>NW_028258302.1:21820221-22123402 GCF_053883595.1 Heterocephalus glaber | reverse complement strand
TTTGTACATACCCACACCCGCCATAGTCACTGGACCTCTTCCCGTGCACCAGAAAGCTCCTGGCTTAGCTCCCAAAGGTGCTCAGATTTCTCTCAACCTAGAATCTCAACCTAGAATCCAGCCTCTTCTAGAGCTTGGTGTAAATGAAATCTGCAGTATGTTCCCTGACTTCTTTTGTTCAACCCTACATTTATGAGAACCACCCACTGGATGTGTGCAGCCCAACTCTTCTTTACTTCAAGGTGTCACACAGTGCGAATACAAAGGGACTGACTTATTCCCTTCTACTACAGGTGGACACCCAGATTGTTTCGCAACAATCCAGGGCCGTTGGAGGAAAAGCTGCGAGCCTTTCCATATATTTTTTTTGCAAACTTAAGTACCTGCTCCTCTTGAGTACAACCCCGGAGATGGGATCCCTGTGTCATCGGAGGGAGCTTGTTTAGCACCAGTGCGTGCTACCCAACAGTGTTCCAACTGACCACTCAGTTTTACACCCTGCCAACAGGGCAGGGGAGTTCTGGTTACCCACTTCCTGGTTAAGAGTAGCACCATCCATCCTTGTATTTTAGACCTCCTGCCAGCACTTCCTTCTAGAAGCCTTGAACCAGGACAGGACCCCCTGCTCTTCTCAGGGTAGCCTTTATCTCTCTGTAGTGTGTCTTCCAGCTCACTGTTCCCCTCATCTCTCAGAGAGAGAGAGACACACCTTGAGGGAGGGAAGGATACCCTCGACTGGATCCCTAGCTCCCTCAGGCAGATGCCAGCCCCAGTCACCCCAGCCCCAGGACATTCCTCTTCCAGACTCTTTCCAGTACAGCCAGAAGTCCTGTCCTGAGGACACAGGCACTCTCTCTTTCTCTTTCTCTCTCCCTCTCCCCCCGCCCCCCCCAATCATTTAAAGGCCAATGCTTAATGAGATGATTTGGTGAGGTGTGGCCTCTCAGAGCCTCAGCTTCCCCATTGATAAAATGGGGAAAATACCTCTGCGGTGTAGGGTTGTGGTGAGAGCTAAATAAAAGTCTATACATTAAGTCCTTGAAAGGATGCCTGGCAGAGGGGCAGTGCTGCATCAAGGTACCTTTACCAGGTCACTGAAAGCCCACAGCCCTCTCTACGGACAGATGGCCTCTCCTGCCTCTTCTTATCTTCATCAGAGAGCTTATTGAGGGCCCAATGGCATCTCTGCTCAAATAGATGGATCCCTGCCCCCAGGGAAGAACAGGTCCCTGCACCTTCTCTCTACTGCACATGTGCACCTCACCCATCCTCACCTACCTGCTATGCTAATCAATTTGAGGGAAGCGTCATCACTCCCATTCTATACATGAAAAACCTCAGGCTGGGAGGGAAGAACCTAGGTGGCCAAGGGAAGATTGCTTCCTTCATTCCAGAGCCTGAAGCACACAGTCCAAAATCTAGAGCCAAGTCCTGTATGGATACTGCACTGTTCACACCAATCGTGGGGTGGAGGGGGACCTTCCCAAGGCATGGGGGACCAGGGTGAGTGGACTGTCCCCAGGGAGTCCCCGGGAGTTCCAGAAGCCACAGGGCTGGGCAGGGTTGTCCTCACTCTGCAGGGCCCTTCCGCAAAGGCTGGCATGGCCCCGCATTAGAAGCTAGCTGGTTATGCCCCCACGGACCTCCCCTCCAGCTTCTGGTTTTCACATGGCTTTGTTACCGGTCAGGGGAAATCCTCCGAGGAAAGCAGGACAGCTCCTCGGTGGTCTATGGTCCTATTTCCACTGAAACTAAGGTCCCAGCAACAGGGACACCCCTGGGAGGTGAGGTAATAGGGTGAGTCAAAGGCCTTCTTCCTGGAGGCCACCCGGCCAGCCATGAGGAGGAAAAATGCACTGAGCTCATCCCAGGCCCAGCTGACAGAAATGGCTCCCTAATTGTCCTCCACGCAACTTGGAAATTACTCACTAGCCAGAAGTCACCATATCAGCCCGGTGCCGTCCTGCATGGTGATGTCATAACCTCATAGGCTTCCCTGGCCTACACCTGCCAGCCCAATTTAAAACAGATTCTAGGGGCCCCTAAGTGTCCAGCAACAGGTAATTGACTCAATTTATCTGGAACATCTGTAAGCTGGAATACTCAGGGCTGTCACACTCATCTACATCCATTGGTATGGAAAGAGAGCCTCTGCTCATCACTAAAGAGAAAAGGCACAGTATAAACACAGAAGAAGGAATGTGGGGGCATAGCTAAGTGGTATAGGGCTCACCTAGCATGCACTGAGAACCTGGGTTCAATCCCCAGTACTGCAAAGAAAAAAAAAATCAGAATGATCCATCTTAAAAAGTGTGTTTGTTTTCTAACTGTGGGTTTGTCCATATATCCTTCTAGATATATGTATATATATAGAGAGAGAGAGATATCCCAAGAATTCAGCAGATGATTTTTTTACTTTCTGAAATCCCTTTCTTTCTCGAATTAATAACAGAAAGCTCAGCATCCTTGTGTGAGGGTAGGCACTTTACCAGTGTTATCTCATGTAATCCTCACAGCAAGACCATGAGGTTGGTAAAAGTCCTGCCCCATTTTATAACAGGAACTTATTACTTTTATAAGGAGAAAACTGGAAAAGCTATTTCTACTTTCCAAAAAAACACATTTATTGAATACGAATGTCTAAAAGGCACTGGACCAAGTAGGAGACCTAAAGAGGGGCTGTGGCCCTTGACTTCGAGAAGATTTCAGCCCTAGGAACCTAAGTAGCCAGGACACCAGCTCCTATCTGGTGAAGGCACCTAGAAGGACACAAGCAAAGGAAGTGTTAGGAGGACTCAGAACAAGACATGGCATTTGGACAGTGAAGTAAATATTGACTGAGCACCTATTACTGCCTTTTGCTCTGACAGCCTTCTCCCATTTCAGGCTCACAACAGCCCGTAGGTGGGCATAACATCCATCATGGCGCTTATGAGGAAATCCAAGCTCTTTGAGCCTTGCTTGTCTTTCTAGGGCTATGAAGCTGGTCCTAGTGGACCCAGGATTTGACCCTCTGTGTGCAAAGTCCATGCTGTCTCTCCTGCCTCCACCACTCCCACCATCCTTGGGCGATGTCAAAGGTAAGCAGCTTTAGAGTCTGAATTTCCTTCACGGGTAATATTTCAACAGCAGGGCAGGCAACAGAAGGCAGTTCTCTCCCAAACCTGTCTTCTGCTTTACGGCTGGCGTGAGGGCTAAGAGGAACCCAGGGTGTTTGAGGGCAGAAGCAGCAGAGATAAACACGTGTGTAAATTTGGCACCTGGACACTCACCGGCCCACCGTGAGTGCAGGGTCCTGCAGATGCTGTCGTAGGTGCTGGGGGCAGGATCCTGGGTTTGCATCCCTTCTCCACCACTTACCAGCTGGGTGACCCTGGACACTAGAAGGATGAAGCTATTGCCTTCCGAATGGGTCTGACCGTAACAACCGATCAGCCGAGGTGGCTGTCATCAGTCCCCATTTTCAGCCTAATCCTGAGGTGCTGCGGTTGGGGGTTAAAGGTGGAGTTTGATGCCGCCCAAGGTCATCTTTCCTTCCAGTTCATGCTTTCCTAGCAGAACTCCTTCCCCTTCTTGCCAAGGTCCCTCTGACACAGAGTTTCCAACCCATGGCTACCTGTGACACCACCCGCTCCCTCCCACTGAGATGCCAGGAGATGGAGGCTGGTGGCGTTACAACTCCTCCCAGAGATGTTCTCATATAAAAGAGCCCTTTAAAACTCCTAATAGCAAGGATTAGGCTCTGATAGTTTCAGAAACCTTTGTAGTACAAAATAATATTATTAATAATATTAATGACTATTCATTAGGTACCTAATAGGTGCTGGGCATTGATCTGAATCCTTCACACATATCCCCATATTTCACTGTCTCATTTCACAGAGGAGGGAACTGAGGCCCAGGCAGCTCAAGTGACTGGCAAACATCACACAGTCATTGGTGGTGGGGTCAGAATTATAATTCCCACCATACATCCAAAGCCCCTGTTCATTCTCTGTCCCTCATCTCTCTCTGCTTTGCCACTCCTAGATGCAGTGGGTGGAGATGCACCCAAAGCCAAAAGCTCCCCACCTCCCAGGAGACAGAACCCACCCACTGAAGCTTCTGGCCTCCTTTGGGGACAACCACTGCGTGTGTCTGGGGGAAAGAGCTCGCCTGGCCGGGTACCGGGGTGTCCTCATCCCAGCCCTCATCTTCTACTGGTGGAACTGAGTCTGCCAGGGATATTTCACTCTTCTGGGCCACAGGCAGGATTGCGATATCTGCTTGGGGGAGCCACTTCGGAGCACAGCCCACCTTCTGTGACCTGGACACTGGTCACTGACCTGGAGTCCAGACCCCTTCCCTGTGCCTACTCACACACTGCATCAGCTGAAAGGTGGCATATAGCTACAACTCGGGAGTGCAAGTAGGGGACAACTCCAGGCCAGCCAGGGGACCCACAGACTTCATCCTGTGGCTTGCTCGGGTGTGACCTGCCCATGCCCACCCTCACCTTCCCAGCTGAAAACCATGAAGGCCTTCCAGCTCCCCAAGCCCAGCATTCTGCCAAGGAGCCCCCTTCTTTCTTTGTGTCCACAGTGAGCAGAGAGACACTGTTCCTGCTCTCAAGTAGTTCAAATGGGGACACTGGTACTGGGAAGTCAGGGGGTTTTGTACCCACAGGGGTCTGAGTTCAAATCCTGGCTCTGATCTCAAGTTATCCAAGCTGTATGAGCCTCGGTTTCCCCACTGTAGAGGGGCCTACTATCCTTATACGCACAAGAGAGCAACCTTGTGAGACATCACTTTGTGCCCTCTGGGTTAGCTCTCCTCAAGTAAAAAGGAAAATCAGCCACATATTGAAGTGCATGCCTGTAATCCCAGCACTAGGGGTAGCTGCGTTGGAACATTAATCAGACTCAACCAGGAGGGAAGTTCTGACCCTGCCCACCTGCCACATGTGGACTAGCCCAGAAGACACTGTGCTCAGTAAGGCAAGCGGCCATCAAAGAACAAGCACCATGTGATCCCACATGCATGAGGAGCCTGGGACAGACAAATTCAGAGACAGAAACTGGAATGGTGGTTTCAGCAGCTGAAGGGTGAAAGGGTGGGAAGTTAATGTTTATTGGGACATAGTCTGGGATGTCTGCGATGATGAAAAAGTTCTGGGTATAGGTAGTGGTGGTGGTTGCACAATATTGTGAATGTACTTAACGCCCCTGGATTGTATGCTGAAAAATAATTGAAATGGCTAGCTGTGGCTGACCATGCCTGCAATCCCCACACTCCTGGAGGTTGAAGCAGGAGGGTCGCAAATTTGAGCCCAGCATTGGCAACTTAATGACTTAGGAAGAACAAGTCTCAAAATAAAAAAATTTAAAATAAAAATTTAAAAGGGCAGGGGATTTAACTCAGTGGTTCTGCCGCCTCCCTTCCAAGTGCAAGGTCCCAAGTTCAATCCCCAGTAGCAAAAAAAAAAAAGTTTTTAAAGGACTGGGAATTGTAGCTCAGTGTGTAGGTCCTGAGTTTAATCCCCAGTACTGAAAAAAAAAAGTTGAAATGACGTGAAATCAAAGCTATTGGGGAGGTTGGAGCAGGAAGATCATAAGTTCAAAGCTAGGATGGGAAACTTAGTGAGACACTGTCTCAAAAAAGAAATAAAAGAACTGGGAGTTGTTGTAGCTCAGCATTCCCCGTGTTCTATCTCTAGTACTGAAGAAAGCGGGGGGGGGGGGGATTTGTGAGAGTTTGCATGGCTTTGCTGCTTCAAGCAGCCTCCACTGTCAGAGGGGGGACAGCAGCCCTGTCAGAAGTGCCTGTGAAGATCTGAAGCAGTGAATGACAGGTCCAGAGTGCTCAGGGAACTCAGAGGTGCTGACAGGTGGGGGTGGGTAATGGGCTGGGAGGGGCAGTGGGCAGGGGGTGAGGTGTCTCTCATAAACCAAGGTCCTGGGGAGTCTGAAAGAAACGGCAAGGACCATGCGGCAGCTGGGAACCTGGGGAGGCTTCCTGGAGGAAGAGGCCTTGACCTGGGTCTTAGAGGAGGGAGAGATGGACACTTTGGGGATCTCACCTTCCAGCAACCCCTCCGCTAAGGCCAGAAGCAGCAAAGATACATCTGTGGAGCCGTTATTCAAGGCTCAGCACATGCAGCCCTAACAGCGTCCACGTGGTGTGCCCCATCATCATGCTGTGGTTATAGAGAGATGAGGCTCAAATGACTAACTTGTTGAGGGTGGAGGCATAAGGGTTGAAGCCTGAGTTTCTCTGACTCCCAAAGCTGTGCCAGGATTAGAACAAGACCTGCTACCCACGTGGCCACCCTACTTCAAGGCCTGAGCGCAATCTGGCTTCCCACCTAACTAGCTGTGTTACCTCAGAAGGTGAACCCAAATTCTCTGACCCTTGCTTTCCTTTGCTGAAAAGTAGAAGAACGTAACAGGCCTTACTGAGACAGATGTCTGTGAAGATTGCAGGACACACTGAAATACTCAATTCAGCCGCTGCACATCATAAATACCCAAAGCCTGACAGCCTCCTTATTATCATTATCATCATCATCATATTGTTATTATGACAACTGTAGTTTCCTTTACTAAGACAAAGAGCATCCATTGGGCAGGGAGCACCATTCCCAATGCCAACAGAGGCTGAGCAGACAGCACAAGTCTATGAATGGGGCGGGGCAGTGCAGCGCAGCAGAGAGTGGTGGGGGGGGTTTTCTGTGGCCAATGGGAATGTGCCCCCCCTTGCTTAAAGGCAGTCTGTGCTATGATCAAAAAGAAATATTTGGGGCCGGGGATTTAGCTCAGTGGTTCCACTGCCTGCCTCGAAAGTGCAAGGACCTGAGTTCAATCCCTGGTACCAAAAGAAAAAAAAGAAATATTTGGTCTTTGTCCCTGGTTCCTGGCTCTTGGCATAGAGCATCTAAAGCCCTTGGAATTTGCTGTCTTATACACTAATAAGATGACTTATTTGGGTCCTTAGATATCTTCAGGAAGGAGACTAGAGTCAGAAAGGCCAAACTAATTAGATCTGGGGGAGGGGTTGGGGGTGGAGCTCAGCCACCAATGGCAGGTGATTTAATCAATCGGGTGGACATGATGGACCCACTGTAGAACCCCTAGAGATGGCAATCAGGAATCGGGGCCTGGAGGCCTGGACCCCACCCTGTCCCCTGTCCTGGGCATCTCTTCCCTCTAGCTGTGCCTGAGTTGTACCCTTTGTAATAAGCCTATAAACACAGGTAAAGGACTTTCCTGAGTTCTGAGTCATTCTAGTGAATTATTAAACGTGAGGAGGCAGTCCCTGGAACTCCCGATTCATAGCCAGTCCATCAGAAACACAGTAGCCTCCCAGGGCTCGTAACTGGTGTCCACAGTGGCAACCATTTTCTGGAACTGAGCCCCAAGCCTGTGGGGTGTGCACAATTCCAAGCAGTTGGGCTCAGAATGGAACGGAATCATTGGGGACCCAGCTGGTGTTGGAGGTTTGCAGAGTTGGTGCAGAAAAGCCCCATGCAAATCAGTATCAGAAGAAAGATAACTGTGGTCAAATTGAAAATTAAAGAAGGAAAAACACAGCATCACATGATTAAAGGGTGCATCCTGGGGGACTTGCCATGCCATGCCGTCTCGGTCAGACTGATGGTCACCTGGCCACTTGCTCGGCCACAGCTCACTGTGCCATTTAACTAGGTATTGTGTGTGTTTCTGTTCTGTGTTATTATTTTTCAATATGTAATAAATCGCAAAAGATTTTATTTTGTTTTGTTTTAACTATACCAGTCAAATAAAATGCATCTAAGGTGCAGATCTGGCTCCTAGGAGCAAGTTCACAGTCCCTAAATTAGATATTTTCTCCCAGATGGAGACACTGGGCACCTGCACACTGTGACAACCAGGACCTCAGGACTGAAGGTGTTCATCAGGTAGGAGAAGCAGAACCGGAACAGGACCTGGAGCTCCCTCCTCTTTTTTTTTTTGGTACCAGGGATCGAACTCCAGACCTTGCGCTTTCCAGGCAGGCGGCTGAACCACTGAGCTAAATCCCCAGCCCAAGCCCCCTCCTCTTGCATGTGAAATGTTTTTATTTTCATATCTCAGATGAGGCCACTGAGGTCTGGGACATAGAAAGCATGCTTTCACACCAGGCCCTACAATGCCCAGCACCCTGACTCTTCTGCCTGACCTTTCTGAGCCTGAAGCCCTTGAGTTAGCCACCACCCGGAAGGGACAGGGTCACACGCGAGGCCAAAGCTGCCCTGCATCACCCCTGTGGCTTTGATTATTGCTTTAGAGGTGCTTTTAAATGGTGCTCCAAGGCCTTGGTGCACTAACGTCTTAGCGAGCCTGATTCATCAGTATCGTGATCAGTATTTTGTTAACAAGAGTTACTGTGCACACCAGCCTCCAGCTGGTCACTAGGCAACCCGAGAACACCCAGCAGAGGGTGACTCACACCCAGCACAGTCAGAGACAGTGCTTCCTCTCCCCAGATGCTCAGCCATCTTGGTCAGAACTCAGGGCCCCACGCTGCCACCAGTGGGCTTGGGCAATACCACAGGCACGACAGACACTTCAGGAAGCCACATCGGGGCTGCATCACAAGGAGACACAGGCTCAGCATTAAGTAAAGTTGACTCTCATGATAGGATAAACTGTTGTTCACTCCTTCATTTATTTTTCTGAATTTGAATTCGACAAGGAGTCTTACTCTTGCTGTTATCTGTTCTTGACATCTTCTTAGCCTGTGTGTGTGTGTGTGTGTGTGTGTGTGTGTGTGTGTATGTGAGATGCTGGGAATGGAACCCCCGGCTTCACAAATGTTAGGCAAGTGCTCTGCTGAGCTCATTTTCATCTCTTTTTATTTTGAGACAGGAGTCTGGCCAAATTCCCCAGGCTGGCAATTCTCCTGCCTCAGCCTCCTGAGTAGCTGGGATTACAGATGTGTGCTACTCTGCCTGGCCCTCACTGTCCCTCTTCACTAAAGAGAAAACAGGCCCAAACTCAGACTCATCTCTGCTCCTGCCCAGAATTTACATAGTTTTGGGGCTTAGTTTTGTTCTTATAGTTATTTTTGTGGTCACCTCCTATTCATGCTGCTCCAGGGCTGTGTGATATCAAGTTTCTTTTCAAGTGAATCCATTCGAGTAAAAAGTAAATCTAAAGAAAGTAGGAAAGAATTAGTAGGTCTGATGTCAGCAAACTCTGGCCTACAGGTCACATCTGGCCTGCTGCTTGTTTTTGTGGCATTCATGAACTCAGAATGGGTTTTGCATATATTTTTTTAATTTTTTTTTTGTACCAGGGCTCGAACTCAGGACCTTGAGTTTATGAGGCAGGAGCAGTGCCAATGAGCTAAATCCCCAGCTGCATTTTTAAATGAGTGAAAAAACAAAAAGAAGAGTATTTTGTATATGTAACAAATATATGACATTTATATTTCAGTGTCCACTAAGTTTAAATGAAGTTTACCTGGCACACATCAGGTACCTTCCTTTATCTCCTCTGTGGTGGCTTTTGTGACAGAATGGCAGGGTTGAATAGTTGTAGCAGAGACTGAATGGCCTGCAGGTTTAAAATATTTATTATTTAACAAGGAAAGAGTTTGTGGACTATTGGTGGAGGTGGTTGGTTGATATGGTAAAGATTTTGGTGACAATACCCAAGTGTTCAAATCTCTCCCTGAAACTCTAGGAGGCTGTCATTTGTATCTACACAGTTTACAGAGGAAGAGGAATTGGAAGCTCAGAGAGGTTTAGTGACTTAGCCAAGGGCACACAGCTAGCCAGCAACAAGCCAGGATTTGAACCCAGGTCAGACACCAAAGGGTCAGGGGATGCAGGGCCCTGAAAGTAACATACGCTTGCCTCATCTTTCTTCCCTTACTCCTGCTTCCCAAGCCTCTGCATGTCTGCCCAGTGCTTTCTAACTTCTGCACCTCTGCTCATGCACCTTCCCTCTTCTTCTTTCCATTCTTAACCCCACAGATGGCCCCTCCTCAGGAAGGCCCTGGTGGCTGGCCCCTCACAGACCCAGGCAGGTGCTGCATCATCTTCCTCAGCCTTTTTTGGTGTTGTGGCTCCTCTCCCCAGGCTCAGGAAAGGGCGCCAGCGGGCAGAAACTGGGTCTTACACAGTGGTTGAAGAGCCTAGCCAGACAGGGCAGGCCCTCTGTGCCCTGACCCCTATTTCCAGCCTATGTTATTTATTATTTATTTATTTATTTATTTTTTGGTACTGGGGATCAAACTCAGGACCTTGCACTTGTGAGGCAGGCAGCGGAACCACTGAGCTAAATCCCCAGCCCTCCAGCCTCTTTTAAGCCCCAGCAGTACTGACTTATGATTCTCCAAGCCAGGACTCTGGTATCACACATGCTGGTCCTTCCACTGAAAACACTTTTTCTGCACCAATTCCTATTCATCCTTCAAAGCCTCAACCAGGCATCAGTATGAAGAGCACTCCAACCATAAATCTCACCTGAACGGTGTCCCTACAGCCAGGCTGGGGCAGAGACCCAGCAGGATGAAGCCTCCCAGAGAATCCAGAGTCCCCATAAGTCTAAAGGGAAGGGAAGCAGCTGCAAAATAGTTCCATGGAGGGGCCAGGAATTTAGCTCAGTGGTTCCACTGCCTGCCTCGAAATTGCAAGGTTCTGAGTTTGATCCCCAGTACCAAAAAAAACCAAAAACAAACAGCTCCATAAAAGGCACAGTAGTGCAGTGCAAAGAGCATGGGCCCTGGGTTCTAACATAGACGTCACAACTTAATTACTGTGTGACTTTCAGCAAGTCTCTTCACCTCTCTGAGCCTCAGTTTCCAACTCGGGCCATGACAGCTCCTGTCTTACAGAGCTGCTGGGAGGATGAATTAACACTAGGAAAGTGCTCTGTGTGTGGTGCGAGGCCTTGGGTTAGCCTCTTCTAGGGCAAGTCGTTCCTCCTCCCCACCTCCTCCTCGGAGTGAGAACAGAGCCCAGGGCTGCATGGTGTGTGTGTGGATCAGGGTGCAGATGAGCTGGCAGGGTTTTGAGACTAAGCAGCACCATCACCACAGCTGGTGCCTGGGAGCCCGGCCTCAGGTCGGTGGGGGGGGGTCCCCAACAGCTGGATGGATGCAGGGACTCACATACCTGGACCCGCCCTCCCCTGTTGAAAGGTGAGGCAGGAGAGGGGTGGGCAGTGGGACAGAGGTGGGCAGGTGTCCGGCTGCCATGTGGACTCTGGAGCACGGGCCAATGGGGAGCAGCTGGGAGCCTGGGAGCCAGGTCTTCACACACCAAGTCCTACTGTCATTACCCCCAGGCAAGCAGCCGGAGCCACCAGCCTGGACCAGCCAGGGTGCTGTGCGGCGGGTGGGGGAGCAGCAAGCACCCTGCATCTCCCTCCCATTTTGAAACCACGCTGCTGAGTCATGATCTACATATTAAATTTTACCCATTTTTAAATGTGCAACTTAATGTTTTTCAGTATATTTACAGAGCAGCCAGAGTCACCATAACCTAATGTGAGAACATTGTCCTGTTACAGTCAGTCCCCAAGCCCCAGCCAACCCGTGCCAGCCCTGGACACTCACGGATTTCCTTCTTCTGTGTGCATGCCACTGAGCTATAGCCCCAGTCCTTTTCTTAGTCTTCATTTTGAGACAGCTCTCACTAAGTTGCTAAGAGGCCCGGGCTGGGCCTGAACGTCAGTCTTCCTGCCTCAGCCTCCCAGAGTGCTGGGATCACAGGCGTGCATGTCCATGTCCAGCCTTTCGCCCCATTTTAAGTGGATCCTGTGTCTTCCTTGTCACACTCCCTGTGAGGGCAAGAGGATTGAGGCCGAGACGCACAGCAGCTGGCTCAGCACCGCTGCACCACAGCTGGGTCCAGCAGCCTGAACCCTCAGCCCTGTCCTCGGCACCCCACTCAGTGTGTCCAGATCCCCGTCTGATCTTGTGAAGACTCCTCATCTCTCTACCTTTAGAGGTCTATGATTTCCAGAAAACTCCCAGACGAGCATTTCACAGCAGCCTGCACCCCTTACCCTGCTAAGCTTGTGCCCTCCCCAGCACAAAGGCCCAGGTCACAGCACAGAGTTGCCAGGTGTCAGGAGCCGGAGGACAGGTGGCCCAGGCCATGTCCACCATGCCCGCTCACATCTTCCTCCCAGTGGCGCCTCCCTCAGCCCCCCACGTGGGAGCTTGGCCTGCTTTCTCCTGACCTAGGCACTGCTGCTTTGACTCCTCGATACAGGCTGGTGATTCCACCCCTGGCCCTCGGGGTGACACCTGCTGTCTGACCCAGCTCTCCTCCAGGGGTCATCAGTCAATCCTCTCAGGGAACACTGTCTCTGCACCTGTGGGGTACAGGACGCTGGGGACACCAAGAGGACGGGACACGGTCTGTGCCCTCCGTGAGCCCTCAGCCTAGGGAGGAAAGCACAATGGTAGATGATGAGGGCAGTAAGGTTTACAGGAGCTGTCATCACTGAGCAGTTCCTAGGGGCACCTTGGCAGGGAGGACAGGAGGTGGAAGTGAGGCAGGATGCACCCAGTGTGGGTGACAGGAAGTAGGAAGAGCCAGAGAATTCTGCGGAGGCCCAGAGTGTGTGTAGGGAACCAAATGTGACTCTGGGCTTCTGGGGAGGAAAGGGCAGAACTGGGGACCAGCAGAGCCAGGGTAATGGAGGACTCTGAATACCATGCAAAGGAATTTGGAGGAGGAGGACTGATTGAGGATTTTGAGCATGAAAAAAGCTGGTCAAATCTAGTTTAGAAAACCGTGGTGGTCAGTCCTCCTTACCTCCAGCCTCTCCCCTTCCACGAGGCCTTTGGCACCCAAGTGACCATTTCACCCCTGTCCTCTCTCACAGCTCAGGCCCACCCTTTCCTCCTTCTCCTCAGCTAATGACCTTCCTTCCTATTTACTTGAGGAAGCAGAAGCAACCAGAAGAGAGCCCGTCCTATCCATCTCCTGGTTCCCAATCTCGGTTACTCTGTGTCCTGTGGTCCCCTGTGCTATGAGTAGATTCTCTCCCAGGAAGGACACTGGCCGATCAGGTGCCCCTGCCTCTGGCCAGTCTCACTCCACACAAATCTCTATCTTACCTTAAGGTATCCCCACACCCTGACCCTACATCCCCCTCCAGCTCCTGGCGCATTTCTCTGATCATTTTCCCAGTAAAATTTCATAGCCATTGTGAATTTTTCCTAGTCATATTCACTTAAAGAATTAAATCAATTCATCAAACTGAACATGGAATCAGAAACTATAAAATGGCCATGAAGATTTTAAATGAACTGAATAGAATATCTACAGATTAAACACATAAACTGAAATTTAAAAATCAATGGGTAGATTAAAAAGCAGAGTACATAGGGCTGAAAGGTAATTGGGAAAATGGGCAACAAACCTGAAGAAACTATGTGGAATGAAACACAGAGATGATTTACAAACTGAAAAAGAAATTACAGACATACAGGGCAGTGTAACTTGCATCTGACTGGAATTCTCAGAGGAAATGGTGGGCTGAAAAATGTCCCCAAGACACCCATGATCATTTTAACCTCCAGAACCTGTGAATGTTACATTATGGGGGGGGGGGGTTTCTGCAAATGCAATTAAGCCATGGCTTACAGGATGAGAAGATTAGCCTGGGTTATCTGGGTGGCCCCTAAATGCAATCATATGTATTTTATAAATGGGGGCCAGAGAGAGATTGCATTATACACAAAGGAAAAGTCTATATGAAGACAGAGCAGAGAGGGATTTGAAAATACCAGTCTTAAAGATTGGAATGATGTTGCCACAAGCCAAGGAATATTGGCAGCACCAGAAACTAGAAAAGTAAAAGAATAGATGCTTCCCTGGAGCCTCCAGAAGAAGTACAGCCCTGTTGACAGCTTGATTTCAGCCCAGTGACACTGATTCAAGACTTGTGACCTACCAAATGATGAGAGAATAATCTCTTGTAGTTTTAAGCCATCAAGGGTGTAGAAAAATCTGTCACAGCAGTCCCAGGAAAGCAATAGGATGGGAGAGAAGCAGAGGTCAAGAAGATAATGACTGTTTTCAGAAAAGATAAAAATGTGAATAGTCAGATTCAAAAAGCACAGTAACTCTTATGTAAGATGAATGTTTACATCCACATCTGTATATCTCCTGTAGGAAGGAGAGCATGGCCAAAGAGCAAATCCAGAGAGAATCAACAGACTGTAGGCAAAGAAAGAAGGGTTGGTAGACAGCTGACTTTTCAAGAGTAACAACCACAGCCAGAAGACAGTGCAACTGTATTTCCAAAGGACTGAGGGAAAACAACTGCTAGAATTGTGGACCCAACAAAATTACATTTCAAGAACGAAAGTTTCAAACAAGCCAATATTGAGTGTGTTGGTCAAAGGAACTTATAAGATGTACTTTAGGAGGAAGAAAAATGGTTCTAGACATAATGTCTGAAATGCAAGGCAGAACTGTGGAAGAAAAGAGGCAGTCATATAGGTAAATATAAATAAATATTAACTATGTAATGGATGTGGTGGCACAGGCCTATAATCCCCATACTCTGGGAGGCCGAGGCAGGAGGGTCACAAGTTCAAGTCCAGCCTGAGCAACTTAGAGACTTAGCAAGACTGTCTCAAAACAAAAATTTTTAAATGGGCTGGGGCTGTAGCACAGGGCAAAGGCCTGGGGTTCAATCCTGAGAACCACAATAAAATAAAATATCTGTACAAATTAATTTATTATGCAATGCAGTTTCAAGTAAAATCCCAAAAAGGTGTTTATGGCATAGGGCCAAAAAGAACCAGGGCATTCCCAAGAAGAATTAACAAGGGGCAGGGTTTGGTCTACCGTGTTATCAGTGCACATAACATAAAGTGATAATCAAGACTTGCTTAAAGCATTAATAATCGGGATGGTGAGGTATTGGCTCAGAGATAAACACACAGGCCAGCAGGTTAAAGAGTCCCAAAGCCTAAAGAGTCCAGCATAAATGGAAATATGATCCACAGAAGATTGGCTTTGAAAATAATGTAGAAGATAAACTATTCAATAAGTAGAGCTAGGGCGCTTGCTTAGCCATATGGAAAAAAAGTGAAATTGGATCTTTATCTATACAAAATCAATTCCAGGTGGATTAAAGACCTAAATGTGCAAGGCAAAGCTTTTAAAAGAAAATATAGGAGGCTATTTCTGTGACCTCAGGAGAGGGATTTCTTTAAAAAGACACCACAAGCACAAACTGTGAAGGAAAGCATCAATAAACACTGTGTTCAAAATAAAGACTTATGTTCACAAACACACAACTTCTAGAAAATGAAAAGACAAGCCACACGTTGGAAAATGATACTGGGAATGCATATAACTTAGAATTGGAATATATAAAGAGCTTCTATAGGATCAATAAGAAAATGAAAGCACAATAGAAAAAGGACTAAAACCAACCAAGCACTGCACAGACAAGAAAACAAGTATTGTCAATAAATGTGAGAAGATGCCCAACCTCATTAGGAATCAAAGAAATGCAAGCCTAGAACTTCCCTAATATGTCAATTCACGCCCACAAGATTGGCAAAATGTTAAATTCTGACAACACCAACTGACGTTAGGGCTGTAAAATAATGCAAGCTCTTATACTCTTCCTGGAGGGGGATAAATTAGTGTAACAATTTTGGAAAGCATCTTGACATTGTCCGGACAAGTTCAAATACACATACCTTACTGCCCAGCATCTCTGTCCCTGTGTATCTCACCGAGAGACCCTCACCAAGAGATGTAATAAACATTGGTGGCAGCAGTCCTATGTTCACACGGAGGAGAATAGACTGATGATCCATGGCTCGCTGACACAGTATACAGTGGCAGTGGCAAGAAATGAAGGAATCCCAGCTATCCCCCACAATGCAGGTGAATCTCACAAACTTAACGTGGAACAAAACCATTCTCACTGTAGGAAATGCATAGGGCACCAATCTATTTCTTCAAAGTTCAAAAAACTAAAAGAAATACTGTTCAGGAAGTTAGCCATCTGTGAGGAAACAATTCTTGGAATAATAAAGCAATAAAAAGTACAAAATTCAGGATAATTACTGCCTTCAGGTGGGAGAGAAGCGTTTGAGGAGGGATATGGGAAGAGCTTTGGGAACTTATGATGTCAGCTTTCCTAAATTTGCTGGTAGGTACACAGATCAGGGTGATGACGATGATGATGATAATGAATATGTCACATGCATGTTTACACAAATGAGATGTCCTGGGCCAGGGATTTAGCTCAGGGGTTTCGGTGCCTGCCTCGCAAGCGCAAGGTCCCGAGTTCGATCCCCGGTACCAAAAACAAACAAACAAACAAATATGAGATGTCCTTAATTTTTATTATTTTATTATTTTTTTATTTTTGGTACCAGGGATTGAACTTGGGACCTTCTGCTTGCGAGGCAGGTGGAGGAACCACTGAGCTAAATCCCCGGCCCTTAATGTCCTTAATTTTAAAACAGAAATGTTACTCCTACACAGGCATACCCACAAGGATGGTGTGGACTGCAGACTCAAGAGGGAGAGTATTCAGGATGGCAAGGTACTGGCTCAGAGATAAACACACAGGCCAGTGGTGCCACACGCCTGTAATCCCAACACTCGGGAGGCCAAGGCAGGAAAATCTCTGCGAGTTCAAGGCCAGCCTTGGCTACATAGTGAGTTCAAGGCCAGCCTGAATTACAGAGTGAGACCCTGTCTCAAAAAAACCAAAACAAACCAAAAAAAAAAAAAAGAAAGAAAAGGGAGAGACTGAAAAAGGGAGAATTACCAAGAGGCTGTTTCCTCTCTGGGGTCTTATGGGCATTAAATGAAATCATCCATGTAAAGTGCTTAAAACAATGCCTACCCCATGATTTGTGTCTCCTCTTACTGGGCTGATGAGGGTTTGAGAGGGGGTTTAAGGAAAAGAAATATATTTGGAAGATCTTTACAGCTTAGAGTGATTGATTGTGGGGATGAGAGGGTCCACAGTGATATTATTATTTCATCAAGTTTTAGTCCACTAAGTATTTGCAGAAAACCAAGCAAGGGCTTGTTGAAGAGAAGCAGTTGTGGGTAGCAGGGTTGGGGAGGTTTCTGGCACATGTTTGGGTGACGTGGACTATTTTTATCAGTCTGTTGTGTCACTGGTAGGAAGCAGAGAAACGGAGGAAGTTAGATGGAGATGTGTGCAGAGGATGGAGAATAGAGGAGCGGTCTCTATTCTCTGGAGAAGCGGTCCCCAGGCTGGCCTTGGGGCCATGTGTAGATTCTGTAGCCCCTGGGCAAGGCAGCTGTAGCCCTGCCAACGTGAGAGAGTCTGCCACTCACCTTTTGGGCTACCACAGAGCCTTCCTATCATATATCTTTCACCAGCCTCTTCCAGACACCCAGGACCTGCGTGTGGGAGGTGCAGACAGCCTCATTATGTGGTGGCACTCGGAAGATACAGCTAAACCACACTGAGGCCGTGCTTCTGCGGACCTCTACAGAACCTCACTCAGGCCTGAGCCTCTGAGGCAAGAGTCTTCAGAGATTCACCCAGGGACCTTGGTATTCACAGCGATAGGTCAAGTTTAACCTTGACCCTGGTTCCACAGCTTGGCTTATTGTCATTGGAACCTCAAATCGTTCTGGAAGGGACTTCAAAGAGTCTCGTGGGCAGCCCTGCCTCTGATGACAAAGGCAGACAGACTTTTACCTCTTTCTTCTCTGAAGGCTCCCCAGGAGAGGGATGCCACTGATTCCCTTGGGGACATTTCCTCTGTATGGATGGGAAGTTTCTCTTGGGAAGCTTGAGACCAAGGGGTTCATGGGCACCTTCTCCCCATTCAGCCCACAGTGGGCTTTCCACTGTGCAAGACAATGATAGTGTACATGAAAAGCTTTCAAATGAAATCGCTTTAGCTCAGTGGAGATGCCTAATAAAAGTATCCTCATTAAGAAATGGGACAACTGTATAAAGATGCACTTCAGAGCTGTAAAATAAGAAAGAAGCTATGCAGTCTCACAGGATTTAATACATAACAGCAAACCCAAGTAGCACAATACAATGCACCCAGTAAGAGAAAACTTGGCTTGGGAGAATAATTAATGACGTGGAAAGACATTCACAATATAACAGAAAATGTTTTTAAAAGAAGGCTATAAAGGAGTATATTTAGTATAGTCACATTTTTACTTTTTAAGCAGAGACCATTTGGCAATATATGTAGTAAAGCCTTAATAGCTGTTATCTTAGGGAATGGTATTGAGGCTGTTCTTTTTTTCCCTTCATTTTGCACAGTCACATTTTCAAAGTATTTCCAATGATACAATGTAACATATTATGTGTTGAATATTTTATATATATATTAGTTTTAATTTTTTGTGTGTGTTTGGTACTGGGAATCAAACCTAGAGCCTTCCATATGTTAGAAAAGTGCTGTACTACTGAGCTACAGCCCCAGCCCTTTAACTTTTTAATTACATAAATAACACACAAAAACAGATTCGTGGTGAAATAGTTGAACAAACCCTATAAGGCCACTCATCCTTAACCACCAGGGCTGCCATCTACCAAGTGCCTGTCCCCTCCATGGGTGACACTGTTAGGAATTAAATGGTATTTTTTTAGTCAATTTCTTTTTTTTTTTTTTTGGTACCAGGGATCGAAGTCGGGACCTTGTGCTTTCGAGGCAGGTGCCAGAACCACTGCGCTAAACCCCCGGGCCTTTAGTCAATTTCTATTCTTGTTGCATGAGTGTATGTGTACATTAGAAATACACAGGCTTGTTCAGGGTTTTTCTATTCTTTACACAATTGGTATTATAATGATGCACTGTACTGACAAGTAACTTGCTTTTTCTTTTGGTCATAGACCTAGATCTTTTTACATTACATAAGGAGATCTACCTCTGTCATTTTAACTTTTTCCGGGACCCTTAGCATGGATGGACCACAGTCTGTCTAACCCATCTCCAGCTGATGGATATTTGGGTTGTTTGTTTAGTTTCTAATGGAAACTCTGGTGCCTGGAAAACTCTAGTCCATGCTTGTATCCAAACAGTGCATACTCATTTCTCTAGAGGAGATTCCAAGAAGTAGAGGCTATGGTCACGCACATTTTAAATTTAAACAGATAACCCCAGCTACTCTCCAAAAATAAGACTTTCCTACTGATTTTCCCATTAATGGTATTTAAGATATCTGTTTCTTCAATTTCTGGCCAATACATGATATCATCAAACTTTTATATGTTTTATATCACTTCAATAATAAAGAAGAAGGCTGGCCATGGTGGCACACACCTGTAATCCCAGCTACTTGGGAAGCTGAAAGCAGGAGATTGTAAATTCAAGGTCAGCCTGGGCAACTTAATGAGACTGTCACAAAATAAAGTAAGGGCTGGGGATGTAGCTGAGAACTCCCTAGATTCAATCTTCAGCACCATATAAAAGGCTTCATAAATAAGAATAATGGAAATAAGGCCGGAGATTTAGCTCAGTGGTTCAGGTGCCTGCCTCGCAAGCACAAAGTCCCAAGTTCGATTCCCAGTACCAAAAAAAAAAAAAAAGAAAGAAAGAAAGAAAATAAGGTTATCGAAGGCCACCCTGCTTAATCCCTCCATCGCCTGATGCCTAACTGGATCCTTAATACACAGCACATGGTCCAGCAGCCTTCTTGGCCCACTTTGAACATTCAGGAACACAGCCTTAGACCCGGGACACTGGGTGGCCAGTATCACAGCCTGTTGGCCAGGTGAAGACTGGTGCAGAGCCTCCAGTGTGTGTGGCATAGAAGCCATTCCTCCATCCAATCCTCAAAACCTCATTCAAACCCTCTTGGCTCCACCTCCAAAGCAAATGTCAAATTCACCTTCTCTTCTGCCTCCATGGCCACCACTGTGGACGCTGCCATCCCCATCTGTCACATGAACCCTGCAGTGGTCTACAACTATCCCCACATCCACTCTTGTCCCTTCAATCCTCAGACCATTCTCCACAAGACAGCCAGAGAACTTGTTCCCGAAATGTAACTGCTCATATTGCTCTTGTGCATAGAGCCGGAGCTCCCATAGCTTCCTGCTGGACTGGGGATTTCACCCCAGACCCATGTCCTGGCCAAGAGTCTGGCACCATCTTCCCTGTTCTCCAGGGACCTTTTAATTACACATAGACCCCTTCCTGCCTTGGATCCTTGCCCCTGGTGATGCCTCCGTGAAAGACCTTCTTCCCACACTGGTGCTGCACATCATGCAGGTCTTGGCTAAATGTCATGCAGTGGAAAATGAGCTTCCCTCTCCATTTCTGGATTCCCATCCTTTGCCTTCAGAGCACCCACAAGCTAAGCCGGGTGGTTGTCTCAGGCGTCTTCTGGCACCAGCGTGGGAGCCCATGTCAGCAGGGACTTGTCCATCTCCAGAACCAAACACCACATCCTAGATGCTCAGTGAGTACTGATGAACAAATGAATGAATGAATGAATGAGACATCTCCAGAAAGAGGGAGGAGAGGCAGGCTTAGTACCAGGAGAAAAGAGAGAGAAATAAGGAGGTGTGGAGAGTGGAGGAGGAAGTCCTTTAACATGGAAAGAGGGCGCAGGGGAACTTGGCTAGGAAGGAGTGCTGGGAAGCAGTGGTGACCTGGAGACTGCTAGGGTGAGTATCCAATGTCACTTTCAAAGTGTTTGCTGTTCTCCCTGGGACCCTGAGTCTCAGAAAACCCTGTGCTGCTCAGGTGAATGACACCACAAGAACTTGAAGGAAAATAGAGCTGCTCACAAGTCCCTGGGGGCTGGGGACAAGAGGACAGCTACAGGAGGCTGAGGGAACATGGAGAAATGCAAGCGTCCAAGAGCCCTTGGTAATATGAGCCCAGTGGAGACAGCACGGTTCCATTGATGGGGACTCACAGAAGGCCAGGGTGACCTTGCCAGGCTAGTGGAATGTGGTGATTCCATTTTTCTACCAGACTCACCATCTAAAACTTCAGAGGCAAAGAATGTTAGGGAAAAATCAGAGGGAACACACAGAATGAGGTGGCTTATTCCTCTTCATGGGAGAAGCAGAGGCTGCGTGGATCGATCCTGAGCTTTGGATGCAGATGTATTTTGGGTTCGAGTCCCAAATCCTCCTCTGCAGCTTCATTTCCTCATATGCCAAGCGGGCCTGACAGCCACCCGCTGGCATCCGGATGTCAGGAGATAAGTCTGGAAAGCACTTGGCACAGGTTGACGTGTTTGGCCTCCCTCACAGGGGGCAGAGAGAAGGGAAGACCCAGGCCAGTGCCGACAAGGGGGAGCTTGTGTGTCTGCATGTGTGCAAGGCCAGTTTCCAGGGTGTGTGACCTATGCAGGCATGCAGGACACACTCAGCATGCTCAGGTGCTGGGCATGGAGCTCTGCTACCGCCATCTTGAAATTCTTAACTTCTGAACAAAGGATTCCACAATTTCATTCTGCACTGGGATCTGCAGGCTGAATTATCTGGCTGGTTTTGTGTGTGTGTGTGTGTGTGTGTGTGTGTGTGTGTGTGTGTGTGTGTGTGTGTAAGACAGACAAACAGACAGACAGAGACAGAAACAGAGAGAAGGAGACAGAGAAATGGGTGCTACTGCTGGCAAGGGATGCTAATTAATGTCCCAACACCCAGGCAGTTCCCACCCTTAGCCAACCCCACACACCAACAAGCTGAGACTTCACCCAACAATAGCCCCTCTCAATTCCAAACATCAACAACATAAACAACCCCTCCCAGCCTTTGGGCTGTTATCCAAACACCCCCACACCCACAGGCCAAGGCTTAACATGAGCAATGCCAGGTGTGGGCTCCCCACAAATTTTCCCAAGGTCTCATCCAGCTCCTGAGCTGCTCAATCAGCCTGGAAGGCTGTCTGCTGGTGGTTTCCATATGCCAGACACTCGATCTGCTCCCTCCCACAGTGCTTTCCCCATGGCTCTGTGATGAGCCCTTCACTGGCACTCTGTGCACACCCTAGGTGATGTGTTCACTTGGGCCAAGGGTGAGCTCCTTGAGAACAGGGGTTGGCCACCTTCACCTCTGTGTCCCAAAGCCAGGTGCCTGACTGAGAACACGATAAGTATAAATCATCCCCCTCCCCCAGCACCCCACCTCCAGCCTCAACCTCATTCTGAGGATTGAACCCAGGGCCTTCACACTGAGCCACGTCCCCAGCCCTTTTTATTTTGAGACAGAGGCCCACTAAATTGCTAAATTGCCCAGGCTGGGCCCAAACGTTCGACCCTATTGCCTCAGCTTCCCTTAGTGCTAAGATTACAGGCGTGTGCCACCACTCCCAGCTTTGTGAGAGTTTTTTTATGCCCAGATATTTATCACCCAGTGGTAGAGATTGGTCACAGACAGAATTAATATAAGATAAAGGAATGCTAAGAAGCTTACTCTGAGGAATAATTTGAACTAATAATTTGTTTGGGACTCTTACCAAGTCAGGCTGGGCCTCCTGCAGGCTGGGAACCCCCCTGCCCACCCCGCTGGGAAGAGGAGCCAGGAAAGGGGAAGACCACTCTCTGACTCTACTTCCCAAACTGCTGCTTCTGCAGCTAATCGTCTTCCTCCTGCTGAAAACAGGGCAGGCAGCAAATGGGAACAAATGGTCCTAATGAAGATATCCAACCTGGGTTCTCCTCCATCTCAGCTCAGTGACCCTGGGCAGCCACTCCCCTTCCTGGACCTCACTGCCATCAGTTTCACACTTCAAATGTGGCTAGCAGAGCCCCTAAAGCATACTTAAGTAAGTGGAAAAGAATTGGACGTTATCCCATGCATATTATCAGATCACAATGCAGTGAAACTAGAAATCAATGGCAAAAGAAACCATAGAAATTAAACAATACCTTCTTGAATAATCAGTGGGTCACAGAAGAAATTAGACAGTTCCTCGAATCAAACAATAACACCCGTACAACATGCCAGAGCCTATGGGACACAATAAAAACAGTCCTAAGAGGAAAGTTATAGCTGTGAATGCCCACATCAGAAAAACAGAGCAAGCCCAAATAAATAACCTAATGATCTACCTCAAGATCCTAGAAAACAAGAATAATCCATATCCAAAGCTAATACAAAGAAGGAAATTATAAAGAGCTGAGTAGAATTATTAGTGAAATTGAGACTAAAAAATACAGAATCAACGAATCGAAGAGATGGTTCTTTGAAAGAATAAACAAAATAGACAAACCCCTAGCCAATCTTACAAAAAAAAGGAAAGAAAAGACTCAAATTGATGCAATTAGAAATGAAAAAGGTAAAATGACAACAGACTCTGCCAAAATTCAGGTTATTAGTAACTACTTTGAGAATCTGTACTCTAATAAAATGGAGAATACAGAAGAAATGGAGAGATTCCTAGATATATATGAACTATCAAGACTGAATCAAGAAGACATAAAAACCCTGAATAATCCAATATCAGGCAATGAGATTGAAGAAGTAATAATGAAAAAAACCCTACCACCTAAGAAAAGCCCAGATCCAGTGGATTCACTGCCAAACACTATGAAAACTTTAGGGAAGATCTAAACCAAAACTCCTCAACTCTTTAATGAAACCCAAAGGGAATGAGTGCTCCTAAAGTCATTCCTGGAAGCTAGCATTACTCTGATTCCAAAATCAGAAAAGGACTTAACAAAATAAGAGAACTACAGGCCAATCTCTTTAATGAACATTGACACAAAACTCCTCAACAAGATACTGGCAAACAGAATGCAAAAAATCTTTTAAAAAGGATCATGCATCATGACCGAGTAGGATTCATCCCAGGTTTGAAAGGATGGTTCAACACATACAAATCAATAAATGTAATACACCGCATACACAGAAGTAAGAACAAAATCACTAGAGGAAAGGAAAGAAGGGAATGGAATTAATATGAGAAAATGAAAAAATGGAAACAAAGTCTTTGTAAATAGGGAGGGATAGAGAGGTTGAAGGGAGGGCAAGGGAAGGGGGAAAAAATAAGAACCAAGAGAGTATCTAAAGGTGCATATCTCCAATGATGAATGTCATTATATTGTACACCTAAAATGTACCAATAAAAGGATATACAAAAAAAAGGACAAAATCACATGATCATCTCAGTTGAGACAGAAAAAGACTTTGAAAAATTTCAACGTTCATTCACTATTTTTAAAAAAACCTGAAGAAATATGTATAGAAGGACTTTATCTCAATCTGATAAAAGCCATTTATGACAAACCACGACCAACATCATATTAAATGGGCAGAAGCTGAAAGCTTTCCCTCCAAAATCAGGAACAACACAGGATCTCTACTACCACTGCAATTACTCAATAGGGTTCTTAAAATATATGTATAGGGGGCTGGGGATTTAGCTCAGTGGCACTGTATCTGCCTTGCAAGCGCAAGGACCTGAGATCAATCCCTGATACAAAAAAAAAAAAAGAAGAAGTCACATTATCGTTATTTGCAGACGACATGATCCTATAAATACCACAAAAGTCCCAAAAAATCCCACCAAAAGATGCCTAGAATTAATAATCAAATGTAGTAGCATAGCAGTATACAAAGTCAACATGCAAAAATCAACAGGATTCCTGTATACCAGTAATGAACTCACTGAGAAAGAAATCAGGGAAACAATACCTTGTACAATAGCATCAAAAAAATTAAATAGTTAGGAATTAACTTAACCAAAGAAGTGAAAGCCCTCTACAACGAAAACTACAATATTCTGAAAAAGAAGATTGAAGAGGACGTCAGAAAATAGAAAAATATCCCCTGTTTCTGGATAGGCAGAACCAATGTAGTTAAAATGACTGTGCTTCCAAAACTGATGAACAGATTTAACACAGTCACAATCAAAATACCAGTAGCATTGTTCATAGAACTAGAGAAAACAATCCTAAAATTCATATGGAACCAGAATAGACCTAGAAACACAAAAGCAAGCCTGAGCGATGAAAGCAAGGCAGGAGGCCAGGCATGGTGGCACATGCCTATAATCCCAACACTTGGGAGGCTGAGGCAGGAGGATTGCCACAAATTTGAGGGCAGCCTAGGTACAAATGAGTTCAAAGCCAACCTGAACTACATAGTAAGACCCTATCTCAAAAAACAAACAAATGGGCCAGGGATTTAGCTCAGTGGTTTCACCGCCTGCTACGCAAGGGCAAGGACCTGAGTTCGATCCCTGGTACCAAAAAACAACAATGACAACAACAAAAAAGACAAAACAAATCATCAAAAACCAAACAAAGAAACAAACAAAAAACAAAAGAAAAAACAAAACAACTACAAAAAAAGAGCAAGACAGGTGGAATCACAATTCTGGACTTCAAGTTATGTTTCAAAACTACAGTGATAGAAACAATGTGGCATTGGCAAAAACAGCCATGTGAATCAATGGAACAGAATAGAGGATGCAGTAACAACTCCAAGCATATTCAGCTATGTGATCTTTTTTTTTTTCCTTTTGGTACCAGGGATCAAACTCAGGACCTTGCACTTGCAAGGTAGGCATGGCACCACTGAGCTAAATCCCCAGCCCTAGCTATGTGATCTTTGACAAAGGCATCAAAAATTTTACAGTGGAGCCGGGGATTTAGCTCAGTGGTTCCATTGTCTGTCTGGCAAGCACAAGGTCCTGTGTTTGATCCCTGGTACCAAAAAATATATATATATTTGCACTGGAGAAAAGATACCCTGTTTAACAAATGGTACTGGGAAAACTGGCTATCTACATGCAGAAGATTGAATCTAGACCAATCACCATGCACCAAAATAAAATCAAAATTGATCAAAGATATAGATATTAAGGGCCAGGGATTTAGCTCAGTGGTGCCACTGCCTGCCTTGCAAGTACAAGGTCCTGAGTTTGATCCCCAGTACCAAAAAAAAAAAAAAGACATAGACAATAGACATTAAAACAGGAACACTTAATCTGCTGGAAGATAAAATAGATAAAACTCTTGAAGACATAGGTATAGGAGAGGACTTTCTAAACAAAATCCCAATTGGACAAGAGACAACACCAAGAACCAACAAATGGGATCCTATCAAATTAAAAAGCTTCTGTACAGCAAAGGAAACAATCAACAGAGTGAAGAAACAACCTACAGAATGAAAAAAAAAATTGCCAGATATTCCTCAGACAGAAGACTAATATCTAGAATATATACAGAATTTTTAAAAATTAGACTTCCCAAAATAAAAGACCCAATCAAATTCAGTGAACAGTCTCCAAAGAAGAAATACAAATGGCCAGTAAGTACATGAAAAAATGTTCAACATTTCTGGCATTAGAGGAATGCAAATTAAAACAACACTGAGATTCCATCTTATACCAGAAAGAACGGTCATCATCAAGAAATCAGATAGCAACAAATGCTGGTGAGGCAGAGAGGGAAAAGAACTTTTCATTGCTGTAGAAACATAAACTAGTACAACCATTATGGAAATTAATATGGAGATTCCTCACAAAAACTAAAACAAGAAATTCCATTCGAAGGGAATGGAATTAATATGAGAAAATGGAAAAATGGAAACAAAATCTTTGTAAATAGGGAAGGATGGAGGGAGTGAAGGGAAGGCAGGGGAAGGGAAAAGAAATAAGAACCAAGATACATCATGTAAAGGTACAAGTTCCCAAAGAGAAACATAAATGTATTGTATACCTAAAATGTACCAATAAAAGAATTTAAGGGAAAAAAAATGCAAGAAAGTGTAAAAAAAAAGAAAGAAAGAAATTCAATGCAGCTATTCCCTTCCTAGATGACACCTTCCCTAAAGAGCTAGTCATCTACTGTAGCAGTACATGCGCACCCATGTTTACAGCAGCACAATTCACAATAGCTACATCTTGGAAGCAGCCTATATGTCCATCAAAACATGAATGTATAAAAAATTGTGGAGGGCTGGGGATTTAGCTCAGTGGTTCCGCCGCCTGCTTCGCAAGCACAAGGACCCGAGTTCGATCCCTGGTACCAAAGGAAAAAAAAAACAAAAAACCCAAAACTAAAAAAACTGTGGTACTTATATACAATAGAGTACTATTCTGCCATAAAGAGGATAAACTTGAATCATTTTGTAGGAAGATGATGCTCCTTGGGTCTATAATGTTAAGTAAAATAAGACAGACAGACAGACAGACATCTCATGTTTTTTCTTATATGAGAAACCCAAAATATAAATAAGGAGCGAGAAATAATATGGAATAGGAAAAAAAAAGCAAATGGAAAGAAGAGTGAGGAGAGAGTCCAAGGCTAGCTCCTGCAGCAAGAGCTATCCTTAGACTTTTTGGTCTAATGTGGAAATCTATTTTCCTGCAGTCAATTTAAATTGAAGTTCTTTCCCCTGATACTTGTATAACACTTGGACCAACTTGGTTACTTTGTAACTCAGCTCAAGGGACCGTGTTTAGAGACCTCAGGATTGCTCTCAGCCCCGTCATGACCTCTGTACAGCTGTCCCTTCCCTTCAGCCGTGAGCTCCCCACCTCCTACACCCCAGCCTCTTCTCCTGTAGCCGCCCTAGTCTCACCCACCCATCATCTGGAACAGCTTTCATGGCTCGAACCAGCCTTGGTTTCCTGGCTTTTGTACCTGCTGCTCCCACTACCTTCCCTCATCTTGCCCCCTACCTCTCTGGAGCTCCTCCTACCACACCACTGACCATTCCTCAGTTCTTCTTTTCTTTATTCTTTCATGACTTTGTTTTGTTTCGTGTGAGACAGGGTCTCCCCATGTAGTTCGGGCTGACCTTGAACTCACTATGTGGCCCAGACTGGCCTCAAACTCACTGCGATCCTCCTGCCTCAGCCTTCCTAGCACTAGGATTACAGGCATGCACCACCACACCTAGCCTTTTCATGTGTTCTTTCAACAAATATTTACTCAGCGCTAGACCCTATGCTATGCAGTAAGCAGTCACCAGAACAAATTCTCTCCCCTTGTGGAATCACAGTCTAGGATAAATCTTGGTTAATTCCTTAGTGCTGCTCAAACACTAAGTGTTGGCTTGTGCTATGGCTCCACGAGAAACCCCTTTGTCTTATCTTGTTTCATGGCTTTGAACTCTGTCCACATGTCATTGTCCCCTAAGTATCGGGCCCTAGCCCTGGCTGAACCCTCTGAACTACTTGATGCGACCACTGGGCTCTTGACCGGCCATCTCAAGCTGTACCTGCTGAGAACAGAAATATCAATTCCCCCACTCCCAGCCTAAACCTGTTTCTCTGCCGATCATTTTCCATCTCTGGCAATGGTAGGCACCACGGTCCACCCCGTTACTCAGGCCCCAACCTAGAGTCACCCTGATTCCTATCTTTTCTTCTCACTCCACTTCAATCATTCAGAAAGTTCTGTGGGCCCCACCTCCATCGTGTGCCTGGAAACTGCACTTTCTTGATTCCCTCTTCTGCCTCGTCAGTCCAGGCCGGCCTCGCTGGACCACCGGGTGGACCTCCTAACTGGTTTCACCATCTCTGTTCAGGCCCCTCACCTGTACCCATTCTTCATACCACAGCCAGAGCCATCTCTTAGAAATGGAATGGGATCGTGTCACTCCTGCCCGGAAAGCCCTCCAGTAAACAGCGTGGGAGAAGATACTTGCTGCATTTACAAAAGACAACAGGTTAGCAACTCGAATATATAAACAACTCCCACAATCGATTAGAACAAGACGGTCTTGTAGGAAAATGAGCAAGGGATATGAATGGACAATTCACAAGCGAAGAAATTCCAGGAGCCAATAAATATAAAATTACATGTCTAACTTCCCTAGTAAATCAGGGGAACACAAATTAAAAAGAGTTACCATTTTACACCCAAAACATTGTCAAAATTTTAAAAGGCTGACGAGATCAACCGTTGGCAGGGATACAAAGAAATGAGAACTTGGGCTGGGGATTTAGCTCGGTGGTTCTGCTGCCTGCCTCACAAGCGCAAGGACCCAAGTTCCATCCCCGGTACCAAAAACAAACAAACAAAGAAATGAGAACTTTCAGAAGCTGCCAGTGGGAATATAAATGAGTGTGGTGACTTCGGGAGGCCACAGGGAATGTCTAATAATGCTGAAAATACATATCACCTGGCACCTGTTTATTCCCCATCGCAGAGTGAGTTGTAAAAGTAAAGGTCAGGGTGCCTTGGCCTGTCATTTATCGAGCACCTGCATCCAAAAAACACTGATGGGGGCCAGGGATTTAGCTCAGTGGTTTCAATGCCTGCTGCGCAAGTGCAAGGACCCGAGTTGAATCCCCTCTCCCCCCATACCAAAAAACACTGGCAGCACAGGGCACAGTAGGGAGGAGTTAAACTGCTTCTCCTCATGATATGACTGGGGAGCTGCAGCTCACTGCCACTGCCAGTGTCACAAGAGAGAGCTATACCACCTGTCCATAACCCAGAAATGATCAATTCAAAACTTGAAGCCTGCTGGATGAGGCAGCACACGCCTGTAATCCCAGCACTTGAGGCAGGAGGATTGCTTCAAGTTCAAGGCCAGCCTGGACTACATAGCAAGACCCTGTCTCAAAAAAAAAAAAAAGGGCCAGGGATTTAGCTCAGTGCACTGCGTCAGCCTTGCAAGCGCAGGGTCCTGAGTTTGATCCCCTGTACCAGAAAAAGAAAAAAAAAAAAGCAAATTTGAAGTATGATCTCTACTGAATCCACTTCACTTGCATGTCATCATAAAGTTGAAAGATCCTAAACCCAACCATCCTAAGTCAAGAAACTTCTCTAAAGCAGTTAAAAAGAAACTAATTGAAACCCACATCTGTTAAACATTATCTGATGAAAAGAAGGGCCATAAACCAGGCATACTTTTGTAATCACACATTTCTTCAGTACATACCTGTAATCCCAGCCCTTGGGAAGCTGAGGCAGGAGGAGCTCTAGATCAAGGCTGGCCTGGACTGCATAAGGAGACCCTGTACACACATGTGAAAATTTAAAACTCTAAACTTAAAAAGGAAAATGGCTTTTCACAAGTCTCAGGGTGAACTTCTAGCTTCCAGGGCACACACAAAGTTCAGGCCACCATGTAACCTCAGTGCTTCTGCCTGGCCCTTCTACTTGATCTTCCCCGAAAGCCTCCCCCTTCACCTCCAGACTCTCTTGCGTGTTTGTTTCTTGGCTTCTCCCACTAGACTATAAGCCTGGAGAATGGGAAGGTCGCCTTTCTTGTTCAGTGGTCTGTCCTAAAGGGGTTGCATTTAGCAGGAACTCAGTACATGTTTGTCAATAGATGTGACTTCCTCCAGGAATTCCTACAGCAAGAAACATTCCCTAAATCTGCACTCCCCAGCTACCAGGCTTGGCTCTCAGCAATGGCCCTGCTAGGATTCAGGAACGCTTAACCTCAGATTCTCCAATGGATGTCAAGGGGATCTACACATATCCTAAAACTGTGGGCCATATTACATTTTCTGGGGCCAACAGTTCTTAAGTTTTCATTACAGAGGTTTTTGACACAAACACACAAAAGACTTCACAACACTGCTGTCTTTCAGTTGGGCTGTAACTGACCAGATCTTCCAGACTGGGCAGTTCGAGGGCTGGAAGCTGCCAAGTTCACTGCTGTTTCCCAGAACACTATCGCAGGGCCTGGCCTATCCGTAATAGATGAGTCTTAGTGAAACTGTGAATGAATGAATGCATGAAGGAGAGAATGAATAAATGCTTTTGGAGACATGAGAAATGGGAACAGACAGGGAACAGAAATCTGGCCTTGGAGCCAGGAATGCTAAGCAGGGTCCTCTTGCCATCTTAAGCCTGGCTCTGGGGATCCGTACAGTGTCCATTCCAGCGCAGTGACACTGCAGGACCAGCTGGCCTCCCCGTTCTCCTCCCTCCGCCTTGCCCCAGAAGGAAGGAAGGCTGCAGGTGGGGCTCTCTCGTGCCTCGCCCGTGGAACAGGGGTGTTGCAGCTGAAATCAACGCCATCACCAAGCTCCGGTAGCCCCATGGAAACCCCACAACAAGGCACCAAAACAGACAGAGCCCTCCCAGGAAACCCGAGGAGCAAGGAGGGAGCCTCCTTTGCCAGTGGCTTAGGAATCTAGAAATTCCGGTGGGACCAACTGGGCCTTGTTGGAGGACACCAGGCCTCATTCCATATAAAGAAATCCCCGCTCCTGCCCTTCGGCAGACTGAGTTAGGCCACAGGGTCCCGCCCAGTCCTCTATGTGGGCTGTGGAGTGAGGGCTTCCGCCTAGCTCCTTCACCCTTTTGTTCACAAAGTATATAGATTGACCTATCTACAAGCTGTAGATAAATTATACTAGTATGTGCATTAAAAAAGATATATTAATATACAAAATAGAAAATTTGAAAGGATAAGGTTTTTAAATATATATATATATGTATATGTATGAAACAGAAGCAGCATCCCACCTCCACCACGGGGCACACCTCCCAGAGAAGTCAGTTGAAGCCCAACTCAGAATATTTTATACTGTTGGCTCCTGGCCAGGCCTCATGCTACATGAGCTTTTTTTTTGGTGGTGGTTGTACAAGGGATGGAACCCAGCAACACTCAACCATTGATCTACATTTCCCCCCTCTCTAATTTATTTTGTGACAGGGTCTTGCTAAGTCGCCCAGGCTAGCCTCAAACTTGGGGTTCTCTCGCTTCAGCCTCCTGAATAATTGGAATTACAAGCAGGTATCACTGTCCCTGGTAACGTTTTGTTTTTTTTGTTGTTGTTGTTTTTTTGGTACCCAGGATTGAACTCAAGTCCTTGCGCTTGCACAGCAGGCGGCAACACCACTGAGCTAAATCCCGGCCCTGGTAACTTTTTTAAAAGTTTAATCCTCTCAATAGCCGTGTGTCCCATTTGGTAGAGGAGGAAACTGAGGCAGGAAAGACCAAGCCACATCGGATTACACCAGATGACTTTCAGTTCTTACAGCAGCCTTAGCAAGGGGGTCACCACTGCTTTCCCTGCCGTACAGATATGCAGAGACCTGGAGAAGCTGAGCAGGGCGCTCAAGGTCATATGGTGAGGTAAGCAAAGGCACAGGCTCTACCCTATGCTGGGAACTGGTTTCCCTAGGAGGGCTGAGGCTGGGCTGGTGTGGCCACCCCTAGTGAAGTCCTTCTAGGTTGAATTCCCAAGACACAAAACAGTGCCTAAAACAGTGACTGGTACACACACTGAGCTTGGATGAATGAATGAGTGAATCGATGAATGAATGAATAGATGGATTAATGAATTTCACACTCTTTCCTCCCAGAAAGAGACAGTCTGTGATTCCCAGCATGAGGAGCTGATCTAGGTGGCAACTCGATATTCTCCAAAGGGCCTGGGGGTGCCTCTGTGAGTGGTTCGGGGCATGGCTCACCATCTGTTTTACAGAACACCCATGAGGCAGGTACTACTACTCTCCGTGTCACAGGTAGAAGACCTGAAGCACAGATGGGGGACGCGAGCTGCTCAAGGCTACACAGGAAATAGGTGTTAGCATGGAGGTCTCATCTGTTTATCTCACTTCTCCCAACAATCCCAATCCTTAGGCAGCCACAGTTGCTGGATGGGATTGTTGGGGGTTCATCCCAAATCTTCAGGGCAACTGCCAGGAAGCAGCATCCTAGTTCTTACTTATACAGAGGTAAATGAAACAGGAACAAAGACATTCCAAGGGATCCCAGCACCACCAGCCTGGAGAACTTCCAGGAGCTGCACAGCATACTCCAGATGGGTTGGTCCAGGGACCAGGCAGAATCAAGGGTGTCCCCCAGCATTGTCAAAACAAGCACAAGCCCAGGGAGAGGCGGCCCCAGGAGCTGGGAGGCAGAATCACCAAGGCCTTGCCCTCCTGCTCACCCTCCTGGTCGGATACAGTGTCACCTGGGAACAGGTGTGGGATAATGGGCTGGAAGGGCAGAACTCTGTAGAGTGGGCACAGGGCTGCAGTGCCCAGCCCCTGCTGCCTGCCCAGCTTAGCCCAGCCAGGCCCACCAGACCTTCAGCCAACAGCCAAGACAAAGGCCCTGTCAGTCGGTGGACAATCCAGCCCTTTCAAGACCAGGACAGCCAGGCTGCATTCCCTGTCCCTTTACTTCCCTCTGGATCCTGTAAATGAATCACTCAAATTAATGACCCTGGGAACAATGAACATGGAGCAGGTTTGGGTTCTTCTGAGCAGACAGAAAGCTGGATGGGAGGGAACACCTGCTTTGCTGCTGCTGCTGGGACTGAGGCATGGATACTCCAGGGCCATGGATCCATGCAAGAGAGCCACAAGATCACACCTGCTGGGCCACCCAACCCACAGAAGATTACAGCCACAGTGCCACAGATTGCTGGAATCACAGACAGCTGGTGTTGCAGAACCATCAGTTATTAAAATCCTAGAATCACGAACCCAAGGAACCAGACTGCCAGGAACATTAAGCATCAGTTGCTAAAGCTGTGCTTCTTAAAAGGAGAAAGAAAGGGCCGGGGATTTAGCTCAGTGGTTCTGCTGCCTGCCTTGCAAGTGCAAGGACCCAAGTTTGATCCCTGGTACCAAAAAAAAAAAAGAAGAAAGAAAAGAGGAATCAAGGTATACCATGTGCAGGTACAAATTCCCTATGATTAATGTGATCATTATGTATATTTAAATTGTACCAATAAAACTAATAATAAAAAATAAATGAAGAAAGAGCCTTAGGGATTCTCCTGCCTGAGGCTTTGTGTTGCAGTTAGGGAAACTGAGTCAGCTGATCATGGTCATAAAGCTTGGGCTAGTGCCCAGGCCTTGCCACACTCCATCCTCTTTCTACCCTAGACAAGGTGGGCAAGAGCAGCAGCCTGAGCTCCCAGGTCTTCAGCCAGGAACCCACCCCTCTGAAGGATCAACAGGCGCTGCCAGGGCCCCTATGGTCAAGCCCTTCCATTGTGTTGAGATCCAAGGCTTTGTGAGCACCAACGTCAGGATGAGGTGTTGGGCAGGTCCAGACAGGCCTAGATTCTTTAGCCTAACCTCTGTTCCTCTGCCTAATAAGGGAAAATCAAGCACCTCTATTATTTTACCTGGGAGTCTGCCTACTGGTGACTGCACAAGGGAGTGAGCCAGTCCTCCTGGGTTCTCGCCTGGGACACCCGTGGCCTCATTAAGGTCACTTTAGGTCACTCCCAGGACACACAGGAAATCCAGCTTCACTTTCCAAGGTCCATGCTAGGCTTGGAGAAGTTGCTGAGAGGTCCTGCACTCACTTCCAAGTCACATATGTATGTAATTATAAGGCAAGGGAAGACAAAAAAAAAAAAAGGCAAGACAGAGAGTGATAGTCATACACACAGAAAAGACAGAAAATAAGGAAGACTTTATAAAGAAGGGTAGCAAAAAAGAAAAAAAAAGATTTAAACTAGGCCATCAAAGAGCTTTTCTATGTATAATTCCCTGACTTCTGCTTCAGGCTCTGATGGAGTTACAAGGGCTGGGATTACCTTCCCACCCTGAGCAACAGGAAAAAAGCAAAAAGCATGAACTATATGAAACAACTGTTTCCATACATTGAAAAATGGGAATGGCAGGACATGATCGCTTAAAGAAACAAAGGTGGGGAAGACCCCTGATTGTCTGCTTGGAGCCCAGTTCCAGACTATGGTGCGGGGACAGTTATCCCAAGCAGAATACAATAATCTTGCTGACATGAGGATCTGGAGGCTAGAGTTCAGGGATGCAGCTAAGAGTTGTGTGGAAAAGTTCCAGGAAGGAAGAAGTATGCAGAAAAAGATTGCTGGAAATCTTCATGGATCTTCTCAAGTTGTTGCTGGATCACACATGCATAGGATGGAACTCTGTGAGAAGAGGCAAAGAGCAACTAGAAAGTTTCAAGCCAAACAATTTCTGGAGCTTATCCATGATAGGAGACATTGGAGTTGTAACTATCAAGAGTGCTTGAGAATTCACTGAAAATTCTGAGTGGAGACTCACAGAAGTCAGGCTTTGACAGTAAGCTGAGCTACCCCTAGAGTGAAGGACTAGTCCATATTAGCCCTAGCAGAGCTTAAAACCATGCTTCAAATTGATCAAGCTGATTTGTAAGTAACCTTCTGTTAGAACAAACCCTGACATTCTATAAAGGAAGACACCAAAGCAGAGACCTTCCACAGTGTAACATACATGTTGTCCAGCATCCAGTCAGAAATTACTACATATGCCAAGAATAGGGAAATGTGACCCATTACCAGAAGAAAGATCAGTCAATAGGACTTGACCCAGAGGTCACAGCAATGATAGAACTAACATGCAGAGATGTTTATATAGCTATTTTATCTAAGCTAAAGTATTTAAAGGCAAAAACAAATCATAATGAGAAAAATGGAAGATATATAAAAAAAAACAAATCAAGCCAGGCATGGTGGTACATGATTGTAATTCCAGCTACTCTAGAAGATAAACCAAGAGGATTTCAAGTTTGAGGCCAGCCTGGACAACTTAACAATACCCTGACTCAAAAATTTTTGAAAAGGAATGGGGTTGCAGCTCAATGGTAGAAGTTTAATTCCTAATCCTGAAAAAAATATTAAACTGAATTTCTAGACATGAAATATATAAAATAGGATTAGCAGCAGAATAGACACTGCAGAAGGAAAGATTATCAGCCCTAAGGTATAGCAATAGAATTTATCTAAACCAAAGCAGCAGTGGGAGGGAGGCAGAAAATAGAGGCAAAAAGAAAAGCCTGGGGGAAATGAACAGAGCTTAGTGATCTCTGATAAGAATCAAATAGTTTAACATGTATGTAACTGAAGAGAGAGAAAGAGAGAGAGAGGAGAGAGAGGGAGAGGAGAGAGAGAGAAGTGAACACAACATATATTTGAGGAGATAATGGTTGAAAATATTCTTAATTTGATAACAAAAAACTATAAACCCATAGATGCAAAAACTCAACAAATCTCAAGAAAGGTAATCATGAAAACCTCACACCAAGGTCTACCATGATCAAACTGTGAAGAACAATGACAACCAGAAACTTGTAAAAGCAGACAGAGGAAAGACATGTTTCATACAGATAACAACCCTGAGAATTCAGAGACTTCTCTTCAGAAGCTATGAAAGCCAGAAGACAGTGGAACCTCTCAAAGTACTGAAGAAAGTACTGTCAACAAAGTACCTAGCAACAATGCCTTGCAAGTAATGAAGGAAAAATAAAAATTTTTCCAGATAAACAAAAGCTGAGAGTCCTTGTCACCAGCAGACCTGCCATACAAGAAATAGTGAAAGAAAAGTGATACTGGGTGGAGACTTGAAATGTATACAAAGGATTGACCAAGGCCAGAGATGGTAAATACATAATATAAAAGTTTGCTCTTGTTTCTTCCATTTTTCATAAATATTTAAAGCAAAGGTAATAACAGTATATGGTATGGTTTTTAATGTATATAAAAGCAAAATTACTACAACAGCACAAAAAGAACAGAATAAGGCATGGAAGTGTACTGTTCTAAGTTTCTTTAAAGATTTGGTAAAATATAGTGATGAGGTTGACCAGTCCTAGGGTTTTCTTGTGTGGGAGACTCTTTATTACTGATTCGATGTAGTTGCTTGTTATTAGTCTGTTTGGGTTTTCTGTGTTCTTTTAGTTCAGTTTTGATAGGTTATATGTGTCTAGAAATGTATCCACCTCTGAGTTTTCCAATTTGTTGGCATATGATTATTTATAACAATAAGTTCCTTATGTTATCTTTTGTAGTGGATTTGGTGCCAACTAAGCTAATCAGGATCTCTGTGTCTTCAGATTCCTTTCTCCATATAGATTTAAACTGGCATGGATTTGCTCAGTGCTTGGAAGGTAGAGTAACACAGTGGCTGTTGGCTTTTCTGTTTGTTTGTTTTTTCACTCAGAAAGCTGGTGCGGGGACACCAGGGGTCATTGCATCTCACACACACAGCCCTCGGCTTCTGGGTCATGTTGCTGTTGGAAGCAGCAGCTGGGACACAGTTCCTCCGCTCCTGCTGTACTTTCCTTCAGTTGTCCTGACCCAGGCCTTGTGTGTGCTTAGCCTCATCACAAAAAGTCCCAAGTCCTCCTAAGTCATTCCCATTGCTGAAGTTGGCAGTGGGAAGGAGGTGGAGGAGGACACAAGAGGGCTACATGCTCCTGCTCTCCCCAGCCTTCCCCCTCTTTAGATCCATCTCTCTTCCCAATTACCTTCCCTGTCCTGTTAGTGCAACAGCACCAGTCACACAAAAAAGAGCCTCTCAGGCACCACTTAGCCAACTCCATATAATTATATAAGGTCAAACTCCTATATTAAATCCTTTATCTTATATCACACTCCATAGTTGTTTCTCTGATTAAACCTTGACTAAAATAAAGTGGCATGATTTAAAGATGCATATCATTATCCCTAAAGCAACTGCTAAATATTTTTATTTATTTATTATTTTAAATATTTTTGCTAAATATTTTTAAACAGTCAAAGTAAGATGGGATAATTTTTTATAATTCCAAAAAAATGCCAGGCAAAGGAGACATGGGACAAATAGCGAATAGCATGATGGGAGATTTAAACCCAAGCATATCAATAAATGACATTAAATGTGAATTGTCTAAGTGGTCCCATTTGAAGATAGTGATTCTCAGATTGGATTTAAAAAGACCTAAGTCTATGCTTTCTACAAAAAAATCACCTTGGGGCCGAGGATTTAGCTCAGTGGTTCTGCCGTCTGCCTCGAAAGCACTAGGTCCTGAGTTCGATCCCAGGTATCAAAAAACAAACAAAAACAAAAAAAAACCTTAAATATGAAGACACATATAAGTTAAATTGAAAAATGTATACGAGGGGAATAGTAATATTAGAAAGTTCAAGTGACTAATATCAGATGAGGTACATGTGAGGACATTATCAGCCATTAAGGACATTTATCCATGAAAAGAGGATCAATTAATAGAGAGGATATAATACTCCTAAATATATATAGGTCCTTTGTAGCAGAACTTTAAAATGCTTGAAACAAAAACTAACTCTTGAAAGAAGAAAGAAACAAATCCTGAAATTTTCACACTCCCATAGGTGATAGAACAGGTAGACAGAAAGTCAGCTAGGATCTGGAAGACTTGAACATTGTCCACCAGCTTTGCCTTCTTGCATTTACAGAACACCCCACCTCCCCACAGAGTGCACTTTATCTCTGGGGGCACACTGATATTCACCTGACACAGCAAAGACTGCACCACGAAGGAAGTGGTCTCCGCACACTTAAAGGGACTGAAATCTCTGTGCTGACTGAACACAAAGGGAGGTGGGAATGCAAGTTCTTGCAGCTAAAAGACAGAAAAGAGGAACTTTCTTTTTTTTTTTTCTTTTTTTTGGTATCAGGGATCGAACTCGGGTCCTTGGGCTTGCAAGGCTGGCGCCGGAACCACTAAGCTACTGAGCTAAATACCTGACCTGAGGAACTTTCTACATAATGCATGTGGGTCATGGTCACTGCTCAGGACCATGGTGGCGATTTACCACAGCGCCTGGAGACCTCCTTTCAAACCAGGCCATGAGTAAGGAGGGGCTCCCAGCCAGCAGAGTGTGTCACTGAAGGACTTGTCAAAGGGAGAGGCTGGCAGGAGTGGCTTGAGTCAAGAAGTGGGCTTGAAGGAGCCAGCTCCCTGAGCTCCCGAGAGGACCCCACTCTTGTCCCTCCTGACAGAGTCCCAGGGAACCTCAGTGTGTCCAACACTGAGCTAACAGCATTTCCCAGCCCCAGGGCACCCACTTTTATCCCTGCTCCAAAGGGCTCCCTTGGTTAGTTTCCCTAGGAAACTGGGGTTCCTCAATTCCCACCTCTCCTTTACTCTCTATGGTTGACCATCCCCTAGCCCCATGGAGTCTTTCTCCTACACTAATCTTCACATCCATCTTCTCCCTCCTCCTCATGGCCACTGCCAAGACCTTCCCCACTGTCCTTCAGGTCTGAGGCTCTGGTGGCTTCTGAGCCTGATGCTCAACACATAGCTGTCTCTTGGGTGATGGAGTAAATAAACAGTAATAGTAAATATGTCTATTGCACTTTATACCTGCCAGGCACTGTTGTAAGCACTTTATGTACGTAATTTCATGTAATACATAAAACAACCATGAGGCCGGTGCTTTTGTTAACCCAGGCAGACTGACTTCAGAGTCCACATTATCAGCCACTGTGGCTGTCAGTGAAAGAAAGAATAAATGAATGAACAAACAAATGAAGCAAGGAAAAAGAAACGAATGAACATATAAGCAAAGGAACAAATAACAAATGCCCAGGGACATCATGAGACAGTGTCTGGTCTGTTTTGCAGACTTCAATAAGCTGCTTTATCTTTTTTTTTTTCCCCTGTACTAGGGATTGAACTCAGGATCTTGCGCTTTCGAGGCAGGCGCGGTGCCACTGAGCTAAATCCCCAGCCCCATGAGCTGCTTCCTCTTAAGATGCTCAAATTCTTTCCCATCTGATACCATTTTCACAATTTATTTGGTGCTTAGGGAGGGAGGAGTCAGAAGTTCAATTCCTTCTCCCTCTTCACCCTTGTACCAGCAGCAGTGAACCCTTCTCTTCCACAGCACTTCCTCTGTAACTGACCTCAGTGTAATGAGCATCAGTACTGAGGGATTGCTGAGTGTCGGCCTGAAAGGTGTACTCAGAGATTGTCCAGTCCAACCCTCCACTCTCTATATAGGTGGGAAAACAGAGGGCCAAAAAGGCAGAGCAACTTGCCCAAGGTCACACAGCAAATTCTCGGGCAGTCAGGCTTGGGCCCAGCCTCCCTGTTTCCAATCCATCCCCCTTTACTAACGCATCTCTCTTTATTACTTGTGCCCTGTCAGTCAAAGGCACTTGGGGCAAAAGCACCACAGATGGGTTTAATGCTTTCTCAAACACAGCCTATTCATGTGAAAAGGCCCTGGGAATAAGGAGGTGAAAAATTCTTCAAAGCCCCATGACTCCCTCCAGGCAGAGAAATAATTGAAGCTGTCATTGAGTGCTCTTCCCTAGGGGCTTCCCTGCTTTATCCTGTTGAAGCCTCGGACAGAGGAGAGCTGTGCTCCTAGTAGAGATGGGTAAACTGAGGCTCAGAGAAGTAAAACAAGTGATGGTCTCATCCCAGCTGTCCCGGGACTCTCCCAGTCTTGACGCTGGAAGCCAGTATCTCAGGAAGCCAGACAAAGTGGCAGTGGATCCCAAGATCCACACTCAGATCCAGTGCTGATCCCCAGGACCTTTCTGCCACATCCTGCTGCCCACTCTGGGTAAACAGATGAACTTGGGAGGGAGAAACAGACAAGCAAGTCAGGATGGGGGGAGCCCAACGGGCAGCTCTGAAGCCAGACCAGCCTGAGTCACTGAAGCTGCACTGTCTGGGGTATCCTGCCAGGGGAGGACAAACAGGGCCTTATTCTCTTCCGCTTCTCTCTCCATCCCAGGAGGAGCCTATTTACCCCAACAGCCCTGTTATCTGCCGGGTCTCTGGTTTCCTGCCAAGCAGTGATATCCAGTTGAAGCTCTGAGACTCTGAGCAAACCAGTCTCCCTGGGACCCTCACCCAGAAGTTGGAGCCGGAGGAAAATTGACCTCAGAAGCCCCTGGGAGACCAGACCTTCAGGCTTAGACGCGGGTTCTCTGCTGCAGGGAGGGAGGCTGGTACTGACCATGCACACTGCTGTGGCCTTTCATGACCCTCCCCCACGCGAAAGCATTTGAACCAGCGCTTGCCACTGTATGTCACAGAAGAGGACACTAGGGCCCTTGGAGGACAGCCCTGGTGAGGTCCCACAGGTGACAGTGTGTCAGTGGCAGATCTGCGGCCCCACCTCTCCTGCCTCCAAAGCCTGAGACTGTCCTCCACGTGAGGCTGTGACACAAGAACACAGAGATGGGGCTGGTTCTCAGTGTGTCACCGTGTGATCCCTGCATCCCACACCATACCTTTTGTTCCTCCTGGACCTAAATGACATCTTCCAGTCCTGAGATGTCACCCAGGAAGAGCTTGAGCCTCTCACCCCCTCAGCCAGCCTCCCCTGAGGCAGGCTGGTGGCCTGTGCTGGCACAAGCACAGCTCATACAGTTTGGGTGAAAATGGCCCTCATCAGCTCCCACCTCTGCATAGAGCTCTGGGAAGACAGGAACTCACCCCTCCGTCCCAGCATGGATGTATTTGTTGATTGAACAAATACGTTGATTAATTAATTGCCAAATAATTCAGCTCTGATGGGCCCCTTCAGAACTACTCTTAGGTGAGAGCCTGAAACCCGGCAGGTGTCACTGGGTGTTGTGCTGTCTCCACCTTGCTGTCACCCCCTGCTGCAGATGCCCTGGGTCAGGGAGGGCAAAAAGCCCATCAAGTCAGGCAGCCAGGACAGGCTCCAGGCAGGATTCAGACCCAGGATCCCCCTCTCTCCAAAGTTTAAGGGAATGAGTACCAATTTTCCACCCATCAGGAAACCTGTGTTTCCTGGGTAGCCACGATGTGCAAAGCCCTTCACCTGCTTTATCTCATTCAATCTTCCCATCCCTCTTTGGAAGCAGGGATTCTGCATTCTCGCTCTATAGAAACGAAAACAGGAGGGTTGGGTGGGGAGGGGAATTGCCCAGGGCCTAGAGCTAGGAAGAGGCACAAAAGAAAGAGAACCTGGCTGTCTGCCTGGTGCCCAGAGTGTCCCCAGCCCTGTGGTGGGCGCCTGCTGCTGACAGACCCAGAGCCCAGCTGGGTCACTGCTACCCCACACCTGCTGCCCTCTCGAACCTGCAAGGGGGGATGGGGACACCCCACACTTCCTTTTCTGCCCCTCAGCCTGATTATTATCGGGTTCTGATGGAGCACAAACAAAGGCCGAGAGGCTCCTAAAGTCTGATGTCACCCCCCATCTATTTCTGTCACTTTCGGTCAGATGCCAAGAATTCCTGAGATGCCTTAAGGTCCCTCCCTGCATTCCTTGCAGAGTCCTACCCCATCCTCACCCCCTGCATGGGGCCTCTGGACAGGCTGGGGTCACAGGTGAAGACATTACACCTGCTGATGGACACAGGAGAGAGTGATCGGGGACACCTGTCCCCATGCAGCCTCTGTCCCTTCCAGCTGTGAGACCACTGCAGAATTCTTCACTTCTCTGAGACCCAGCTTCCCAGTCTCTGAAATGGGTGAGCAATGAGCTGAGTTGGTTGTGAGCAGTGCCTGAAGTGCATGGCTGGGGTCTCCACCCTTCTGGCTGCCAGAAATCCAAACACAACCCAAGACTGTCTGATGGGTTGGCGGGAGTGAGTGGGCAGCCCATAGGCATGGATTGATTTATGGCAAGGGTGGGATCACTTGTAAGAAGAGGGAGAAGGGAATGGAGCTTTGGGCACAGGAGCGTGTGCCCCATGAGGATGTGGGCTCTGAAGGACTCAGCCAGGGCAGGTATGCTGCCTGCAGAGGAACCTCTGCCCACTTCTGTGGGGAGCCCAGCACCAGGGCCAGGGAGGCAGCCTGTGGGCTTTAATCTCCACATTCCTGCAGAGGACACTGGCCACTGCGGCCAGGCCCCCCTTGGAGACTTCAAGGGGGAGGAGCAGCAAACAAAAAAGCTACCTCCCGTGGGCTGGTAGACAGAAGTGGAGGTCATGAGCATCAGGACCCAAGAGACTCACTCCACACCGATCTAACCCACTGGCGTTTTGTAGGTGCCAGGGGACCCAAGCAGCAGCTGGCAGCCAGAGCCATGGACGTTGGGGCAGGTGCTGTTAAGGTGACTCAGCTTCTGTGCCTGGACCAGTGCTGGCTGGAGATGCAGCTCTGCACAGGAGGAAGTGAGCTCAAGGAGGACAGGAAGGGCCTGACTCGCAGCTGGCAGAGCCCCGCATCCAGCCTGAGCTCACCCCACCTGCCCTGTCCCAGGCCTGAACACGGGGCACGAGGCACTCCCATGGGGCCCCAGGAAACCCTTATAAAGTGAAAACTTCTCCATGAGTCAGCGGGAGCCAGCCAGCCCAGCTCATTCACTGCAAAGGTATTTTCTTTTCAGCCCTTTTCGGCAAAGCCTTTCACTGCCACAGAGGTGACATCATCGGCTGCTAAAAGCTCTGCCTTGTGGTAAGTTTCCTCTGAACTTCTTGCTTCTGTTTAACCCAAAAAACTTCAAGGGGAGCCAGCAGCCCAGAGTGGTGCCACTGTCATTAGCTGAGTCAGAGGCCTGGGTTCAAATCCTAGCTCTGCCCCTTTCTAGCTGCCAGAACTTGAGCCATGCAAGACATGTCTCAGAGCCTCAGTTTCTCTGTTTGTAAAATGAAGCCATCACCACTGAGAGGATTCTAAAGAGATACACAGCACCGTGTTCTAGTTCAATCAACAGGTGTGTATTCAGTGGTTTGAATGTGTCAAGTACACACTGGTGCTGTGGGAATTATGGCAAGGATACACACACACACACACACACACATATAGACACATATACACTTATACATGACACGCACACACCTGCATACACACAGTCTCATGCATATACATTTGTTCAGCATACACACACAGGTACGCACAAGCACATGGTTCCTACTTCTGGCCCTTGGAAGGTGCACATTCTGGTTTGGGAAGACATGCCTGAGCCAAGGACCCCATCCACGAAGAGTCAAATGCAGCTCAGAGCCAAGCTATAAGGTGCTGTTCACATCTTCAGTGGGGGTTTGGGCTGGTCCTAGGTAGGCAGGGGTGGGACACAGCAGAAGAACCAAGCAGTGACCACCAAGTGGCAGATGGGAAGGGTGAGAGCAGGTGTTGTCTGGCCAGAGAGAAGCTGTGAGTGAGTCAGCTAAAGAACTTCAGCTTTTCCCCAGCCAGCCATGTCAGCCCACCAGAGCCCATGGCCTAGGAGCACCAGGCAGTGTGGCTGCGACGGGGCTGCAGACACAGGAAGGGTGGGATGCACACAGAACCAGCAGCGCCCAAGGGCAGTTTCCAGCCCAGGGAGTCCAGGCCTGCAGTTCCCCAGTGTGATCAAGTGGCTTTGCAGAACGTTATGAAATGTCGGTAGATTGATTTTGGTTTGGGACTAAATGAGATCCTATCATATAACCCAGTTATGGTGTAGGTAAAAGTTCAAGAAACTGGTAACTGACAATATCCTATTAGTTTTATTTTACTATGATTTGGAAAACCTCTCCCATGGTTTGGATTTAGTGATTTAAAACACTTCGACCAAGGCACAGGGCAGCAGATTTCTGTGGGAGGCCAGTCTGAGCCCCGCTCAACCCAGCACTTGCCTTCCCAGGACATAGCTTCAAGGGGCCACCAGGTGGGAGCAAGGGTAGGGGAAACTGAGACCCTTGGGTGGCTGTTGGAGGATAATCACTCGGCCGTGGTTCTCATACCTTCATCCCAGGAGCAGAAGAGAATTCAGGTCCCAGACGCAGGCAGTATTCTGTCACACAGAATGTGCTGAGCAGTGATCTCCCACTGGACAGTCCTTGACTATTAGCCATCTGTCACTGAACCCAACACCAAGAACTCAAAGACTGTCTACTCTCCTTCCTGTGCCCAGCCTGGCATTTGGCCCAGGGAGACCAGGTTTTTACACAAATTACGTAAGGAAAGAAAACAGAAAGGAAAAGAGGGATGAGTGGAGCTTGTTACCTGGAACTCCTTGCACAACACTCCTTGTGTGTTATGTTGCAATTTAAATTACGATATCAACTTTCATGAATATTAAATATTGAGTGGCACACACCACTAACCCAGCACTTGGGAGGCTGAGGCAGGAGTTTGAGGTCAAGTGCTAGAGGCCTCCCTGGGCTACATAGTGTGTCCAGGCCATCCTGAACTACCTAGATTTTTGAGTGCTTTCTTTAAGATTATAGTTTAGGGGGCCGGGGATTTAGCTCAGTGGTTTCGCCGCCTGCTGTGCAAGCACAAGGACCCGAGTTCGATCCCTGGTACCAAAAAAAAAAAGATTATAGTTTAGGAGAAAGGGATTCAGACAACTCGAGTCTTTAAAAAAAAAAAAGGCGGAACTACAAAGGTGGGAGTGAAAATGTTTTTCCCTTCTCAGTTTGATTCCTTGCAACAGGTGTGGATATCCCAGATTATCCCTTCTGGGCACAGAGGGAAAAAGGAGGAAAAGGGAAATCTCCAAGCATCTGAGCTCCTGCTCTGCCCAGGCCCATGCTAGGCCTGACTCAGCCAGAGAACAGCAATCAAGGTGACTGAGATGTTGGATAATAATCGAATGAGACAGAAAAGGGATCGGTGAACAAGGTCTCTAAACAAATATAAACAATCAGCACCAGGAAGAGCCTACACTGGGCACATGCTACACAGTCAACCCTTAGGGCAGACCAGGGGGACAGACAATTGGCCTCTGGAGATAAGTGACTCGATTTCCAATCCTGGCTCTGCTGCTTTCTCATTTGGCCAAGTTCTCTCTGTGCAGAGCCTTGGTTTTCTTGGCTGTGAAATGGGGCCACTGAGTATTGGCAGGGCTATGTGAGTATTGAGTGAAACAAGGTGTATAAAGAACTCACCCCCGGTGTGGGGGATGGGCAGGGTGACCAGGTGTCCCCCAGGCAGAGATGAACTTGGGCCGGTGGCATCCAGGCAGGTCTCAGGTGTGATTGGCAGAGTCCTTAGACCCAGGGCAGGACCACACAGGGGAGGGCAGGGCAGGGAGGCACATGCATGCCCGCAGCAGGTGTGCTCAGCACAGGTAAGCCTCGCTTGCTCTTGCTGATGCTACTGGATGTGGCCACGGCTTTTTTTTTTTGGTACCGGGGCTCAAACTCAGGACCTTGTGCTTGTGAGGCAGGTGGCGGAACCCCTGAGCTAAATCCCCGCCCAAAAGCAATTTATGTTGAATAAATAAGGCTGACCACACAGTCCTTCATGCTCTGTTCCTGCCTGCCTGCCTCAGTAAATTCAAACTGCAGACAAGCCTTGGGCGAAAGAAAAGTCACCAGGAAGTAACTGCCTCACACTCCTTTGGAAATCTGTAAAACCATTCATGCGCCATTAGGGATGGGTTAAAGGAAGCCCAAATATGGCTGTCACTGAACTGAGAACACTGCCCAAGACACCAAAGCAAAGGTAGACAGATGGCAGGGGGACGCCAGTGTCCCTGTTAATTTGGTTGCAAGACAGTGAAAAGCAGACTGACCATGAATATACCCTCAGCCTTTTGCCGGGGACCCCGTCATCCTCCCCTGGTGCTTTGAGTCACTGAACTGTGTGGCCACAGATGTCGCCATCTGGACACTTTGATCAGCAGTCTTTCTGTTCCAAGATGGAAGGAGGTTTGACTACAGCTAACAGGGAATCTCATCCATGATTTTTTTTTTCAAACAAGAAACCTTTAATAGTTTTTCTTTGCCTACCAAAGTAAATTCAAATTCCTCATTCTTTTATTCCAAAATCCCTGGACTATTTTCCCACATGCTTAGCCTTTCCAAGATTTTTCCAAGCAATTTGAATAATTTCCTTCCTCTGTTCACGATGCCTGCTCCTTCCTATTGTCAGTTGCTGAAACCCAGTCTTAAGCCCACCCTCTCAGATGCCATCTTCTGTGGTTTTGACAAACAGCTTGGATGCAAGGATCTGCATGAAAGAGTTATTTATATCAGTAGTGCTGGAAGATAGTTAACACAACAGTAGAATGGATAAACAATTTATCACAGGTACACCTAATATTTCTGTTTTGGGCAGCTTGCTAATAAAGACATGGTAAATGATGGTGATAACATTCAACATGGGTAAGTCCACAAAACTACATGTTGATATTATGAGTCCAAATTCATAGCTTTCAACATTGATATGAGGTGTGTATTTCACTCTGCCTTGGGTTGTGTTGAGTTGCTTCTCTTTTCCTGAATGGAAGCTCTTGAAGGATCACACCATTTGTCACTGTATTGAAATAAAGTATATTAGTCCATTTTTTGTTACTTTAAAGAATAACAGAAGCTGGATGCTTTTGGAGAAAAAGACTTTATTTAGCTCACAATTTTGGAGGCTGTAAGTGCAAGCCTAGAAAGTCACATTGGTTTAGTGTCTGGTGAGGATCCAATGGACCATGGCATCATGGCAGGCACACATGGGACAGGGATGTCACATAACAAAACAGGAAGCCAGGGGAGATGGAGGGGCTAGACTTGCTCCTTTTATAACAACCCTTTTGCAAGAACTCAGGGTCCCATGGGAGCAACCTTAATTCCTTCCCGAGGCTGCCCCCCACAATGGCCTAGGACCTCCCACTAGGCCCCGAGTCCTAATCTCTCCACATTGAGAACCAAGTTCCCAAAACATGAACCCAAGGTGAGGTGGGGGTGAGTTAAGGGAACCACAGCAGGAAGAAGGCATGGATGAGTGGGGAATTAGGGGATCAAAGCAATTCATTTAAAAATAATAGCAATTTCTTACATCTGTGCGTATTTAGTGCACATCAAGGTCTGAACTGAGTCTTCACACACTGGTCACCATCCTGCCAGCTCTGTGGTTCTAGGATGATGCAGGGTGGTTAAGGCAGTGACCCTGAAGTGCAGGCTCTGGCACCAAAGCAACAGCATCACCAAGGAAAGTGCTGATGTGTTCCCGAATCAGAAATGCTGAAGGGAGAGCCAGCAGCCCGTGGGTGCTTCTGATGCAAAGCTGAGATTTAGGAGTGCCCAGGTTAGGGGTGACTTGCAGCCCAAGCTTCTTGAGGGGAGCCTTGAGGTTGAACTTGGTCCTTATTTAATCTACCTACGACCATTAGAACAAGGCTGGAGCCTTTTTTTTTTTTTTTTGACCTATTGCAATGAGGGAGAATATATACTGGAAAAGGTAGTGTCATTCAAAAAAATTTCGTTTTTGTTTGTCTCACTATGTAGTTCACACTGGACTTGAACTCACCGTGTAGCCCAGGCTGGACTCAAACTTACAGGGATCCTGCTGCTTCAGCCTCCCAAGGGCTGTGATTCCAGGCATGTGCCTGACTAGAACTTTGAAGGATGGGATTTGGGTAAAAGTTAGATGAAGCAATGTTTTGATTGTCTCAAAGCAGAGCTATGTGCAAAGAGATCAACCTCGTCTGGACTGCAAAGTGAATCCAACTTTGCATTTCCTTATGAACTGCAGAGGGTTTTTCAGTATACATGCTGCCAAAGTGAGCACAGGAACTAGAGTTAAGACAAGTGTGGAATGTTGTATCCAGAAATCCCTTAACTGAACTTCCTCCAGGCTAGGATTGGAAATCAGGCTGCTTCTCTGGCAACGTGACCCCAATCCTCAGAGCAAGTGTGGGAAGGTTCATTCTTACCTTCCACCCCTCTCACTGCAGAGGACCAGTGGCTGCCCAGACTGGCACTTTCTCAGCCTACGCTCATTTTTACTTTCTCATCTGGGAAGTGTTAAGTAAATTCCCACTCATAAAGTGCTTAGCCTAGTACCTGGAAAATGATTAAAATAAATTATAATTTTGTTATATAAAATATAAAGCAATATAAATAAAATATATGACATGTCATGTTATAGTTAACCTGAATATTAATCAATTAATTAAAGCAATAAGGGTTGTGGCTAGACAGATGAAAGGAGAAGGGCTTTATTTTTTCTTTCCCTTTAAGCAAGGCTGTAGAATTAGAAAGCACCTCAGGCTGGATTGCAGTAATAGATGAACTAGATTAAGAAAGACTCTGGGGTTCTTGTCCCAGGCAGACTAAGGAGAAGGAGAGGCATTTGTTGGGTGCCTATTTTCATGCTGGGCTCCAAGCCACTCATGTACTCCATAGTGGAGGGTTCTGACTCCACTGCTAGTGAAGGGTAGTTAAGGCTGTGGTCTAAGGGTAGTTAAACTGGTCTGGCTGACTAGCAGCAGACCCAGGATTCCAGCCCAGCCTCACGGGAGAGCAAGGCCATTCACAAACCACTTTCTTTGGTTTTTCCCTTGTAAAAATAGAAAAATACAACAAAATGATTTTAACATTTCCTTCTCATGCCTGTTTCCTTTCTATAAGTAAAACTGAGTTCTGTGTGGGGCTGGGGATGTGTTTCCACAGTAGAGCACTTGCCTAGCACGCATAAGGCCCTGGGTTCCTTCCTGAGCACCACAAAAACCCTGAATAATCCAATATCAGTTGATGAAATCGAAGCAGCAATTTAAAAAAAACCTATCAACTAAGAAAAGCCTAGGATCTGATAGATTAATTGCCACATTATACAAGAACTTCAGAGATGATCTAATGCCAACTCAAACTCTTTAATGACATTGAAAGAGAAGGAGTACTCCAGAGTCATTCCTGGAAGCAAGCATTACTCTGATTCCAGAACCAGAAAAGGAACCAATCAAAAAGGAGACAATAGGCCAATCTCTAATGACCATAGCTACAAAAATCCTCAACATGATACTGGCAAACAGAATGCAACTAATCATGAAAAATATCATACACCAATCAGGTGTATTTCTGCTTCATCAGGTTTACAAGTTTGTGTTGTCACTGAAGAAGTGCACCCATTGCTTATAGCTCCCAAGGAGACCCTTACTACATTTTTTTATGTTGGGAAAATTTATTTTTGTAATTTTTGTTTGCGAAAAAATGAGCATCAAAAAGAATACTCCAAAGAATAAGAATTACTACAGCAAATAAAAGGAAATTCAAATATGACTTAATTACTGTGTTGCCTTTTTAAATGTCGCTTCTTGTTTTACCTGGTTTTTTAAATTATTATTAAAAGGTTTAAATATGGAAAAAAAATCATACACCATGACCAATTAGGCTTCATCCCAGGGATGCAAGGATGGTTCAACATATGCAAATCAATAAATGTAATACATCACATAAACAGAATCAAGGACAGAAATCACAGGATTATCTCAGTAGACACAGAAAGAGCCTTTGACAATTCGACACCCATTCATGACAAAAGCACTGAAAAAAATAGGTATCGAATAATCTCAATTTAATAAAAGCTATTTATGACAAAACCTACTGTCAACATCATATGGAAAATCCAATAGATATTGGGGAGTAGAAAAAACATGTTCAAATGGAAAGGGAACAAGGGAGAGGAGAAGGGGAAGGGAAAAAGGATTTTAAAAAAGAAAATGGAAGGGGAAAAGTAGAAACAAAGCTTTTGTTAATGGGGAGGGTAAAAAGGGTTGAAGGGAGGGGAGAGGAATAGGAAAAGAAAAATAAGACATATGTACAAGTACAAATCCCTATGATGAATGTGATAATTATGTATGGTAAATATGTACTACTAAAAATAAATAGATACATCTAAAAATAAATGGGGATGGGGTGGGGATGTAGCTCAGTGGTGTTATGCCTGCCTGGCAACCACAAGGTCCTGAGTTTGATCCCCAGTACCCAAAATTAATAAATAAATAAATGGAAAAAAACTGAAAGATTTCTCTCTAAAAATAATAACTAGACAAGGGTGCCCACTATCACCACTCCTGTGCAACATAGTCCTTGAAACATTAGCCAGAGCAATCAGGCAACAGAAAGAAATAAAAGGGATGTGTATAGGAAAGGAAGAAGTCAAGTTATCATTATTTGCAGATGACATGATCCTCTGCATGGAAGACCTCCAAAATTCCACCAAATTCCTAGAATTAACCAAATCCAGCAATGTAGTGAGATACAAAATTAACATTAAAAAAATCAATAGCGGGGGTCAGGGATTTAGCTCAGTGGTGCTGCGCATGCCTTGAAAGCACAAGGTCCTGGGTTTGATCCCTGGTACTGCTAAATAAAAAAAATCAATAGTGGACTGGGATTTAGTTCAGTGGTGCCACACCTGCCTCACAAGTGCAAGGTCCAGAGTTCGATCCCTGGTACCAAGAAAAAAAAAAAAATCAATAGTTTTTATATACTAGTAATGAACTTACTGAGAAAGAAATTAGGGAAACAATACCACTCACAATAGCATCAAGAAAAATTAAATATATAAGAATTAATCTGACCTAGGAAGTAAAAGACCTCTACAATGAAAATAACATCATTTTTAAAAAGGAGATCAAAGAGAACATCAAAAAGTGAAAAGACATCCCATGTTCCTGGATAGGCAGAACCAATAAAGTCAAAATGGCTAGGGCCAGGGATTTGGCTCAGTGCTGCCACCTGCCTTGAAAGTGCAAGGTCCCGAGTTCGATCCCTGGTACAAAAAAAAAAAAAAGGGGCCATCCTTCCAAAACTGATATACACATTTAATGCAATCCCAATCAATATACCAATAGCTCCTCACAGACTTAGAGAAGACAATCTTAAAATTCATATGGAACCAGAAGAGATCCAGAATAGCAAAAGCAATCCTGGGTAACAAAAGCAAAGCCAGAAGCATCACAATCCTAGATTTGAAACTATAAAGCAATAGTGATAAAAATAGCATGGCAGGGCCAGGGATTTAGCTCAGTGCCACCGCACCTGCCTCGCAAGCACTTGGTACCAAAAAAAATTTTTTTAATAAAATAGCACGGATCTGGAAAAAAACAAAGCAGACATGTCAACCAATGGAACAGAATAAAGGGAACAGAAACAACTCCAGGCAATTCAGCTATCTGATCTTTGGCAAAGGAGCCAAAAATATACACTGGAAGAAAGATAGTCTCTTTAATAAATGGTTTTGGGAAAACTGACTACCCACATCCAGAAGATTGAATCTAGATCCATATCTCTCATCATGTACTAAACTAAAGTCAAAATGGGTTAAATACATAGACATTAACACAGAAACATTTAATCTGCTGTAAGATAAAATAGGTAAAACTCTTGAAGACATAGGCGTAGGAGAAGACTTTCTGAACAGAACACCAATGGCACAAGAAATATTGAGTATCAACAAATGGGATGATAACAAATTAAAAACATCCACACAGCTAAGGAAACAACCCACAAAGTGGAGAGACAACCTATAAAATAAGGAAAATTTTTTGCCGGCTATTCCTCAGACAGAGAACTAATGTCTAGAATATATACAGAACTCAAAAAAATTAGACCTCCCAAAATAAAAGATCCAATCAAAAAATGGACAAATAGAAAACAAACAGCAAAAATTCAGACCAACTCTAACCATGTCAATAATTATACAAAATATGAATAAACCAGACCTCTCCTCAAAAAGCAGAGCTATTTCAGGTTGGATTAAAAAGCAAGTTCCAGCCAGGTCTGTAATCTGGCACTCTGGGACACTAAGGCAGAAAGAAGGATCACAATTTTAAGCCCAGCCTGGGCAACTTAGTGACTTAGTGAGACCCTATCTCAAAATGAAAAATTACAAAGGGCCGGGGAATGTAGTTCATTACAAAGCCAAAAACCTCAACTATATGTTGTCTATAAGACAATGAACGGATGGGAAAAAATACACCATGCAAATAAAAGCATGAAAGAGCAAGACTGGTCATATTAATAACAAACAAAACAGACTTTAAAACAGTGTTACTATGAAGAAAGAAGAATATTTCATAAAAATAACGTGGAGGTAACGTGGCACAAAGACATAATAATATAAGTATACATGCATGTGATAGCAATGTCCTAAAATATATGAAGGTTTTAATACTCTTCTGTAAGTAATTGATAGAAAAATTAGGAAACCAAGAATGCAGAACCCTTGAATAGTATTATTGAGGAAACTGGTCATGGCCATGGTGTTAAAGTTCTGACCCTGAGCATGTTGCCCAGCAGCACCCCAGCTCACTAGACCACCTCACTCCATGATTCCTGCCGATGGCAAGCTGTGTGGGAAGGACCCTTAGACCCTCAAGCCGCACAGTGGAGGCAGTGACCTTTGAAGACATGGCTGTGAACTTCACCATGGAGGAGTGGATTTTGCTGGATCCATCCCAAAAGAAGCTCTACAGAGATGTGACGTGGGAAACCTCTGGGAACATGAGAGGACACTTTTTTTTTTTGGCACCAGGCATCAAACTCAGGACCTTGTACTTGTGAAGCAGGTGCAGTGCCACTGAGCTAAATCACCGGCCCCGGGACACTTTTGATCTAAGCCTTAACAGTTCATCAGATTGTGGATCCGCTCATCTACTCACGATATGAGTGTCAAAACTATAAAACCATACCCTTTAAATACTCTCAGAACACTGTATGTCAATTATTATAAAATAAATATACATAAGAGAAAATAAAACTCAGCTGAGAATATTATGAACAACTTTACACGAACAATCTTGAAAAGGTAGAGGAACTGGACAAATATCTCCAAAGATAAAACATACTAAAACTGGCTCAGTAAGACCTAGACTATCTAAAGACATCTATTAAATTGAGTTGGCAGCTAAAAACTTTTCCACAAGAAAAAGGCCAGGTCCTGATGGCTTCGTTGGTAAATCCTACCCAACATATATGGGGGTAATGCTTCCATTTCTACAGAAACTCAGAAAATACAGGAGAAAGAAGCATTTCTCTATTCATTCTAGGAGGTTGGTGATTCCAAAGCCAGGAAAAGAGATTACAAGAAAACGATGGATCAATGTTCTTCCTGAACAAAGAGACACAAAACTTGGACAAATAGTAGCAAATCAAACTCAGCAATAACCACAAAGGACGACACCTCCTGGCCACGCGAGGTTCGTCCCAGTAGTGCACACATGGTGTGATATCCAACAATCAACACATGCCCCAAACCACGCTAGCAGATAAAGAGGGAAATTACATAATCCTCTTGCCAGAAAATCACTCAGTGAAACTCAACACCTCTTCACAATAAAAACTCTCAGTTAACTGGGAACAGAAAGCAACTTCCTCAACCCAGTACAGGCCATCTGTGAAGGAAGACCCTACAGCCAGCATCAGACTTAATGGTGAAAGATTGTTTCCTACCTGAAATCGGGAACAAGGCAAGGGGGTCTGCTCACATCACTTCCATGCAACGTGGTGCTACCACACACCCACTAAAATGGCCAAGAAAAACAGAACAAAATATGGCTGTACAAGTGTTGGTGAGATACTAGGAACCTTCCCACGGCTGGTGGAGTGACAGCCACTTAGAAAGACAGCATGGTAGGCTTTCTATGAAGCATTTTATGTTTTGATCCAGGAATCTAAGTCCTAAATACAAGTTGAGGACCCCTTCTCTGGGACCACAAGTGTGTTTGGGGTTTCTAAGTTTTTTAAATATTTGCATACTCATAATAAAGTATCTTAGGAGGTCTCATCACAAAATTCATTTATGTTCCACATACACACACCCTAAAGGCAATTTGATATAATATTTTTATGAGCTATTTTTTGACCACCACCTATTACTTGAGACCAGCTGTGGAATTTTCCACTTGAGACAGCATTCAGGCACTCCAAAAGTTTCAAATTTTGGAGCTTTTGGCTTTTGAATTTGGGGAGTAAGGATGCTTGAACAATATCTACCTAAGTGAATTGAAAACATGTCTACACAAAGCCTTTCCACAAGTAATTGGAGCGGCATTATTTATATCAGAACTGATAAAATCTAAACGTCCTTCTCCAGGTGAATGTTGGGCAAAAGTGATACATTCATATAATGGAATCCCACTCAATAACAAAAATCAACAAACTATTGGTATGTGCTACAGCATGGATAAGTCTCAAAAAACATGCAGGGCATGATGGCACATGCGGGTATTCCTAGCACTTGGGAGGCTGAGCCAGGCAGATCGCTGTGTGTTCAAGGCCAGCCTGGGCTATATAATGAGTTCAAAGACAGCCTGAACTACATAGCAAGACCTGTCTCCAAAGACAAAAAACATTAATACTAGCTGGGTAAGATGGCAACACTGTAGTTCCAGCACTCTGGGAGGCTGTGGCAGGAGGGTGGCAAATTCCAGCCCAGCCTGGGCAGTTTAGCAACTTAGTGACACTCTATCTTAAATTTTATAAGGGTGGGCTAGAGTGTAGCTCAGTATAAAGGCCCTTGGTTCCATCTCCAGTACTGCACAAATAAACAAATAAAAACATATTAATACTAAGTGAAAGAAGGCAGTCACCAAATACCACATACTCTGATTTTATTGATATGACATTGTAGGAAAACTACAAAGGCAGACACCTGATTAGTGGTTATGGAGGCTGGAGACAGACTGCAAAGGGACAGGATGGGACTCAGGGATGCTAGCACACTGAAATGCGATTGTGGATGTGGCTGCACTGTTGAATACTTCCCCAGAACTCACTGAACCATGAGTTCAAAGTGGGTGACTTTTGGGCATAGAGGGAGGAGCATTGCAAGTTAGAGGCCAGCCTCAGCTACATAGTGGGTTTGAGGCCAGCCTGAACTGCATGGTGAGACTTTGTCTCAAAAACCCAAAAAGGAGGGCTGGGATTTAGCTCAGTGGTTCCGCCGCTTGCCTCCCAAGAGCAAGGACCTGAGTTCAATCCCTGGTACAAAAAAAAAAAACCAAAAAGGGAAGAAGAGAGAGAGAGAGGGAGGGAGAGAGAAACAGAGAGGGAGGGAGGGAGGGAGGGAAAGAAGGAAGGAAGGGTGAGACTTTCGTGGAATGTGAATTATATCACAGCAGAGCAGGGAGGAAAAATGGGGGATAAGGAAGTTGTTGGCAAGTAGGAAATTGCGGGCAGCAGACTGGATGATCTGCCCTACATCCCACGTCTGGTCTGGTGTCTTATGCTACTGATTGCCAGCCATCTGGGCAAGACTAGTGGGGCACCAGGAAAAAGGGGTATGGAGGAGAGAGCCAGCCCAGTCCAATCCGGCAGCGAGGCCCATGACCTGTCACTGCAGAGCAGCTCTGGGAGGGACCCCGAGAGTTGTAAGTTCCATGGGCGCCAAGCAGGGAGCCCTGCACCCTTCCCGGAGAACTGAGGTGCTGGAGGGGGACCAGTCTCCAGGGATCCAAAACTAAGGGAACACTGGCTGGCTTTGCTTCCTGACAGGCTCTCCCTTCTCTGCCTACCCACCAAAGTACCAGGTGGCAGTCATTTCTTTTTTAATTAAAGTGAATCAAATTCAACCTTGCCTAGAGAGTTTCCTGATGCCTTTTGGAATAATTAGCATCTCCCTGGGGTGTTGCAAAAACTAGGTTGGGTCTCTCTATTCTAAACTTTGAGGGTGGCTATATGCCGATTTGATCTCAATGTGGTAGGGGACAAGGGTTCCTAGTGAAAGGGACCACCTTGTGAAGGCATGTTTAAAGAGCTGTCTGGAGGCCCTGTCTGACCAGAGCAATTAGCTAAGGTGTGGGGTGTGAACTCCCATTTCCAAGGGCGGGGCGAAGTCTCACAGGGTTACACAGCTCCATGAGAATGTCTAATTGTCTCAAGGGCGTCCCTGCATCCCAGCGACATCAGCAAACCCTGGAGGGCAAAGCCTGATGACACGAAGTTTCCTTCTATGCCTGGAAAGGAGGCAGCCCATGTTTATTGCAAGCCCACTGCATACTTTACAGGCATTTTATATGCATTCAGTCCTTATGCATATATGGGGACTCATTTCACTGTCCCCATTTTAGGATGAGGAAACTGAGGTCCAGAGAGGTGACATGACTTGCCCAAGGTCACACAGCAGCAGAGCTGGGATTTGAAACATGATCCATTGTGCCAAAAACTCCAGCTCAGAAACCCCCGGGAGAGATGGCACGGTAGAACTTGCCTGCTCAATCCCCTCATTTCCTAAGTCCCAGCACCAGCTAGGGAAAGGGGGTGGGTGTTAGGCAGCCTGAGCTAGGTGCCTCCCTGCCTACCTGGCTTGCTGCCTCAGTTGTCCTGGGTGCTAGGAAAGTCAGGATTATCTCGGGCATGACTAATGACTGAAAGATGCACTGAAAGTTAGATCCAGTGACTCAGAGGAAGGAAGGGGTGTCCCTCGGCCTCCCCACCCCAGTCCCACAGATTGTTTCCCAATTCCCCCACTGGTTTGACAGAATTTGGGGAAAGAGATATGGCCTGCACACTGAAATGGCCTCACTGCCTCCCATATCTGCTTAACTCCATCCCTGTTGGCCCATGGAGGCTGCGCATGCACCTGTACTGCCACTCGGACCCCTGCAGGTTCTCCAGCCCCAGGGTTGAGGCCCAGCCCCCTCATCCTGGCCCTGGATGCCTTGACCTCCAGACTCATCCCGCCAATCCCACCTCCCTGGCCTCCTGCCCTCCGTATCTTCTGATCTAATCTCACTTGGCCTCTGGCTGCGTGGGCCTCCTGCTGGTTTCCACTCCTGTTTTCCACGTGTTGACACAAAACTCTTAAAGTCTCCTAACAAAGCCCTTGGTGGTCACCAAACCATCTCCCATTGACCCTGGTCAGGGGGACTCCAGGTCACCTAGTGTTTTGGATCACCTTTCTGGGCCCTCCTGGCCCCCAGGTGGTTGAAGGAGCCCCAGGCTAAGTCCTCCTGGGCTCCCAGGCAAAGCCAGAGCTCCCACTCCGCTCCATGACCCTTCCGGCTTGAACAGGTGCATTGACTCGCTTGGGACAAGGGGTCATGTTGGCTCAGTCCTGGGGCTGTCTCCCCACTGGAGTGCCAACCTCTGGCAAACAAAAGTGCTCAGAAATATTTGGAGATGGAAGAAAGGAGGTAGGAAGTGGGCACAGCGAGCCTGGGGCCATCCCCCTTTCTGGGAGAGGGGAGACCCCAAAAAAATAAGGTGCTAGAGGGGACGGAAGGAAGAAGTTAGCACAGCACCCAGCCCACAGGTGTGGTGTTGATGGGAAGAAACAATTCTAGCTGCCCCTTTTAGCTAAGGACAAATTAATGACCTTCCACGAATGATAAATTTCACTGCTCTTCTTATTAGAGCAGTAACATATGCCAATGTTATTTTTTTTTCTAGACCAAAGGCTGGCAGAATTTTTTTCCTGTGAAGGGCCTAAATAATTTAGATTTTGTGGGTCACATGCTTGCTAGAGCATATTCTTGTTTGTTTTTACAAGCTTTAAAAATGTAAAAGCCATTTTAGCTCATGGGGTGCAAAAACAGGCCCTGGGCTACCTTTGGCTCATGGGCTACATGCACTAGCCTGGAGTTAGACAATCGAGGAAGACACAAACAAGAAGGTAAGGACACCAGTCAACCCTCCCTCCAGAAATAGCCACTGCCCCAACAGAGGGCTTCTCTCCCAACTCTCCCAGTTCGGATAACGTAGTGTTCTGCCAGTGCAGGCTCACACTCTTCCAGCCACTCAGTAGCTGGCTTCTGCATCCCCACAGTAACTCGGACCTCCTCCAAGCTACTGCATATGGATCTAGGACATCGCTTCGAGGGACTGGTAGTGTGCATGGTGTGAGCCTAATGATTTCTTTAGAAATCCCTCAAGGGTGAAAGAGTTCTGGCCTCCCTGTGCCTGCTCTGTTTATTCAGAGACCAAGAAGGTAACTGTGTAGATGGAACTCCAAGCTAGGAACACAGAGCTACTCCCACAGCAGACACATGTCTCATGTTTTGTGTGGCTTTGTTCTGCATTTATTGTCATTGCTACTTTCCAGCAAGGGCAGACGAGGCAGAGGCAGAAGCACAGGCCAGCACCTGCTGTGGCCCTAAGGGTGTCAGGGGGACAGGGAGCCTGTGGGATCAGGGCTGGCCCTTGGCACAAGGCTGCCCACAGCCTTCCAGGCCAGCCACACACACACAGGTCCTGTCGAGCACAAATGCTAGTTAGAGACTCTGGAAGACAGCGCTTCACTTTTGGGGTGGGGACATCCTAGCAGGCAGGTGTAGGAGGTCAGGAGTCTCTGTCCCACATCCTACGGTGCCCAGTAACTGACAGGCAAGGGGAGCCGGGGACTTTACTCGAAATCAGATCAGGCATCAAACGCCTCCACCCTGTTCAGGCCGCATGCGGCTTCATGTCCATCTCACACCTTCCCAGTGACAATGTTCCCTCATTATAGGTGAAGAGCCAAAAGCAGAGTGGCCCAACCACTTGTGCAAGGCCCCTGGAGAAAATAGGGAACCCCAGGTCTGACCCCTCTGTCTGCCTTTCTCCCATAGTGCAACAGGCCTGGATCTGGCTGTGCCAATGATGGTGCCCATAGGTGGGGGTGCTACAGTAGAGGTTTCGAGCTCCCGGGTCCAAGCTGCCCCACCCTGCAGAAGCAGGACAGCTAGGGTAGGCTCACCAGGCCTGGCAGCTGCACCCTCTCTGGTGCCATGGTTCGTGAACCTTCAGAGGACAGGTGGGGCACACAGAGCATGGACAGGAACACAGGTTGGGTGGTAGCGTGTAAGGGTGACACATTGGGTGGACCAAGACATCCTGGAGAAGTGGCACCAAGGCCAGACACAGGAGAGGGGCCCTGTCCGCTCAAAGGACAGCTCTTTTCCTCCATGGTTGGGGACCCTGAGCTTTTTAAATCCATCCCCTCCTCTTGGTCCCCTGCCCTGGCCTGCTCCAGGACCTCTCCCTGCCTCTCCTGGACTATTGTGACAACTGGGCTTCTGCCATTTGTCCCCACCCTGTCTGGCCTCCCCACCCTGCTGCCAGCATCACTGACCTAAATTCTCAACCCAGCCACATCAGTCTGTTTCAAGCCCTTCTGTCTCCTGGTCTGAGCACTGAGGAGCGCCACACACTGCCCAGCCTTGCCCCCCACCCCCTTCCCCTTGCTCCCCCACTTGGGTCTCCCGGCCTTTGCACATGCTGTTCCTTCTGGCACACTCCTCCCTTCCCTGATGGCTCCCAGTGAACCATCCAAACCTTGTTCCAAGCACTACGTTCCAGCGAAGCCGTCCCTGACCCCTGGGCAGTGGGGTGCTCCCTCCCCACTGTCCCCAGGGATTGGAAAGAGTCCATGCACCATTTGCTCTGGCCCAGTGGGGCTGGTCTTCCTTGTCTTTGTTGCCTGGTACCCACAGCCTGCAGAGGTTCAATATAGGACCCCATAAAGCCAGGATACCAGATGGGGCCAGGGGCCAGCCCCGCTCACTGACCACCTTTTAGGGTCCCCAGCCCATGTGCCAGGCCAGGTGGAGCTGGGGTGCCAGTGGGAACCAGCAGGCTGGGCAAGAAGATGCTTGTGTGAGAACCAAGCCAAGGGTGACTTCAGGGCTGAGTCAGCCTCCCAAACACGAAAGGCGGGGAGGGGCATCACCTGCTCAAGGGGACAGCTCCAACAGGCAGGGTGCAAGGGAGTGAGTCAGGGAGGGAGCCGCCTTACCCTTAGCAGGGAGCAGCCTCCCTCTCACCTGTCCCTGCTGAGCACATCCCTCAGAAAAGGAGGAAAGCAGAACAGCAGGAAGGGGGGACTCAAATCCCGTAGCTGGCACTTTTCTCAGAGGTAATTAATGCTCATTTGGAAAGAATGGTGACAGCATCCTTGGCGTGAGCCAAAACATGGGAGCCCCAGGCATGAGCCAGGTGGGGACCAGGACCCTGCCTGCTCCTCCTGAGGGACAAAGGCCTACCGTGCCCAGGATATCGCCCTGCCCCAAACTTCCCACTCCAAACACATCTGCCCCAGGCACGAAGAGGGGGCCTCAGTGTCTCCCGCCAAGAGCCAGAGCGCAAGACTCTGCCTCCTCCCGACATGTGCAGAGCTCTAGACCCTACTGGGTGCATAGGAAGCACAGGACTCCCAAAGGTCACAGCAGAGCCTTTATTCTGGAGAGGAAGAATGGGGGTATGTGGGTTCCGCCACGAGTGAGTGGCAGGGCCAGGAGACAAAGACACACGATGTAATTCCTCAGTATCATCTTGTTGGAGAAAGGGATGCTGTCAATCCCAGGCAGTGGCAGCTCCACAGGGTCCCCAGGGAGGGTGGGGAGGGGAGGGCCACAGCCATAGAGCTGTGCCTTTAAGTGGTGGCTGCATTATGACCAGCTGGGAGGTTATTGGGGTCTGTACCCTCCCAAAGTCACACTGGGGACCTCCAGGCCTCTAAGGCAGGACAATGGTCTGCTGGTCACCCTGCCTCCTGTTCTGTGGGGACACAAGACTCCTCCTGGACAAGTTTGCCCACCACAGGAGGGAGCCAGGCACAGGGCAGGTGTGTTAAAGTCCACCATGCTGGACAGGACCAACGGAGGTGTCTTAACAGGTTCAGTCTTGTGACTTGGAGTGTGTGCTCCTAAAAAAGACCTGCTGGGGCCCTAACCCCCACACCTGCAGTCTTTATAGAGGTAATCGAGCTCAAATAAGTTCATCTGAGTGGCCTTGAATCCAATAAGACCAGTGCCCTTCCAGGGAGGAGGAATCCGGACACAGGCAGACCTGCTCAGAGCTAAGGAGATGTGAAGACACATGAGGAGAAACCATGTGATGACCAGGGCAGTGATGGGTGGAGCATCTACGAGCCAGAGGTCACCAAGGAGCACCAGAAAGTCATCAGAAGCCAGGACAGATGCCCAGGGCTGGCTCCCTCTCAGCCCTTCAAGGTGCCAATCTGCTGACACCCTGATCTCAGGCCTGTGGTCTCCAGAACTAGGAGAGAAGAATTTTCTGTTACTTCAAGCTGCCCACCTGTGGCATTTGTCGTGACAAACTGGTTTCAGTCAGCCCCTAGCAAACCTAAGCGGCTGGCTTCATGGTTGTGACCTCCACAGTCCCACTGGGCTCAGAAGGGCCTGTGTTTGCTTTAATGCTCAGTGTTTACCATCCTGAAATTCTTAATAACTTTCAAACAAGGAGCCAAGGTTTTCATTTTGCCTTCGGCCCGCTAAGTCTGTAGCTCGTCATGTTTTCAGACATCCCTGGCAAAGCTGTCTCTGGTCACCAGGGCCCAGCGCAGCCAGAGCTGCCCCCAGCATGGTCGGGTCCCAGGTCTGCCTTAGCCTCCAGCTGCCTCAATACCTGGTAAGGATGGGATTCCCCACCTCGGCCCTAAACAGGACTTGGGTGTCCTCACAGATCCCAAATCCTCTCAAGCCCAAACTGGCTAAACACTAGTTTGCAAAGTGGGTGGTCACCAGGAGTCAGGAGCCTTCACCACGCCTCCCTGACCCCCACCCCTCACCCACCAGGGTCTTTTCTGTACTTCGTGCTATTCAGATCCCATCCCCAGGTTTCAGGACTTCCCTGGAGCTCAGCGCCACCTTTCTGCAGAGAACACTTCATTGACACCTTGTGGGAGTCCGCCATGGGGTGTAAGAATCAGTTGCTATTTATTTATTCTTTCAAAACCAAACAACCCACCCTGAGAGGCAGGCCACCTTGCTCAGTTTTACGGCAGCCCCTGGAGACAGCCGATGCTCCTGTCTTGTCCCTCACACCCATCCCAGGTGAGCTGGCTCTGCTCCCTTGACCTGGTGGCCAGAGAGTCCAGGGAGGGAAGAGAAGGGAGAGGAGGGCAGGGGAGATCTCTCCGGTTGCCAAGGCCCTGCCAAGGGCAAAGTGCCGGGCAGTGCAGCGGGTAATAGTGTTAACTCCCGGCTACAAAGCCAGGGCAAGATGGAGAGGTAAAAGAAAGCCAGGATAATTGAGGCCACAGATAATCCCGAAATCTGACTTTAGCTCCTGAGTTTCAGTGCAGCACCCTCTCACCGGCATTGGCTGTCAGGAACATGCTGTGCCTCTGTCCACACCTGGTGGGCTGGCTCAGTGGCTGCATAAGGAAGAGTTGAGGGACAGGATGAAGGGGAAGAACAGAGTGACCCTAGTGTTGGTGATGGCCCTGCAACCAGCCCCCAGCCCTAGGAGGACACCCCTTGCAGACAGTTGTGACAACCCCGCCCAGCCTGCTTTCCTTCCCTCGATGCACCCAGCCAATGTCCTCTGGTGCCCATGAAGACTCCAGCAAGCATTGCTTCCTCTGGGCGTCTGCTCCATGTCACCATGGCCATGACAACCCCATCTGTGCTCTTGCTCACTTCCTTAAAGAGGCACTAAACATTTTACCAGGATTACCTGTTTCCCATCTTTCTCCCTGGCCAGGTGATGCATCCCTTCACCCCAGAGCCTTTTTGATTTGTTGGGCCCCTCTCACACACAGGGCCTGGTCCAGAGGAAGAGATGTGGGCCAAATCTTCCTGGGAGGGCAGCACTCTGGGGAGGCCACAGAGGAAACTGGCAAAGCAGGAAGGAGGGCCAGGCAGGAGATGGCAATGGCTGCATTAGGGAGTTACTGTCAGCCTGATGAGCACATCAGATGTCAGGCACAGGGACGGAGAAAGGAATGGATGGACTGATAAGGCAGAGAAAGAGTTGGGGCCCAATGGAGACACAAGCTCAAACTCCTTTTGGCAGTGGTGGGAGACCTGCAGACTGGAGGTAAACAGGTGGCTTTTGCCCTCTGCCAGTCTGGGACTTCAGCAATTGGTATCATATGTCCCCTAGGGCAGGAGTCAGATAGTGACACTTACCAAGTAACCTCTGTGGTCATTTTGAGCGAAGTCCTGGCATGGAGTCTGTGCTGGCAGCCAAGGGAAGGAACAGGCATTACACTTGCACCCTGAGCCCCCAGAAGTGCTCAGACCAACAGGAAAGTGTAGGCTGATTGCTGGCAGGGCCTGGAAGAAGGTCTGGGGAATCTCAAGACACTAAGCTAAGCCAGAAGGAATGGGAAGGGCCTCAAGGACCACCACAGGAGAGTGTGCACAGGACTTTGGAAGTTCTCGGGTTTGCTCCACTGCCAAGGTCATACCTGGGAATTTGGGAAACAATAATGAAGGAAAAACATGCCACCTCCCATCCCTTTTCCAAGACAACTGTGGTTTTACCTGGGTGCATTTCCTCCCAGCTCTGGCCAGGTGTGGCTTTCTGCAGCAGGGAGAGGAGAGGACACCCGGCAACACCATCCTCTGCCCCACACGACTTCCACTGAGCCCTTGCAGGCCTCGGGGCTCCACCTGGTCTCTGGGCACTCTCACAAGGCTTATGAAGTGCTTTTTTTTTTGGTACCGGGGATCAAACTCAGGACCTTGTGCTTTCGAGGCAGGTGGCAGAGCCACTGAGCTAAATCCCCGGCCCTTCACAAGGCTTATGGACAGGCCTCACTTGCACAAGTGACTGTGGTCCTCACGGAGGGTTCAGAGCCTGCAAAAGGTGGGCAGGAGACTTTCCAGGCTGTCTGGGGGAAATGACCAGGGAGCTCCACGAGTGTCTTATGCAGCAACCCCTTCCCTTCCACTCACTCACTCACTGGGTTGGTCCAACAGTCAGTGGGGACACCTTCTGGGGACCCAAGGAGGAGTCAAACAGAGTCTGCCCACCAGGTGTGCTCATTTCAGAGAAGAGACAAACAACTCAAGGGACAACTCTGGGCATACTAAAGGCACTGTGGACTCTCACAGTAGCCCAGGGGGTCCCCAGGGAACAGGGACCAAGCTTTCTTGTCCCCACCCAGACACTGGAGGGTGGGGGCCCTGGAAGGGTCAGAGCAAGGCCTGACTGAAGATAGTCTGTAGTGATGTCTCTTCCATCTCCCCCCAAAATCCTGGGGAGAGGGAGTCTACAGTTCCCCAAGGTGGGAAGTTCGATAGCCCAAGTGAGTTTCTGCATGCTAGACCATGTCTTCAATCCCTCAATCCCAAAGGGGGGTACAAAAGCTTATCGTGAGCTCGAAAACTCTGGGTGAAGTGGCGAGCTTGCACTCAGAGATGGTCAGCCCGCACAGGAAGTGCCTCCCCCATCTGACCAGGAGCTCCATGCACCAGGGGGCTACACCTCCTCCATCAGACTGGAGGCTCCTATTTTAATTCTGTGGTTTCAGAAGTTCTAGATCCAGGGTGTGCCTGGGGCACCCGCTTGGCCCACTTAACGTGGGTGCTGACAGATCATTCACCTGAAGTGTTGCAGCTGGGCTGACACTCCTGAACACTGTCTCATACAAAGAAAATCCTCTCTGTACCTGACATCTGAGGCCACATTTTTTAATCATTTATTAAATGCCTGACTATATATGTCATCTAGTGTGCGAGGGACTTTGATCTAACTTCATACTAAAGTGTAGACAACTTTACAAGGTCTGTTTTTGTGGTGTACAATATGATGTTTTGATTTATGCATACATTGTAGGAGGGTAAAATCAAGGTAATTCCCCTGTGTATTATCTTGCAGATTTATTTTGTGTATGTATGTGGGAGGACATTTAAAATCTATTCTCTTGGTAAATTTCCAAGATACACTGTTATTGACTATAGTAACCATGGTGCACTGCAACAAGATCTTATCTCAAAGTTAGAAAAAAGCCTAGTACTCTAGTTCTCAAACTTGGCCAACAGGGAGTACCTGGGAAATTTAAAAAATATCAGTGTTGAGCTGGGCGTGGTGGTATACACCCATAATCTCAACACTTGGGAGGCTGAGGCAGGAGGATCACTGTGAGTTCAAGGCTACCCTGGGTTACATAGTGAAGTCCTGTCTCAAAAAAAAAAAAAAAAAAAATCAATATTCAGGTTGCTCTTCAGACTGGCTAAGTTGGATTCCAGGGAGTGAGAGGCAGACAACTCTAGTTTTTACTTCCCAGATGATTCTATGGGTAGCCAAGTTTCAGCCATGTTCTAGAACAATTTCCTGCGTACAGGAACCACGGTCATTTATTCACTCAACAGACATGCATAAAGCACCTACTCCATTGGGCCACGGATTTAGCTCAGTGGTGCCACCACCTGCCTCACAAGTGCAATGTACTGAGTTCAACCCCCTGTACCAAAAAAAAGCACCTACTCCATGCCTGAAATCAGTCTCAGAATCTGTTAGGGGGTTTTGTTTTGGGGGTGGTTTTTTTTTAGCTTTTTCTTGAATACTTCCAGTGACAGGGAACTCACTGCCACAAAGGCAGATGTTTTCCAAAGAGCTGGTTTTTAGGTAGCATGCAGACAGAGGAGATGTGTTGGGAGGGAAACTCAGATGCTTTGGGCTGGTGCCAGCAATGGTTTTGAAACTCCATTTGTACTGTTTCTTTGAAACCTTACACTCTCCACCCAATAAGGCAGGAACTGCAATCACAGTATTGCCGGTGGGGAAACTGAGGCTCAGAGAAGGAACGGATACAGCCAAGCCCACTCAGCCCACATGGTGGAGCCAGATGCACACCCCAGAGGGGACTCAGGAGGGGCCTCAGGCTGGTTGTGGCAGAGAGGGTGCTTGGCCCATGGCCAGTGGTCCTACCAGGGCTCACACCAGGAGTCATTTTCAGGGGTCCACAAAGATCTTCCCCAGTCTCCCACCAACTCCTCAGCATCCACATTCTTCCCCTAAGTGTCCCTCCTCTCTGACAAATATATTAGTCCTCAGTCCTGGGGACCCAGGTCATCCTCCAACAGGAGGCACTACATAAAAGGAACTGCACAGGTGACCAATGCTCGGGGCAAAGGTCTGTCAGTCTGTGGTGACACTGAGGTCTTGCTGGGTGGAAGAAGACATCATCCTGGCATTCTCCAGTCACAGCCCAGAGGTGCTGTCCCCCCACACCATGGACACATCTGTGCAGCAGTAACAGCAGCTGCCTTTCCCTGTGCACCTGTCCTGGGCCAGGTGCTTTTCTGCTGCCATTCTCAGCTCACAAAACAACCCCACAAACTCAGGATCGTGCATCTCACAGGCAGAAACGAGGCACAGACAGCATTTTAAAGAATGTGCTCCGCCACCGTCTACATGGTGCTCATAGAAATCGGCTCCTTTCCCCCTGGGGAGGGGATGGGGCACCCAGAAGCCAGGGCTCAGGAGACCCCAGGGTGAGGACACCCCTGCTCACTCAATCACTCCTCCAGACAGGGGCCTCACAGCCTCCACCACACAGGTGAGCAGCAGCTCCCACCCCTAAGGGCACATTCCTTCCAGAAGGTTCTGTGTTGTTTATGCATAACCTGCACACCCAGACAGTTCTTGAGAAAACCTCAGGAGCCAGCCAGCCAGAAGGAGGCCCACGCAGCCGTGGGACAGACGAGGGTTAGACACCAGGAAGACTTGGATAAGAGAGTGCTGGAGCCAGGAATCCTCAAAGTGACAGGGAAGATGGCAGAGTGCCGAGAGGTCTCTGCAAGCAGGACTGGGCTTTCTGTCTAGAATGTTTGCCAGGTGATTCCCTTAAGTGGAGCAGTGATTTTCAGTATCATGTGGCCTCTCAGAAATCTCTGGGTCCCTCTGATGCTGGGTCTGGGCCGAGGGCTGTGTAGCTGAGAGTGAGGAGGTATGAGGGAGGGGCAACCAGCAAGAGACAGGCCAGCACCACCATGGCCCAGAGATCTCTGAGACATACACCTCCTTCTCCACAGGCCAAGTCCTGCAGCCACAGGTATCCTAGGAGGAGCCCCAGGGAGGACGATGGAGGCCCATCCCATCCCCTCAAAAGCCTCGTTTATAAAATGGAACAATGGCCTAGATGAGTGTGTGCAGTAGAAAGACAATGCAGGCCATAAATTTCCCAGTAGCCACATAAAAAGGTAAAAACAAGTGTAATTAATTTTAATGATATAGTATTTAACCCAGATGTCCAAAATATTATCAATATTAACCAGTATGTAAATATTATTGAGATTTACATTCTTTTTTCGTACTAAGTCTTCAAACTCTAATGTGTCTTTGACAACACACATCTCAGTTTTGATTAGTGACACATCCACAGCTCAAAAGCCATCTGTGGTTAGGGGCCACCATAGTGGACAATAGAGATATGGACAATCTCTATGGCCTCCCCCAAAATGTTACGGCTGGATTCCAAAGGCCAACCTGGAGCCCTCATACATTTGACTCCCGTCATACCTGGGCCCTGCCTGGTCCCAGCCAAGCAGCACATGTGGGGAATCACTTCAAATGGTAATAAAATGTGTCACTGATTCTAGAATCCAACATACCTGGCTTACTCAGTGTTACACCCAGCAAGAGAGAACCAACCAGAGACCAATATTAAATCCACACAGGAGTTTATTACTGGCCGGGACCTGAGCCGAGCCCTGACTGGGGGAAGATTAACATATTTTATACACCTTTGAGGCCAACAGTTTCTAGACGACCCCCCATGAGATAGAATTAGTAAAGCAAGCAAAAGGTACAGAAGCAGAACATCCTGCTGTTAGAACATTTGTAAAACAATAGTTGATTAATTATTATTTCTAAAGAGACTTTCTAAGGGAAGGAGGTTTTTAAGCTTCCTCCTTCTGAGTTCATCTAAAGGGCAGCCAGGTGGGTCAAACAGCAACATGGAGTCTGTCTTGCTAACTAGGGTCCTTTACTCAGCTGTGTGCTCTAGGCAACTTATTCATCCTGAGTCTCAGTTTGCCCATCTATAAATTGGAAACAATAATAGTTAACATTACAATGCACTTACTCTGTGTCAGGCGTGTTGTTCTCAGCCTTCTATGTGTATTAACTCCTCATCCTAGAGTTTGTTGTGGTGGCACACGCCTGTAATTCCAGTTCTCTGTAAAGGATCACAAGTTTGAGCTCAGGCTAGGCAACTTATCATCTTCACGAGACCTTATCTCAAAACAAAAAATAAAAACAGGGCTGGAGATGTAGCTCATTGTGAAGGCCCTAGGTTTAATCCCCAGTACGATAAAGGAAAAAAAAGTCTACCTTTTAATGTTTCAATTTATAGGAGAGAGAGCTGAAGTACTGAGAAGTAACTTATCCAAGGTCACATAGCTCGTGTGTGGCACAGCTGGGACTCAAACCCAGGCTGTCTGGCTGAACCCCAGGTCCACACCAGTAGCCTGGGGTGGCCACGAGGGTTAAGTGAAGGACTTTCTGAAAGTCCCTGGCACCACATCTGGCCCACAATAGGCAAGCAATAAATTGTTGCTGCTGCTCTTGACTGAGGCAAGAGGAGATGTGGGAAGAGCTCCTGGGTGACTTCCAAATCCTGCAGCACAGCTGGGTCCTGACCAACTAGGAAGCAGCCCTTTCTGAGCTTTCTCTGTGCCGTCCCAGCCAGAGCCAAGGGGAATTTGGTGGAAAAGGCATCTTCCTTGTTGCACAGGTTCAGAGGCCTCTGAAGGTGAGTGATTCAGGGACTACAGTGCCTGGAGCTCATGGCTCTGGGATGGTGGGTGGCCCAGGTGTCAAAGGCAGTTGCAAGCCCAGGGCATGGGATCCCAATGATGGCATCTCTAGAGGGCAGGGGATGAAAGAACAGGGAGAGGGACTCAGAGGTCAAAGGACTGAGAGCCTGGAAGCACCCACAAGTCATAGCGATAGCCAGGGCTGGGATGAGGACCTGTGTTAGTCAGCAGGAGGGTGCATTCTGCTACAATAAACTAAAAACCTGATTCAAACTAACCCCAGTAAAGAAGAGGTTTTTATATTTAAAAAGTTCATAAGCAGTTTAGGCTTGAGCTGGATTCAGCTGTTCTACAAATCACCAACAATCCACATTCATCTCCACCTTCCTGCCACTGCTACAGAGTTGCCTGCCCTATCCCAACACCAAGGTAGCTCCTGGGGCTGTAAGCACCCTTTCTCCCTCCAGTAGGAAAGAGAAGCATCGCTGTCTCAGCATTCCCAGCCCAGGTCCTAAGATTCACTCTGATTGGTCCCATGTTGGTCACATGGCCACCGCTGAGCCAATCCCTGTGTCCAGATGAATGGTGTACACTGATTGGCTGAGTTTAGATCACATGCTCTACCTGTTCCCACCACCTGGGAATGAGACATTGGGAAGAAGGGGTTGGTGCTCTGGGAAGACAAAGAGTAAATAAATGTTTATTCCACCAGGCCTTGGTTCTATGTCTGCCATTGCCTGGCTATGTGATATGGGCAGTCTCTTCCTCTCTCAGGCTTGAGGCACTACAGCAACTCTGATATATAAATTAGACTCAAGAGGAAGATGCTGTGGCTGAACTGGGGTGATGGCCCTGATTCTGTCCCCTCTCCGCAGGGGCCCCAGGACTCTCCATTGTCCCCTCTATGTCTGGCAGGAGCAGGTCACCTGCATCAGCATGGAGCCCTGGGCAGTTCATGGCACACGATCCCAGTTACACCAACCAGGTAATGTCCAAGGAACCAGACGTCAAGATGATGACTGAGGCCTTGTTACAGAGGAGATTGAGGGGACTTTACAGATCCCACCCCCGCCCCAGCCCCTCAGCACCCTCAGCCCTGTCAGGAAGCCCCTGCCGCTTGCCATGGCCTTCCACCTGAGGAGAAACTGTTGGGGCCATTGCTGCTGTGGGCCACTTGGTCAGGAGCCAGGCTCGGGGAGACAGAGTCACAGAGCTGTGTTTGACTTCAGGGAACAATGCCCTCACAGTGTCCCTGAAGGCTGGCCCTCACCCCCTTAGTCACTGACTGGTCCCCTGGACCAGTTTAGGCCAACACTGAGTTGTTTCAAATTAATAATAGGACAGTGCCCATATGTGGCTCTGGCAATCTAGATAAATAAAGCATCCCTGCCCTTGGTCTCCCCGACTCACAACATCCAGGAAAGGCACAAGCAGAGAGGAACGCTCTGCCATGTGAGCCAACCTCATGGAGGCCCTGCTCTGTGTTCAAGGTTGCCATTGTTAATGAGTTTTGCCCTCAGCTAGAGGTGAGGTGGGTGCAGCTATCCCTGGTCTCCCTCTCACAAGGGTACCTACCTGAGTCACTTGGCCACAAGTGGCAGAGCTGGGATCTGCCACCAACATTTGTGCAGCTCCAAGCCCACGTCACTGAGAGAGAGGCCATGCTTTGGTCACTGCCATCAAGCCCTTGAAGGACGGAATGGGAAAGAAGGCTCCATGGGACTCAAAAGCCAGAATAACGTCTCCCCTGGAGATTCTTCCAGGAGCAGATTCCCACTGGGCACTGGAAGCTGTGGGACATAGACCAGGGCAGCCTGGTGGTATGCCCTGAATGTTCTATCACCAGACTATTTTGCACAATGTGGTAAGGATCCCTGGAGCTGGATGAATGGGCTGGGGGCTCCCTTTTGGCTCTGAGATGCTGCAGTTCTGAGTTTGGTGTATTTCTCCAACACATGCGTGGATACACACACACACACACACACACACACACACACACACACACACAAGATCTTCAGTCTTAGCTCCTCCTACCCTCTTCCTGAAGCACCCCTTCCTTCCCTCTGTGTTGTCCCTGCTGATGTCTTCCAGCAGCACGATGTCTGCTCCAGTTATACCACTGGTTATCAGACCATCCCGAACTCAGTGGCATAAAGCAGCCACTGGACTGTGTCTAGCCTGGGGTCAGGAGCTCAAACAGGGCAAATTGGGCCAACTCTGCTCCATGGTGACTGGGGAAGCAGGAGCCCAAGTCCCCTGGAGAAGCCTTGGTTCGTGTGTGGCCCTCAGCGGGTCCTGCTGTTGAACTAACACACTGAAGTTTCTCCTCAGCGAATTTGGGCTTCCTCACAGCATGGTGGGCAGGCTCCAAGATGCCCATCTCAAGTAAGCAAGATGGGAAGGAAAGTCATTCTTCTGCCCTGAGCTTGGAGGCTCCAGAGCATCTCTGTCATCTCTGTCTCTGTCTCTCTGTCTCTCCCTCAGCATCGGATGCAGGCAAAGCTCCATCCAATTCAAGGGCAGGGGACACAGGCCCCAGAACTAGATGGGGACACATCCAGGCCACACTGCAGGGAGAGCAAGTTGGAAGGGAGATGGTGTTGCAGCCACCCACAGAAAAGCGAACCTGCCACATGTCACCCTTCAGATGGGGTCCAGGAACCTCACCCACATCAAGGCCTCTCTTCTCAGTGCTGTCCCTTCTGCTGTCCCCCTCCACTATTTCTGCTTACTTCTCAGGGCTCAGTGGAGATGTCACTGCCCAGGAAGCCTACTGTGACTTGTGGCTCACTCAGGGCCCCTCTTGTCCACTACATCTGCCACTCTGTGTGCAGTGGCTTCTCCATTTATTGGTCTTCAACAAACTGTGGGTCCCACAAGGGCAGAGATAGGATCCATGCTGAACACCTCTATTCCCCCAGCGACTGGCCAGATTCCAGCCCCTTTCTGGGCCTCACTAGTAGCCACCCCCTCTAGGAAGTCTTTCGGGATCTCACCAGGTAACCTCAGGTGTCTCGCCTCTCTCCCTGAGCCCCTGTAGCCCCAGCTGGGCAGGTGTTTGAGAATGCCAGAGGAAAGGCAGGAGCTCCTCCCCTACTCCCAAGCTAGAGCTTGTTACTCCAGTGAAAGAGGCAACAAATTACCAGCCAGGCAGTGATTAACACAAGGGCATTGTTCTGTGGCTGCTAATTGCATACCTAAGGAATGAGGTGCTGGCTCTGGAGGCAGACTCTGTCCCCGGGGCCAGGCCCAACCCCAAAGGGAGCCTGACAGAGCTCAGAGGCTGGAAGGGCTTGGGCTGGAGCGGCTTTGTCAAAGCCATGAGCCCCAAAGGGGGGTGGCCTTACCTGGAGACACAGCCCCAGCCCCAGCCCCAGCCCCACTGTGTACCTGGGGCACTGAGTGTCAGCAACACACATTCTTTTTTTTTTTTTCTTCAACATAGTATTAACATGTTTTCAGTAGACAATGCTTACATTCATCTTAGGGAGAAGGTGCATGTACCTGATGCATCTTAATTCTTTTTCTTCCCCTAATCCACTCTCTGTCTCTGGATCCCCTTCCTATTTGCAAAAGATCTACCTTCCTATTCCCTATTGCCTAGCTATTGTTTTTTAATTATTTATACTTTAGATTTCTCATATAACAGAAGTTATGCAGTATTTATGCTTATGTGATTTATTTCACTTAACATTGTGGTCTCAAGGTGCATCCATTTTCCTAGAAATGATTCAAGTTTATCCTTTTTATGGCACAGTAGTACTCCATTATGTGTAAATACTGCATTTTCTTTATCCATTCATCTGTTGATGGACATGTAGGCTGCTTCCAAGATCTAGCTGTCATGAATTGGGCTGCTATAAACATGGATCTCCATGTATTGCTGTAATAGATATCTTTAACTCTTTTGAGAAGATACCAAGAAAGGAAACAGCTGCATCAAATGGTGTTTCTAGTTTTAGTTTTTTGAAGAATTTCCATACTGTGTTATACCAGTTTACATTTCCTTTTTCCCTGCAGGCTTATCAGCGTTCTCTGTTTGATTTTTAATGATAGCCATTCTTTCTGGAGTAAGACACTCAGTGTTGTTTTAATTTGCATTTCTCTAATGGCCAGAGCTGCTGAATATTTTGCATATATTCATTGGCCATTTGTACTTCTTCTGAGAAGTGTCTGTTCATTTCAGAAGTCCCCGTTTTTTATTCCCTTTTATTTTATGGGATCTGATTTTTTTTAGTTCTTTGTAAATTCTAGATATTAGACCTCTGTCAGGAGTAGCTGGCAAAGTGTTTTTTCATTCTGTAGGTTGCCGCTTCACCCTACTGACGGTTTGCTGGGCTGATGTTTTTAATTTAATATAATCCCATTTGTCGATTCTTGATGCTGTTTTTTTGTGCCATCGGGGTTCTGTTTAGAAAGACCTTTCCTTGCTTATTCCTTCAAGAGTTTTACCTATTTAACCTTCCAGCAGATTGTTTCTGTTTCAATGTCTATGTCTTTGATTGTTTCGATTTTATTTTGGTGCTTGGTGACAGATAGGAGTCTAGATTCAATCTTCTTCATGTGTGTGACCAGTTTTCCCGGCACCATTTGTTAAAGAGGCTGTCTTTCTTCCAGTGTCTGTTTTTGGCTTCTTTGTCAGAGATCAGAAGGCTAAATGTGCCTGGGGTTGTTTTTTCATCTTTGATTCTGAGCAACCAAAGTTCTTAGTTTTGTTGTTGTTGTTGTTTTGGTTTTTTGTTTTTGTTTTGTCTCACTATGTAGTTCAGGCTGGCCTTGAACTCACTATGTATCCCAGCTGGCCTCGAACTTGCTGCAATCCTCTTGCCTCAGCCTCCCAAGTGGTGGGATTACAGGTGTGCACCACCCACCATCCCTGACATGACAGGCTTCTTGACATGCTGCAGAGATTAGGAAGCCCAGCCCGGGCTGAGGGTCTCTAAGCCCCATCCCCACCCCATATGGGCTCACCTTGAGTGGCACCAGAGACAGGAAGCAGCCCTGACTTCAGAGAGAGGAAGTTTCACCCTGGGAAATGGGGCCATATATGGCAATCTGAGGGACCCAGGCCGAGTTACTATACCTCTCTGAACACAGGGGGATTAGGTTGGGCAGATGCATAACTGCTAGAACTCTGCTGGGCTCTTGGAGGGGTCTACCAATGTGCTCACTTGCTGAGTGTTTTTGTACAATATGAAAAGTAAGATTGTTTTGGTATGCTTTTTCTTTTCTTTTTTTTTTTTTTGGTACCGGGGATTGAACTCGGGTCCTTGCGCACTTGCGGCAAAACCACTGAGCTAAATCCCCAGCCCATGGTATGCTTTTTCTTAAAGAGCTCTCTTCCCAAAATTTCTAAACTCCCTTAAAAAAAAAAAAGGAGAATAATGTGGATCTCACAGTCACTGTGACGTTAAGTGAGGGCCCCCAGCACAGGCACTGAGAAGGGGACATGGAGCCAGCAGTGCAGAGCGCCGCTGCCGTCTGTAGAGTGGATGGCAGCTGTAGCCCCTCCTTGAGCTGTGTGCACAGTGACCCCCGCCTGGAGCTGGCCTGGGCAGCACTCTCCTGTGCCAGCTCTACCCCTCCCTGGCCACTTAGTGTGTGGAAAGACAGACTTCCGCTGGGGCAGCACAGCCTGCAAGGATGGCTTTTGAAACCCTGTTCCCTGGAAATGCAGGAGGAAGCTGAGGCCGCTTTCACCAAGCCCAGCCGAGAAGCAGGGCCCGGACCTGATGAACCAGACCTGCTGTGATTCTGGACAGGGTGATGGGAAAGGACTTGACCTTGGGCAGTGATTCCTGAGAAGGCACCTGCTCTGAGGAAAGGGGGTGCCAGGAAATTAGGGCAGAAGGAGCATCATCTGGTTCAGCTCTCTCCTTCACTTCCTGTGCCATAGCAATTGTGAATTAAACAAAGATGCTGGGTGACTAGAGCCACTGATTCATATGACGTTTTCATGAGGACTTCTTGGAGGTGGTTTCTTTAGAGCTCTCAGGAAAATGGCAAAGACCAGCAGAAAGAAAAGACAAGACCAGCAGATCTGGGAAGCTTGGCAGTCACCCACATAATTAGATGACATTAGATGAGCACATACTGTGTCTGAACTTGCCTAAGTGCCACACTCAGATTCTCTTGTTTGGGGAATTCTTTTGTCGTTGTTCATTTCTTTTTTTATACTAATAATATATTTTTTGAAATTCTGAAGCACTTGCGAATCTATAAAAAATGTATGCATATAGTAGTAAGGATTTACTTTCTGGAATGATTAAAAAGTTGCCAACTTACTGCCCTATCACACTCCACTATTTTAGTGCTTATTTTTTACAAAAAAGGACACTTCCTTACACAACTACAGTAAAATCATCAAGGTAGGAAGTTAGTGCTGATACTTTACTACCTTCCACTCCAAAGACCTCACACCAGCTTTGCCAGCTGTCCCCAAAATGCCCTTCATAGCCAAAGGGCAGTGTCCCAAGATGCACAAAGTTGTCCTGTGGCCTTCAGTCCTCAGCCTGGACTTCCTGGCCTTGACACCCTTGAAGACTAGAGGTCGATGATTCCGTGAAATGTGGGTTTGGCTGAGGTTTTCCCATGGCCAGATTCTGGCCTTGCATTTGTGGCAAGATTCCTGTCCCAAGTGGCACCAGCTGCTTTGCATAATTTGCATAATAGTGGCCCTCTTAGAGATTTGGTCACTTGATAAAAGTGGTGGCTGCCCGCTTTCTCCACTGCAAAGTTGCTCTTTCTGCCTCTATCACTGTATAGTATTCGAGTCTATATAAATGTCCCAGTCCTCGTCAAACTTTCAATTGGTTCACCTGTTTTTTTATGGCAATATGGGCTCGTGATTCCTTATTGCATTCAGCAGGCTGTGACCCATGACTGTCATTGTTTTTAGATTGACAGATGTTGGGTTGGGGATTGAGCTCAGTGGCTCCAGTGCCTGCCATGCTAGCGCAAGGACTGGAGTTTGATCCCGGGTACCAAAAAAAAAAAAAAAAATCTGCAGCAGATTGACGGATGTGACCCAGATGTGCCAGTGGGTGCCCCTCTGTGTGGACCAAAGTGTACTCCAGACCTTAGAATCAGCCATAGCTCTTGGCATCCCTGATCCTTTGATGGAGAGTGGAATTTAGAAGCCAAAGGCTGAGCTGGGTGCACCTGTACTGGACTGTGGGGAGGCTGCTCTGTGAGACACTCTCGGGAGGCAGAGGGTAGGGGCAGGACAGGAAGTAGGGCCACATACATTAGGGTCCTCTGTCTCTTCGGGTCCCAGTCCTGTCGATCAACCTCAGGCAGAAAATAGGGAGGAAAACAATTCCATCCACACTGAACAGGCACAGACTTTTCCTGTCATTATTCCCCAAACAATACAGAATAACAACTATTTACATAGCATTTATTTTGTATTATGCATTATAAGTAACCTAAAGATAAAATATCCAGGAGGATATATGGTTTTTTTGCAAATACTCTACACCACAAGGTACTTGAGCATCTGCAGGTTTTGGAAACCAAGGGGGACCCTGGAATGAAGTGTGGGTGTGGTAAATATAGAACACACCTATCTACACCCATATTTATTTATTTCTCTCACTTATACTGAAAATCATGAGCTCACACTGGCGCCTCAGATTCCAGTCCAACACCACAGAGGCCGTTTCATTCCGTATTGAAACGCCCTTCTCTGATGTGGGTTCTGACCTCCCTCATCCTTAAGATTTTATCAATTTGATTGACACTTCTTCCACACACACACACCGAGAACCTTTCCCTTCGCCCTCGGGCTCTGGCCCCATGCCACGCCTCCCCTTCACCTGTCACCCTCTCTCACTGCCATCGCTCTAACTGCTCTGTGCCACTTCTATCCTCATAGACACCTTGCTCACGAGAGCGAACAAGCAGCCAGGCCACAAAGCCAACCCAGGCCTGTCTGATCCAGGCCCTGCATCATGTGTTCCCTAAAGACACCCCAAGAATGCTGGGCTGGGCATGTAATCCCAGTGTCTCAGGAGGCTGAGGCAGGAAGGAAGATCGAAAGTTCAAGCTCAGTCCAGGCAACTTAATGATTTAGTGAGACTCTATGTCAGAAAATAAAAAATAACAAAGGGCTGAGGGTATAACTCAGTACAAAGGAAAGGCCCTGGGCTCAAACCTCAGTACCACAATAATAACACAAAGTTTAATTTAAAAGGGAGGGGGGTGGCATAGCTCATTGTAAAGTGGTTGCCTAGCGTAGGTTCAATGCCCACTACCACAAAAAGAAAAAAGTCCCAGGATTGAGCTCCTAACAGCTGCGGAGTGATTTTTCCAGCTGGAGCACCGTGGAAAGGAGGGATTTGCCTTGGACAGGAGTGGGTGGGAAGGGCCACCCCGCCTCCAGCCCTCTTCTGCCCTGCCAGCCCAGAGCTTAACAGGGCCCACAGGCCTCCGGGGAATCAGGGTTTGGGAGTGCCCGCCTGCCTGTGGCAGACAATAAAAACAGCTTGCTTTTTAACAGCACTGTAAACTGCAAAGTTTGCAAAGCCCTTGTTAAACTTGGTGAGTTCACAACTCCGCCAGCCCTTGGAGGTGAAGATCCAGAAGCTCTTTTTATAGTCAGCAGCTTGGAGGCTCAGGCGGCAGGGACTAGAGAGAGATCTGACCCAAGTCCACCGCATTCGCCCCGGGGGTCAGAGGCCAGAGCCATGTTTGAGGCTGGCTGCCCAGCCCCGACCCTGTGCGCGCCCCCTCCGCCAGTCCCCGGGACTCTGCTGTCTTTGGAGGGTGACTTGGCTCAAAGGGCTCACCTCACCCCCGACCCCCTCCCGAGGACTCCCGGGTCTGTGGCTCTGGATCCCTTGTGGGGGGGCTGGGCGGTTCCACACTGGTCCTCAGAGCGCACAGTCTGGGCAGACATCCCGGGGCCGAGGCTCTTCACTCGCCCTGGAAGTCAGGCAGCCTCTCCCTTAGACTGGGACCAGCACACCTCGGGTTGTGCCCGTGTGTTTTATGGGGTTAGCACTCTGCCCCACTGTCCCTCATGAATCCAAAACAGCACCCAGGACAGGCACCCCCTCTTAAACTGGTGGCCCCAGCCCACCGGAGTCTTACAGGAGGAAGCCAGCCCCAGCGAAGGACCAAGTCCCCAGAGTCTGCAGGCGCTGGTGCCAGGGTGCGCCTGGGGGTGAGGGCTGCTTCCCCACCCGGACCTGCCCTTCCGCTAGGCCTCATCACAGGCGGGCACACTCATCAGTGCTGCACGTGTATGGGGACGGAGCCATCAGCGCGGCCTCATAGGAGCCGCAGGGAAGCCAGGTTCTATTCCACCACGACCTGGGAGAGGCACCACCGTGACTCAGCCCACTGAGCTCAGCACAGGCTCCTTATCTGGCCCTGCCTGGGGCCGCCACTCCCTGCAATGGGAACACCATGGGGAACTGACGCCTCCGAAGGCCAGAGCAGTGGTGCCCACCAGGCCTCCACCTGCCCACGCCCTCCCCTGTGCCTTCTGGGTGGAGGACAAGGTCATGGCCTGCTAAGGAAGGGGCCTGTGGGCCAGGACCTTCACCCCAAGGGCCCTCTGTGACCCTGGAAAAGGACAGGTATCCTACAAAATGCCTGCTGCAGATGAGGAATAGCTAGCCCGCTCTGCCAGCCCAGGCACTGCTTTGCAACTCCAGTGTTGGGGCCTCAGTTTCCTGTCCCTGGAGTCCCAGGTTCCGCCAAGGTGTCTTGGTGGCCCCTTGTGGGAGGATTGAGATGGTGTCCCCAGAGCCGGACCTCTGTACCTTTCCCTGGCTCCGGGCTTCTGCTTAGGGCTTGGCTGGAGAGTAAAAAGGTGTGAGAACTCAGAGCGCCCAGAGCCCCTCCAAACTGCCCTTCCAGGGTCCTCTCCTGTACCTTCCTTCAGGGCCCACCGTACGCATGCGACAAGACCAGGCCTAGGGGGCAGAAAGAGGGAATGGGCCTCAGTTTCCCTAAGGTGCTTATTCCTGAAAGGCAGTGACAGGAAAGTTAGACAGCTGGTGGGAATGCCCTCAAGGCCCCACTTCAGTGCCAGGGGCACAGGGGACAGGATGGGGCTCCTGCTCTGGGAAGCTCAGAGAGTTACTGCCCTAGAAACTAAAAACAAAACTGCCATGTGTCCAGCAAGGCCACTGCTGGGTATATATCCAAAGGAAATGAAACCAGATGTCCAAGAGACTTCTGCATCCCTTGTTCAGTGCAGCACTATTCGCAGTGCCAAGAAATGAACACAACCTAAGTGTCCATCAGCTGATAAAAGGGATAAAGACTCTGTAGTACATCTACACCATGGAATACTATTCAGCCATAAAAAACAATGAAATCTTGTCCTTTGCATCAACATAGATGAACCTGGAGGACATCGTGCTGTGAAATAAGCCAGGCACAGAAAGAAGAATACCATGTGTTCTCGCTTACATGTGGAAGCTAAAAAAGTTGAACTCATAGAAGCAGAGATTAGAGTATGGTTATCAGGAGCTGGGGGCCGGGGCCAGGAGGAGATGTAGATCAAATAAGGTCACAAGATCTATGGTACAATGGTGATAATAGTTAATAATAATGTATTGCACACCTGAATATTTCTCAATAAAGCAGATTTTTTTTTGTTTTTTTGAGATAGGTTCTCACTCTGTAGCCCAGGATGGCCTCAAACTTGAGAATCTCTTGCTTCTGCCTCCTGAGTGCTGGGATACAGGCGTGCACAATATCCTGCTCAGCAGATTTTAAGTGTTTTCATCACACACACAAAACTAAGTCTGTGAGCTAAAATAAATGTTAGCTTGTCTCAGCCATCCCAGAATATGTACATATTTCAGAACACCATGTTGTGCCGTAAATAAGTGTGATTATCTGTCAATTTAAAGAAGTGAGATGATTGTGCCCAAGCCAGGGTGGGCTATGGCAGTGATGCACCCAGTGGCATGGGAGGGGGTGAGGTCAGTGGTCTGCAGCCAGCAGATAGAGACAGGTGGCCACTTTGGGGTGTGACAGGGCAGTGGGGGCAGAGTGAAAGGGACAATGTGGACAGATGCCCTGGACAGGCCTCTTGGACACCGGCTTGCAAACCAAGACCTGAGGCCTGAAGGAGCTCTGACAAGTTGAGGAAAGGGTGTCGGGCAGCAGGGACAGCACAAGCAAAGGCCCTGGGGTAGGAGAGGCTTGCACTTGCTGGAAAGACAGAAGGGATGGTGTGAGTGGAGCTGTGGCCCCAGAGTCCCACCCTGGCACACAGTGACTTCTCCACTTCCTTTGTTCCTGAATCCTCGTCTGGGGTCTCAGGATGAGAAGAGTTCCTGACACAAGGACACAAGACCATTCAGAAGACCAGAGACAAAGGCTCTGGCCCCCTGGCTTGAGGCTGTCCCTCTGCCACCCCCAGCCTGCCCTGGCTCAGGTGCCCTGGCATGTGCTAGCTGCAGCTGGTGGGCCCCACCCTGGCAGTCAGAGCTTGCCCAAGAGATGATGCCACAGAGGAGGATGGGGGAGCATGTGTCACAGCAGTGGGGTGGGGAGAGCAGGCTGAAGGCAGGGTGCCATGGGACCTCAGCTTTCCCTGCCCTGGCGACCTGAGGAGCTCCAAGTGAGGCTTTCCTGGGGACCAGGTGGAGAGGGGTGACCTGGGAGTGTGTAGGGTGAAGGGGAGCAGGACAGGAAGGGGAGGCAGGGAGAAGGGAGGGAAGGGGAGGGAGGATGGAGATGCAGAGAGGAGGAGGAAGGGGAGGATGAGGAGCAGGAGAGGAGCTGCACCCCTCACCTCTCTCTGAGGAAGCAGGTTCTGCACAGCCAACAGCGGGTGGGTGGAGGGTGGCAGCAAACAAACAGTGTCCCACCTGGCCGGCGCCAGGGACAGGTCAACTCTGCCGCGTCACACCTGCCTGGGCAGAGGGCTTCCTGGTGTGTCTGATGGCCCCTGGGGGCCCCACATGCCTGCTCCCATGAGACTGGTGGCTCTAGTAGCTGCCCTGACACCTACTTTGCCCGAGTCCTGTCCAGTGCCACTGGCAGCTGAGACTCAGCCCGACACCCTGCCTTGCTCATCACTCTCCTTCACGGCTCGGCAGTGTCACCTCTGTCATGGGCCCAAGACCCTCTGGTCCATCCTTCGGCTGGGGCTTGCTGTGTCCCTTCGGGGCAGACACCATGGGGACATGGCTAACTTGTGTCTGTGCCCTGGGCCTGGCACAGGAAAGGTGCCCAGAGGTACTGGAAGAAGTGAGGCAGGGAGCTGTCAGCCAGTCTTGAGGTGCCCTCCTTGGCCTCTCCCACAGTGGGCAGTGCGGTGCATGTGAATACAAAGATGGCCATCGATCTCATCATTATGGTTGCTGTCATCCTCATCAGAAAGAAACCGCAGGCTGCTGTGTGGGTCTCACTCAAAGCAGGAATCAGGCTCGGGCAGGGTTGGGACTCGTTACCTCTGATCCCAGGCCTTTGCACCTACCAGTGGCACTGAGTTGCTTAAATTCAAAGTGGTGCCAGAAGAGGCCCTAGTGTTCTCCAGCACAGGGTGGCAGTACTCACACCCAGCCCTGGGACATGTTGGGGACAGGTCCAAGCCCAGGAATCCTCTGACAGCCCCCAGGAGGTTCTGGGGTTGAGGGGCCTCTTGGAGGAGGATGGGAAGCCTCTGGGGGCATCCAGGAGCACCAGGGGAGGACTGGTCTCCTCCCGTCTCCTGGGTCAGTGGTGGACACAGGGTGTCAGAGGGGTGGGGAGCTGGAGCTGTGGTCCCGTCCACTGTGGCCAGGCCACCTCCTCCCGTCTCACAACCCCTAGAGGACCCAACACTTGGTAACAGGCTGGTTCTGGGGAACCCTTGGGCAAGAGAAGCCTAGGCCCTCAGGGCAGCTCCCTGGGCACCTCTTCCACCCTGAGATCCTGCTCCCTCTAACCAGGAGTCCCCATGTCCAACAACCCCCTCCGAAAAGCCCTCCCCCATACCTGCACCCCATGCCCCAACCAGACACAGTTCCTGCCTCCCTAAACTCCCTACAGTCCTTCCCTGGAGTAGTTCCGTCAGTCCTGTGGCCTCTGCCGGTCCACCCTGGGCTAGCTCTGCTCATGCTAATGGACAGCCCGTGCTCACCTGTCCCAGCACTGCACTAAGTGCTTTAGCAGTGATTCTTCAGGCATTATTAGCCCTTCTTTATGGATGAGGAAACCGAGGCCCAGAGAGGCTAAGCAATTTGTCCAGGGCACACAGCATGGCGAGTGACAGAGCTGGTTGACACCAAAGCTGCCCTATAGGTGACCATCTCTGTCCTTCAAGGTCACCTCCTGGGTAAGCTAGTGTGTGGCTTGCATGGGTTAGCTCAGGCTGTAGGGGGTTGGAAATGTCCCCAGGCCTGTGTCTCTCTTCTGTAACCCACAGAGGGAGTTGTCTTAGAACCTATGCCTGGCACAGAGCTGGGCAATGTGTGCACATGGGAGCCAGAGCTGCTCACTGCTGGAGATGAAGGCTCTGCTGAGATCACACTGCCAGGACTGACACTGAAGGCCTGGGGACTTCTACCTGCTACACACCCCTTGGAGCTGGGCATGACCTTGGACATCACCATCATGCCCTGTGCAGTGTATCTGATGAACAGCCGGCAGGTGGCTCTCTGCAGGCCTGGCTGCCTCAGGATGGGAGTCGCACCGACCCCAGACAGCTCTTGACACCGCAGGATCCCTGCTGCCACTGAATGTCCCTTTGATGGAACCCGAGACACTCATATTACAAAGCCTCCATGAGACATGTTCGATTTACATATGAAGAAACTGAGGCCCACAGAAGTGAAGGGCATGGTCCACTGCCACAGAGCCAGCCCTGAACCCAAACTGGATCCCAGACTCTGACCCCAACCACCTTGCCCCTGGGATCCAAGCAGAGCTGAGCAGCTGAGGGTGGGGCACAGCAGGGCAGGGGTGCTACAGAGGAGGCAGGGAGGGCTGGGGAAGACCCTGAGTCAGCCCAGGGGTCTCGGCTCAGTCCTGCACTGGGGCAGCTGCTACAAAAGGGCCAGAGCCACAGCTTCTAGAATTTGGCTCCCTGCTCACGACATGTCAGGGCTTCTTGCCCCTGGATAAGCCTCTGCACCAGTTCCTTGAAGACCCCTGTTCCCAGCACTCCAGCCTGCCCACTCGGAAGTCCCCCACCCATGCCAGGCTCTCCTTAGCTTCCAAGTTGGGCACCTGCAGCCCCCCTAACCCCTGATGGGGACTGTGTTCAGGTCTCATTTCTCCCCTGACTACAGGGGCTTCCTTGAGGTGAGGAATCAGTGTGTCCAACAGGTATCTGAGCTACAGTTGCCAGACTCTGAAAATCCAATCAAGAACACCTAGAAAAGTTTGAGTTTCAGAGAAATATAACGTTTTTGGTATAAATCTGTCCCAAATATTACATGGGACAAACATACTAAAAAGTTGTCCCATCCAAAATGTGAGAGACATTTGTATTTAAAAATGTATTTGTCATTGGTTTGAAATTCAAATTTCACTGGGTGCTCTGACTACTCTGAGTATCTGCTTTGGGTGCAGGACCCCATCTGTGAGCCCTGACTTCCTCTTTTTTGGTACCGGGGATTGAACTTGGGACCTTGCGCTTTCAAGGAAGGTGGCAGCACCACTGAGCTAAATCCCCAGCCCATGACTTCCTCATTTTAAGGAGCATAGTCATGGGCACTTTAGCAAAGTTGTCAGCTTCGGGGAAATGGCTGTCAGCTACTGTCCACCCCCAACCACAGGCAGGCTCTGGGCCACTGAAGCAGAACTAAAGGGAGGGCAGTGGGCCTGGTGCCCATGGCCTGGGACATCTCTGGCTCAGTTTGCTTTTGAGGTACCAAGAGCCCTCATGGCTGCCGGGACAAGGAGGAGTGCAGGGCTGGTGGCCACACTGAGGAGAATCCCACAGGCTGTCACTTCTGGAGCTGGGGGAGGACACAGAGTGGCATTGTCTGGCTGTCTGCAGTCACTCTCCACAGGGCTGTGACCCTGCCTCTGTGGACAAGCAGATTCCTGCCACATGAAGGAGCTGGGGCTGAGAGCAGCCCTGTGATTGGGGCTGGGCCACCTGCAACAGGCAGTTAAGCCCAGCACTCATGTCCCGCCACAACACAAAAGCCACCATCTAATTGCCCTGTTTGCCCTGGCACGAGGGCCAATTGGGGACATGTCCTGCCCCTTGCATCTCGTCCGCCCAGCCCCGAGTGCAGTTCCCAGCATGAGGTCAGTTAACACTGGGCCACCCAAGCCCCACCTGCCTGCCGGGCCTCTGGCCAAGGCCTGGCTCCCAAAGCTGCTGACAGCTGGGATGATCTGAGTCTGTGCCAAGGCCGGATGGGAGCAGAACCAGGTGAAGGCACAGGGCATGGGGCAGCTGCAGACAGGGGAGGCATCCCGCTGACAAGCTGTGCAGCCTTGGGCAAGGGTGATTGTTCGCCTCTGAGCTCAGGTTCCTCTGCTGTAAAACAGGAAGAACAATAGGAACCCAGGATCAGAGACCATGCCAGGCACAGTGCCCTGGCCAGAAGAGGTGCTTGTAAATATGAGTGTCATGAGGCCACAGATTTCTAAGACCACCGACAGCTGATGGGCTGTCCAGCAGCACCTCATGGAGGTGGAGTGAGCAGGCAGGGGATCTGGAGTGGAGAGGTCACCAGGCAAAGAAGGAAGCGGGGTCTGAGGGACAGCCCAAGGCCCTGTGTCCTTCCTTCCTGCCACGCCCAGCCCCACACCCCCAACCTGGGATGGCACCACCCTGTGGTAAGAGCTCTGGGCTCTTGTCACTGGGGCTAATTTTAGTCCTGTCTGACCCCAGGACTCAGTCTCAGCAAAGTGCAGAACCTGCTGCTCACCCCGCCCCAGGCCCAGCCACCCAGAGATGGGGGCCACCACCATCTTGGTCCCTTTGCCAAGATGCCCCGGGAACATATCTCCCTGTTCCTGTCTCTGACCTGGGGGGCTACAGAAGGGGTGCAGGCCACCACCCTCAGCAGGAAGCCCAGCAGCTCCAGCAGCGGAAGGTCAGGGCTGTTCAGTGGCCCTGACAGGGTTCCGTACTGGGTCTGATAGCCCAGTGTGGGCAGAAGGGGAGAGCTGGGAACACTGTACTCTGCATCACTTTCTCTCTTCTAAGACAGAACCAGCCTCTGTTCACTTCTGAGCTCCACCCCTCTTCCTGATTGTCCCTTGGTGGACTTGCACTCGGCTAGGTGACAGCTTGAAGTGTCTCCTGGGCCCTATGTGCCTAGGACCACCAAAGGCCGGAGGTGTGGGAGTGATGCACTGTAAGTCATGGCCTCAGACGGTCCCTTCTTGCTCTGTTCCCACCGTCCCAGCTGCAGAGATAAGGATTGGAGCAAAGGGATACAGGGTGAGACTTGAGCTGACCCTGGCTACCACTGGCTGGGGTCACAGCCCCCAGGGCAGCCTGCAGCGGGCCCTTTCCCCCAGGCCGGGCTGATGCGAAGGGGGAAAGGCCCACAGAGCCTCGGCACAGCTCTACCTCTGCCCATGTCTGGCTCTGCTCCTTCAGGGTTGTCAGCGAGGCCACAGCGGGCAAGCTGGCAGCACTCGAAGCTCCGGCCTGGCTCCGAGATTGGGCAGACAAGCCCTGTAGGCAAGGGAGTAGCCCCCTGGGGCAGGAAATGTAGAGCAGCAGAGACAGAAATAAAAGCAAACAGACACATCACCAGAGCAACTGAGCTGTGTGGGGCATGTGCGCCGGCACATGTGCACGTGTTGGGTGGGGCATCTGTCCTGTCAGCGGCGTGCATGGCAGTGTCCTCCCACAAGATGCCCAACTGGACAGTCCAGCGAAGGCCAGCTGTGACCAGGTTCCAGGAGCTTCTCCTGTACTCGTTTAGAGTCCTCACTGCCAGACACATCAGAAAACCCACCCCAGCCCCACCACAGGGTCCTCACACTCACCACACCCCAAGCTGCCCACCTCAGATAGAGGCGGTGCCCCAGTGTCAAAGCCCACAGAGCAGCTGCTTGGTATGGGGAGATGCATCCTTGGGATCAGGCCCTAAGGCTGCCCCCCCAGGCGGTAGGGACAAGAGGGAGCACACCAGGTCACATTCCTGAAGTCACCCATAACCATCTCACTCCGGTCAGGTGTAGCCACTGCTCTCTGGCCACAGGGTGGGGAGCCATCAGCCCTGGCTCAATCTCAGCTCTTCCTTCCCTGCCTGTTGGCTTCTCCATGCTCTGCCACACACCATGGTGAAGCACCAGCTCCCATGGGTGCTGAGCCGAGGCTGGTCCCCATCCCCTTGCCTGCTCAGACACTGCCCTATTCCTTCCTCTACAGCTGAGCGGAGACCAACCACTCCTGAGGCAGAAAGATGGCTGCAGTGGCTGAGAGGGTAGAGGATTTGGTCCTGGGCTTGTCCAGCATAGCCTTCGGCAGCCAGCTCAAGGGGTTCAGGCTGGGGTGTGCCTTGTTCCTGCCTGCTGTCCCCTGCTACTGCTGAAACAGCCCCAGCTTGGAAGGTTTGCTGTGGCCTGAGACACCAGAGCTAGCTTCAGGCAAGTTAGTGACCCTGCCTTTGGGGGATAAGACAGGAGAAAGGGCATGGCACAGTGGTTACTGTGGCTGGGGTTCTCAGGAGTCTGTGTGCGGCCTCCCTCCCTAGAACCACTCAAGGACAGGATCTGTGTGACAGACACGCTGCTGTGCCCTCGGCACCTGGCACAACACTCGGTATTGAATCCTGGAATGAACTCCCTGAGACTAAGGATTGGGGTTGCTTGGCCCCCTTGGCTCCTCCCAGCAGGCGAGTCACCTCCTCTAGGGGATACTCCCCATCTGAAAGGCAAGAATGAGATGCAGAGGGCCTGGCAGAGACCCTGGTGGCTCAATAAACACCTGGGAGGGCAGAGCGGCCTCATGAGCCAGGTCATGCAGCCCCATTTAACTTATAGCCAAGCACCAAATACTAGAAGCTGGGTGCCAGGGTCAGACTTCCAGAGGCTCAGGCAGTCAGGGAAAGACCAGGATCCCTCCTCCAGCTTCACTCTTCAATCCAGGCTTCCTGGGCCTCCAACTATACCACCAGGTGCAGCCAGCTGGAATCAACTTAATTGCCCTGTGAAACACAGGGCCTCAGGCAGCTCTGAGCTGAGAAAATGGGTGAGGATAGCTGAGGAGCAAGCTGCTCTGTGGTGTCCCCCAGTGCTCCTGTCATGGGACATGGCTCAGGGAGGTGCTGCCCTCTTCCTAGCCCAGGTTCTACTCCTGCTCAGGCACCACCAAGGCACAGGGGAACAGGCCTGCACAGCTAGCATTATCAGCAGCTGTCTGGAGACTGGATACCATGAAAACAAGATGTGTTCAGGCTCTAGCCAAAATCCTCTAAGACCTTTGCAAAAAAATAATTAAAAACAAAAAGCAATAACAAAGTAGTAACAGGACAGGGGCACCTTGTAATGAGCTTTGGTGGTTACAGCTCTGCAGGCCACACAGAAGCAGACCTTGGCTAAGCTTCTGAGGAAGCCATGTCAACTCAGTATGTCCTGCAGTGTGACAATGTACAACGGGGCTGCATCTAGCTTGGCATCTGGTAAGCAGGTCCGACTCCAGTCTACACTGGCATAGAGGCGCTACATGAAGCTGCTCCACTTTACTCCCCACCAGGACATGACAGGTCTCTGATTCCATACACCTCATGCTTAAGCTGTCTCTCGGGAGGCCACCAGAAGGGGCATATGGGGGGACCTCGCTGCATTCCCAGCGTGACACCTGAGAAGCCAAGGCCCAGGTCCTTGTCCTCCTTGCTAAACATTCCTGGACCTCACAGGCCAGGAGATCTGTGAAAGAAAAGCAAGATCTAAACAGACTGAAAACAAGTTCACTGATGCAAAGAGGAGCTATGTCCCTCCTGCAGGCTGTTTGCAAACCTGCAGACCTCCCAACTCTACAGAGACTACAATTCCCACCTTACAACCGGGAGGCTGCAGGGAGCCTCAGGCAGTGGAGCTGAGGTGAGAACCAAGGAGGGAAGGCCTGAGCTTACCTCCCCTTCCTGGAGCCAAGCTGTTCCCTCAGAAACCCCGTGTCTCCCAGCACAACCCCATGTGCTCGTGCTCCTGGGCACACACACTGTGGTCTGCCAGTCCTCCAGCTGGGCCCCACAACAAATCGGCCTTTGTCTCTCCAGCTAAGTCCAAGGACAGCACTTATGTCTGTTGGTGGCACCCGCTCAAGGGCTCTGGGGAAGGGACATGAAATCCTGCTGTGGAAATCTTCCAAGAGGGCCCAGCAGCATTCCAGTCCCAAATGTCCCTGCCCAAGGAGTGAACCACACAAACTGTACATCCAGGCAGGGAGGCTGATGTCACTCAGAGCAGCTGGCAGAGCAGCCCACAAGAACTGAAGGCGACGGGCATCAGCAAGCTCTTCCTCCCCATGAGACCATATCCAAGTCAGCCCTTTGCTAAAGTCTAGGAGAAGCTCTCAGGAGCTCCCATGAATGACGGGGAACAGGTCTTAGAGGCTTAGGATGTGGCTTCAGAGACACAAACCTGCCAACTCCAAGCTCCTGGCTGGTGACCTCAGGTGGGGGAGGTGGAGTCGGGGGGCTGTTCACTGGCTCTTCCTCATAGGGCTGTTTGGGCTGGAAATAAGAATGCACTGGGCACCTGGCACCAGGAATGCCAGCTACTCTCATTATTCAGATCCTGGGCTCCCTAGGTCATGCCTCTCTTCAACAACTGAAGTCACCAAAAGACCGAACTGGCAGCCAGCACAAGACTGCCAAATGCTCCAAGGTACCTTGTGGTGCCAACAAGAGGCCCAGAGACAACTGATATATGCCAGTCTTCCTGTGTGGACCCGAAAAGGGCTGTGCATGCCACCAGCGTAACCAGGACGGGAGTAAGCAGCAGTCAACACCTCCTTTCTGATGTGTATTACCATTCATTTTTATTTTTCAAGATGTGCACACTCAAGTATTAGATTGGCCAGGACGACTCAAGGGCCCTGGGTATGTATAGGTCCTTCGATGGCTTGGGCTACAGACACTTCATAGTTAGTGCACCACACACACAAGAGAAAACAGGAAGCCTAAAAACCCCAAGCCACTCCAAGAAAACTGAGGGAAGGGAGACGGTAATAATGCAGCATCCCCTAAGGGAAATCAATGCACAAGGAGAGGAGTACAGAGGGTGGAAGGCCAGGTAGCTTCGATCTCCATCAACTGTGGTTCCTTGGGGACGGTCAGGGGATTGAGTTCAACAGGTCCTTGAGGAAGCTTTCTGGATCGGTGATTTCTGACAGAAGACCTGGAAGACACAGCAGGAGAGGGTGGGAAGGGGTGGTGTGCATAGTCCCTGGCCCCACTGGGTCACAGCTGGGCATTCATGCAGAGAACACGCTGTGCTCCAACACGGCTGCACATTGTGTACCATCAAAGACCTGAGAGATGGTCCATGGGCCACAGATGCTCTTCTGCTCCAGAGGCAGGTGGGGCCATTGGTGACAGTGTCAGAGGCCAACCTGAGCTTCCTGGAGCAGAGGCCTTCAAGTTGGCTCGAAGGCCACTGCAGGGCTTCCAAAGCCCTGGAGCCCTATGTTCTGAAGGCAGTATGCCCACAGACCTCACCATGTTCTGAAAGTGATCTGGGACCAAAGAAAGGCTAACGCCACTACTCTCAAGGGTGGGAGGAGCAGAGCAGGAGACACACACATACGCACACACACACAAACACCCCGAGCTCTGAGTTTCTATCCCACCCCAGACCTGGTTTCCTGAGCACCTTACTGGAACTCAGGAGCTCCATCTCCTCAACTATCAAGACAGTGGGAAGCCCTGCCTATCTTACTGTGTGGGTTAGAAGAACCCCTCTGTAAGTACCTGGCTCAGCAGGTGCGCCATGGTCCCCATGCCACCTTCACCAAGCAGGGCACAGGAGACACTAAAGCCTCAATTAGATGTAGAGTTCTTAACTCTGAAGACCAGGCAACATTCAGGCTGAAGCCACCTCTGAGCGCTTGAGCCAGTGGAAGGAAAAGCACACAGACTGCTCTCAGTTGGCTCTGGAAGGGGTCTTTGTTCTCAAGACTTGAACAGGGTGTGTCTGACATTCTGTTTCTAACAGGTTAACAAAGTAATGAAGTCATGCTATGAAGCCTGATCCAGGAGTGGAGGCCAAAGGCTCCCTGCCCACAGGAGGCCCCAGGGCTTTTTGGAAAAAGCGCTTGGTTGGAGCTGGGCTGGGAAGAAAGAGGAATTCACACTGCGCATCATTCCAGACCTTTAGCAGATCTTGTTCCCAGAGGAGAAAGGGAAGAGGAAATGTTAATGGAGGCATTCTCCAGATAGTGGGACCCGAGGGGCTCTTTACCTGCATGTGTACACAATTCCTACAATGAATAGAAAATGCTAAAGCAGTGAACTGAGCTAATAAAACAGAGCTCGGCAGGTCTGGTTACCCTGGCTTTGGCTCAAGGCAGCTGCCCTTGGTAAGGACAGCACCAACATGGGCCATGATACAACAGCACCTGCAACCTGTGAAGGCACTGAATTTTTAATCCTTCGTTGATTTTCCCAGCCCTGGACCAATCTAGACAAATTTTAATGTTTATGCAATTAGGATGACAAGTTTGTGATACAAAGACTGTGCACAGGGGAGAACAATGAACTTCAGTTTTGCTGGCCATGTGATGAAGAATTGTCTGGCCCTCTGTCTCACAGGACAATTGTTCAAAGTGTTGCCCCATTCATTCACTGAAGAGATGCTCTTTGCTCTGATATTTACCATCTATTTAAGAATCAAGAATAAAAATCTTCAACATCTCCCTGGGGACAGCTGTGATATAACAGGTCTTTGGCCCTAACAGGCAAGAGTTAGACAAGTGCACTCCCTTTCCCATGTTAATTCTCTGAACTGTCACAAAAACTCAGAAGGAAAGAGAAGTCCTATCACCTCCTGGCTATATCCTTAGCCACTGAACCTCCAACACTGCCATCATACATCTGAAATGGGGATAAGCAGAGCTGGTGGTCACACAGGGTGGCCTCCAGGACAGGGCTCCGGTACAAGGAGCATGCAGTGCTTTCCCCAGAGGTCTGGCATTCACACACCTCTCTGGGGCTTCAGCGGAGGCTGGTTCACATATGTGTTTCTTGTGCTACTCGAGTATAAAGCTTTGGTCAGACCCACTGAGGCAGATGTGAGGGACTGTCAGAGATCTTTAAAAAACAACACCTTGACACTGACCAGCTACGTCGAGGAACTCCGAGAAGGTCTCCACTGGCATGAACTCCTCCTGGAAAGTTTTCAGGGCTCTGTCGGCAGCTTCGTAAATGGGCATGTCGTTGTGGCGGATGTATTCGGCCAGAGAGCAGGACCAGCCGCCCTCTGTGTTACTGGTAGGCACCTTCTACAAGAACCAATGGGGGTGGATCACTGAATGCCGCTTGTTCGCTGCCTCCAGTCTGTGGAGCCATTTCAGCCCCATGGAAAGAGAGCCTTTGCCCTGCACATCACTCCTTCCCTAGAGATGTGTTCTGCCTCCAGGATCAGCAGAACTGAAGTCACTTCTCATTGAGCCCCCTTATATACTGTGCAACGGAACCTACGAGCTCCAACACAGGGCTGCATGTCTTCCTCCCCACACATTTACCATCTCCATTTCCAAAGCAGGGGAAGCATTAATATGCTTCTACTGAGCTCTTTACTTCGATGAGAACAGGGTCCAGCCTGAATCCTCGGATTCTCTGAAGACACCCAGGACCACCCTTCTTTAAGTGGGGCTGGTGAGGTTCCCACAGGGCACCAGTTCACCCACACAGGGGTAACAGCAATGAAGGCTGACTGGGGGAGGGGCACAGCCCCCTTAAGAAGCACACTTGAGAGTGTGAGCGAAGAGTGAGCTCAGCTACAAACAGGCAGATGTGCAGAGCTGGGCTGAACATCCCGATACTTCTCAGAGGCAGGGCAGCCGCAAGCCTTTGGATGCTGAGGCCGGGTCAGAGCCAGGAGAACAGACGCCTTACACCCTTGCAGAAACAGGCTGGGCCAATGGCTTCCTTACCTTAAACATGCTGTAAATGAGATCGACAAGGGCCCAAAAGAGAAGAGAGGAACGATAAGCAGAATAGTCCTTCATCGCTTTATCTGTCAGCCTGGAAAAGAAAATCAAACCCAATCCCATGAAGTCCTTGGAAGGATACTCACAAGGTCAAAGCTAAGCATTCTGGCATCAAAGAAGAGTCACCGCAATCTCCGTATTACATGGCTCAAGCTAGGTGCTTATTTTCTTAGAAAAAAGCAGCCATGGGTAAGAGATTCTGAAGCCTTGGGACCAAGAGGTTTATATGAAATTCAGCTGACTCACTTAGCCCTACCTCCCAAATTAGGGTAAAATGAACAGGGGGAGACACAGTTCAACATGGCAACCAAATGGCTCCTGACTTAAAGAAATACAAGCCCCACACGAGCTCTCGGATGTGATGGTGCCTAATAAATAAAACAGGAGGAGTGGTGTGGAGATCAGGCCCTGGGTTAGATTCCCAGCACTAGAAAATAAGGAGGCAGGAGGGGACAAGGTTCTGTTTCAATCTTTACATTCACACCAGGAAAAGCTTTATCAACAGCAGATCCAAAGCAGCCAAACAGTCCTCTGGCAAACACATGCTCTATTAGAAAACAGGGAACTGGCAGAAAAGTGGTGTTGAGCAAGTGATGTCTAGGATGGAGCATGCAACCCGACACCTCCCAAAATCCTGGGATAGCCCCAGGGCTGCTCAGCACACCCCTGTTTCTAACTAGCACTGTTCCCACTTGGTCTAATGATTCAATTCAGAATTAAAGATCACTCAGTGCCCTGGACAACTCAGAGCTGCTGACAAGGTCCATGCCTTATTGGTAGATGGCCTTGGTTTCCGGAATGATTACATCAGGTAGACCATCTATGAGATACACAAAGACCAGACCACCTCTCAGCACAGGGGGTGGGGTATCAGTGTCAGGATTTGATTTCTATCACCCAAGTCTGTTAGAGATTTCATTATGCAATAGCCATCACATTTATAGTGAGCATGGAAAAGCCGACCGACTCCTGTCAGAGTACTCCACGGGACACCCTGGAATGCATGCATCCCACGACTGAAGGGATGGGTATTAAAGTGTTTAGTACTAACTGAACATTAAATTCAGCGTTTAAATACATGTGTGAGCGCAAGAACAAGACAAGCACCTATGCTACTTACTACAGAAGCTAGAACTATGGGCCTCAAGTAAAGGAAATGCCTAGGAGGGGCCATCCATACATACATTCAGGAGACATTTAACTCACAAAAGTGAATTAAATCAACAAGATTCCTTGTGTGCAAAAGTATGCTGCCTGTAGCCCCCTCTGCCCAGGGTCTTCCAAAGCATGTGCTTTATCCCCTGCCTACCAGCCTGAATGTCCCTGGAAGGTGGGCCTGGAAATGAAAACAGCCAACCATTTCTCTGCACCCTAGTCCTGCCAGGTAGGATACTCAATAGGGCTGTGTTGGAAGCCTAAGGAACTTCTAGGCATAAATACCTGCAAGTTTCTAGCAGAGAAGGAACTTCTGAAGGTAAAACACACAGAAGTTGTCAGCTTGTTTTGAGTTGCATTTTTAAGTGTCTGCTACTGTGGATCCCTCATGTACAGGACTGAGGAGAAAGGCTGTTGCTAGTGACACTGCCCCACCAGGATGACACTGTCTATATGCCCTTCCCCGGTCTCTCCTCCAAGGGTGTCCAAACCCTGGGCAAGCCCTTGGGGCCTCTGCTAGCCTGCTTCATGGGTTGCAGGCCCTTTTCTGGGGCTGTCCTGCTTTGGTAAGCAGGAATCATGGATAACCTAGTCCAACTTAATTATTTTTAAGGGTAAATAATAAAGGTGACTAAACTGCCACAGAGAAAATGGCAGTGCATGAATGCAGCTCACACTGGATTTCCTTATTAAGCTGTGACCACATCAACTTTTCAGAACTCCCTGAGACAGGAGTGAATTCTAGTGTCCCAGTTGAAGGCAGAACCAGATTTCACACCTGCCATGGAGATGCTCGATGCCTGGGCTTGATAAATGGCCACTCTATTTGCCATGGATGCAGGTCAGAGTCTGACTTATCAACAATTTGTAGTCTCAAGGTGTAACACTTGATATTGAGCAGCTGGTTAACTATTAATGCTCAGGCTCTTGGGAAACACTGGAAAGTGACACATTTGGAATTGGGGCAAGGTTACACAGCAATCTAACAAGACTTGCTCCCTCCCACTCTACCCAAACAGGCTGGTGTATCAGAGCTGATGGAGCTGGAGATCCAGGTGTGCCAATCCATGCACACTCCTCCACTTGGTCTGTCATTCCACGAGCCTTTTTAAAAGACCACCCTCTTGCTTGTTGGCCTACAAATGTGAAAATGATTCCTCTGATCCTAAGCTAAAGGATCTAGAGGTCTCAAGCAGAATTGCAGGGACAGATCTTCCAGAAATGCAGCAATGGTATGCTTCACTCAAGTGGCAGAGGCCAGCGACCAGACCAAAGCCTACAGTGTGGCTCCCCGGGGCAACAGAGACTGTTCAGCGCCAACATCCACAGCCTGAGTGATGCCAGAGACCCTTCTACACAAAGCAGCCCTGCAGTTGTTTCAAAGAGCCAAGGCTGACAGTGGTACTTGTTTGCAGTTATTTTTCTCAATACACCCACCATCTGACCCAAACTGTAGCACAAGGTCATGAAAACAAGAACTTCCCTCCTGAAATGCAGCTAGTTTGGAAGAAAGGCTCACAGAACATGGCACAGACAGGACAGGAACATAACCAAGGAGAGGATGAGCTTCTAATTATTAGGAAAGAAAATCCCCAGCTACAGCCACACTGAAACTTCCCTAGTTTATGACAAAACCAGCAGGTCAGCAAACCCACTTATATCCAGCTTAGCCTCCTACATTAATCTCCCCATTAGCTGTATCACCCACTGCCTGGCTGCCTTCCCTGAATTTTCTACAGCAACTAAACTTGCTTCCAGTGGCTGAACACAGAACCCAGGGGGGACTAGGCAACCACCAGGCATCAGCCTAGACTTGATGTGACAGTGTCAATGTCAAATGCCTCCACCTAGCACACATGGACAAGACACCTGAAACACACCATGAAGACATAATCCAAGCAGCAGCTTCCTGAGGCAGACACTGACCTGGTGGCTCCCCCTGGAGCCACTGCACGGGCCTGTGAGGTTGCCAGCAGCCTCCGCAGGATCTCCATGCGTGTGGCTCTCCACTGCTCAGGGGGCAGGACATGCAGGGCCAGGACTGTGAAGTAGTGGGGTCCATCCACATCAAAGGCACTCTCCACCCACTTCTCCTTGGGCTGCTCTAAGAAGCCTTGGAGGTTCTTCTCTTCTCTGGACGTTGCTCGGGTCCTAGAAGAAAAGGGGTGTGGGAGAAGCAGGAAAGCAGCAGGGGGCCACACAGGAGGAGGGACTAGCTCCACACACAATCTTCTTGCAGAGTTGGTTGAATACTGGCATGGCTGAACCATTCCTCCTGGCAACCCAAGGCTTTAGCTCCCAAGCCCTTCAACTCAACCCAATTCTCGATACCTCTGGCTCTTGAGCACCCCATTGTCGGGCACATTCTCCAACACTCTAACACAGACTTGTGCCAAGCATTCTGGAAATCCAGAAGCAAAGTGGCTTGCCAAATCACCAAGCCAGGAATCACTGGACTCAAAATGTGGACCTAGATTCCCTGACTGGAGCCTTCAGCATGAGCTGCTTTTCTCCGTGCAGACTCACTGTATTTAAGGGGCCTGCACTAAATGTGCACCTGGCTCTTGTTTTCCCACACCGGTGCCCTCTCCATCTGAACAGTTTCTCTTAGGCGAGCGCCGATGTGCACTCTTGCTCCTGCCTAAACTGTGCAATAGTGATGACCAAGGCAAACTTGAACGCCAGGCACTGTTCTTGGTACTATATGTGGATTATCTCATTTAATCCTCACAAAACCCTGCGAGACTGGTACTACCACTGTCCCAATTTTACAGAAGAGAAAACGACAGTACAGAAGAGTTAAGTACTTTAACAAAAGTCACACACTGGGAAAAGAACTGGGCCGAGAACCATGGTAGTCTGACTCCTGAGCCTACCCATCTCTCCCGCCCTATGACAAAGCTCTGACTAGTGCTTGAGGACCCCGCTCTGGGAGATCCCTCAAGGCCTTCCTGATTTGGTGCTTCTGGACACACTGTGTCCTTATAATCCAGCTAGTGCTCTCGTGCCATGAATTATTGATGTGCTATCCTGATTCAGTGTGTGTGGAGGGAGACAAACACAAGACTAGCAGCTGCCAGAATCCCAGTTCCCAGGTCTGTGGATGGCACTGCCACCGCTGTGTGAGCAGAGGGAGTGAGGACATCCTGCTTCTTCTGCTTCTTGCAGAATGGGCATGGCTGGGAAGGATGGATAGACCTGACTGGACCTGCCAGCTCCACTCTGGCTCATGTGGCCATGGTGCGGCAAGCCTGCCTTTGTACATAAATATTCTGCCAAAAGCACCCAGCTGCCCTGCACCCAAGCTCATGCTAATGTCAAGGGGCTAGTGAGAAAAACTGTGCAGCTGAGAAACAGAAGCTTCCAGGTCTACCTCTGCTGCCCAAGGTGACTGTGACAGAGCTAACCTCCCTACAACTCAGGGCATGGGCATAAGCATGAGTTCCAGATGTGTGGCACACAGAGACACTGCGACAGCACATGTCACCAGCTCTATCCCAGCTGGATAAATCATGGAACGTGTCGTCCTCACTATAGCTGCTTCTCTCCCTGGAGAAAGGAGCAGCCCATTCTACCACATGGCTGCCAATAGACACATCTGTACAAAAGCCACGGACAACCAGGGCCCCAAGAACACTGACAATTTGCACTGCCAGCCCTGAGGTGGGTCCTGGACAGTGGGAAGGTCTGTGCCACCAGCCAGGCCAGGTGTCTCTTCTCACAGCCCAAGTAGTTTGGCAATGATGTAATGTGTGCTGACAGCGCCCTGCCCTGTGTCTTTAACAATGAAGGCTGCAATCTTGCGGTCAGCCTTTTATTTCACAAGGAAAGGGAGGAAGGAGAAAACAACACTTTTGATGAGAGACCAGAAAGGACAAGAGCTGACAGTCCTGCTGCTGCAGAGGACCCTGTGCAGCCTTTCCACCAGCTGCCAGTTCTCTCCTCACCAGAGCCAAAGGGCTCTGCTATGACAGGTGCTGCAAGCACCTGTTCAAATATAACCCAAGAGCTATGGCACAGTACACCTCTTAATTTGCTTTAAAATCTGGACTGCAATAGATGAACATTCGCATACCCTCTGAGCACTTTTTTAAAATTACACTTTAGGCGACACCCAATTATTTCATTATGTGCACACAGATAACACATCTACTTGCTTCCTGGCTGCCTTCCTTCTTGGTTGACTTTCCCAGATAATCTTCAACACTTCTTCCCCTTACACTTGCCAGAAGCATTACTCACTGGAGAGAACACAGGGATAACAAGCCCAGTCTCCCATTCATGAAGTGGGGCCCCACTTCTGCTCACAGCACCTTGACAGGAAGCCTGCACCTGTGATGGCTCCTGTGCCTCTGACTAATGATGCGCTGTGCTCCACCCTATGGCCCCCATTTAAGAGGAATCTCGAAAGCGGCAGCAACAGCTTCTCCTATTTCCTGTCCTGCTCTGAGCTGACAGCTAGTCCAAGGATGTAGCCCCCAGCTGCTCATAGTGGGAAATAGGATAGCTCTGGAAAGGAAGTCACCCTCACTGCTTTATTCTGTGTAACCCCAAAAAGCTGCAGATGATCATCCCTACCTCAGTAAAGGCTGCCTAAGGTCTGACACTGCTCTGCAGCTAACAGGGCGGTGATGGAAACGCTAGGGGATTTTGCTAGAGAGAGAGATAAGGGTGCGGGTCAGTCAGGGTACAACCCCCGGGCTAGAGGATACTGACGTGTTCAGGACGTAAAGCACAGTGTGAATGATGTACGGGATCAGGTGGATGTTGCTCTCCCGGCCACCTCCGCCAGTGTCTGCACTGAATGACTGCTCCATGGCAAAGCGCAGGAAAAGCAGTTTGATGTCATGGATGTTGAGCTGGTATGTGGGCTCCCGCTGGCCCGTACATTCCTGGAGGTAAGTGTTGTGCCTAGGGAGAAGCAGAACAAATGCTGAAGCTGGAGAACCCCAGGGTAGAGAGTGGGACCCTCTCTGCACCTGACCTGATGGCTGCCAAGGTTAACAGAGAGAGAGAGAATGAAAGGAAGACGTGAGAATGTGGACTGAGCCAGCAGACACACAAAACCACAAGACATTTTCAGTTCTGTTGTGGGTGAATGTGAAGCTCTCCCAGTCTAGGTGAGAAGCTGCCACATTTGAGGGCCCATTTTTTTTCTTTTTTTTTCCAGTTTTGTTAGACAGGGTCTCACTAAGTTGCCAGGGTGGGCTTGAGCTTGCAATCCAGTATCTCACCCTTCCAGAGAGCTAGGATTATAGGCATGTGCCCACAAAATGTGGCATTTATCCATTCTCACTGATGAGGTGATTTATCCATAAGAATGATCTCTTCAACTCTCAAGTAAGTTTTTTTGAAGTCAACTACATTTCCGTCTACCTGGGTCCTGCCTCTTATTAACTGGGTGGGTTCAAGTAAACTGCTCAACCTCTCTGTGCCCCCAATTCCTTCAACTATAAGATGTACAGAACTGTAGCACAAGGTAAGCATTTAAATATGAAACATGCTGCTCACTGTTACTTTATCACTGTTACTACCAGGTGCCCAGTTTGTGGTAAGCAGCATTTCATCCCTGAGCCTTAAAATAGGGCTTGGGAAGGGGAAACCACTCCACAAGGACCTTTTCCATAAGGACCTCAGAGTTTCACCTGGCCCAATCTGGATTTGGAGGAACACAAGGACCTTGAAAGAAGTCTGGCCACTAAGCCTTCATTATTTAAACATCAGAGAAATACGTTGTAAAAGTGAACTCTGGGAAATTCTGGCCTTAAGGACCATGTCAGGGTTTCCACATTGAATGTCATAAAATCAACAAACTAGGAGAGAATTCAACCAAGGAAAACTTTTACACAGTGCCTCATAAGCTGTGAGTACTGATTTCTCTCACTTTGTGGATGGGCCTCAGCAGGTCACCACTTTAAATGACCACTTCTGACCCCAAACCCACCATCAGCTGTGGACAGCTACCTGTCAGAAGCACAGAGACATGGATGCCCAATGAAGAGGACGAGAAATGCTGTTACCAGGGGGTGGGTCCATAGCTGATCTTCCCCGTATTTGCTGGGAATTCTCTTCTTTCTGCCACAGCAAATGCTCAACACTTACCTAGCCAAGCAAGTGGCAAAAGCTGATTCAGGGACATGGGGACCCCAGACAGGAAGAAGCCCATTGCACTTAGTGTTGGCGTTCTGCAGGGCAGCACTTTCCCACTCTTCTCGGCCTCGAGCCAACCTGGATGGGGAGGAGAGCAGAATGAGTGACTGGTAGAATTAATCTGGTAACCAGGCACCTGGGCCCAGGGATTGGGACTCATGAATACAAATAAGTACGTTAGACCACATTCCTGACATTATGGAGAGAATCAGCTATTTGTAAGCTCCACACAGAAATGCTGGCTTCACTAATTCAGGCAGGCAAGACTGTTCTCACCAGCCTCGGGCCGAGCCAAACATATTTCTCTAATGTGACAAGAATAGCTCATGGAGCTGTGGATTTAGCTCAGTGGCACCTTGCCTGCCTTGCAAGCATAAGCACAAGGTCCTGAGTTTGATTCCCGGTACCCCCCCCCCCAAAAAAAAGCTTATGGGCCTATATGGTTTCGAGTAGAATACCTTACCCCAGCCCCAAGAGTGAAGAGCAGATTTAAAACCTCAGGGCAAGGCCCACTGCTCCCAGTAACACATAGAGTTGAAGCACATGAGAAGGAGGGGAGGCGCTCGTTGGCCAGCTGAAGATGCTACTCTGCAAGAGCCAGTGCCTACCTGACAGCAGCCAGGTGACAGTCGTAGTGCACGATGTTGAAGTGGGACACAGTGCTGTACCCCTGTTGTTTCCGGGGCTTATTCTCCATCTCCTCCAAGGCTACCCGCTTAGTAAAAGTATAAATGCCCAGCACCTTCGTGGGCTGCAAAGACAACATAAAAAAAGAGAAATGATGCAGAGAAATTCCACCTCATGCTATGAAGGAGATAAAGCAGAACAGGGAGGCCTGAGTGTCTTCTTTCCCAGGTGGTGCCTGGAATTCAGGTGGCTTTAAGAAGGAAAGTGCTTGGGAGACTAGGTACCCTGGTTTGACCATGGATGGTTCCCACCAAAACTCATGTTGAGGCTCCATTCCTCAGGGTAGTGTTGAAAGGTGCTGGAACCTTTAAGAGGTAATTAGGTCAAGGGGTCTTCACCCCCAAGACGAGTGTGCGAAGTGAGCCTAGCACCTCTCCTGGGCATATCCTGCACACCTGCCTCTCCTCCACATGCACCCATTTTCCCTTCAGCCATGAGATTCTTACCAGAAACCTAGCTGATTTCAGTAGCATGCACATGGACTTCCAGAACTGTGAGCTAAATAAACCTCTTCTTTATAAATTACTTAATCTAATGCATTTTGCTATAGCAAGAGAAAACCGACAAACTAGTGGGTGATAGTTGACACTTCAGCACAGCTCAGTGAAAGGGGTGTGGGAGCAGCCAAAAGGAGAGGTTGTGTAGACAGAGGTAGAGACACAACCCAGCCACCCTTTCTCTCTCTGTACTTCATTCATCTGGAAGTGCAGAACACAGTGCTTTCTCAAAAAGCCACTTGCTTCTTTAAAGCTGTCAGGCAGGTGTGAGGAGGCTGTGTTACAGCAAGACCAACAAGGGGACTTGCCTTCCACAGCCTGGGTGTAAAAAGTAAATCTGAGCTGGATAGGAAAAGCCCATCTTCCAGGCCTTTGGTGGAGCAAGCAGGTCACCTGCTACTCTTCTCCTTTCAGGTGTAATCTAGCTTGGATTCTGAACTTCCCATTCATCCAGAATGGAAGTAGATGGTGTTCTGAACACCCAGGTCTGGAGCCAGGATAGCGTTGCCTGGAAATCTGGCTTTGTCATGTGTCCTTTGTTTTCTTAACCATAAACTGGGCCCTTTTACAGGTTTAAAGATACAACTACCCAGTTTCAATAAAGTTCTGAGCATGAGTCCTAGCTCCACCAGAAGGAATGCAGGGGGTGGTGCCTGCCCATGATGATAATGGTATTCCTGAGTCTGCCTTCCTGCCTATAAAGAGGGCATCTGGTCCTGCTGTCAGTCTCCTAAGACACAAGCCTTGACTCCAGCCTATCTAAGAACAAATGGCCCGCAGGAGAGAGGTGTCCCCTAGTAACAGGATCAGACCAAGCCATCGAAGCCCACACCCCAGGACCAATAGCTGCCCAGCAGCCATACCTGAAACTTGTACCCCTCCCTGCAGATGCAGCACGTGAGGCCTGGCTCCTCGATCAGCTCTTCCATCTGCTTCAGGAGTGCTGTCTTGGTTACTACCTGGCCCTTTTCGTTTGTCTGTGGAAGAAACCAGGCAGTGTGTCAGAAGGGGATTCCTACACACACTCCCAGCCTTGCTTGGGATCACCCAGGAACACACACTAAGGACTGCCACACAGAGAGGAAAGCCCTTCGGCTGTCCATTGGTGAGAGGAAAGACCCAAATTCTTCTGCTATCCTCCCCTTCTGACAGGAACCACTGAAGCAGAGGTAACCACCCAATGGGAAACTGGCACATTACCACATGCCACCAAAATAAGCTTCCTCTCTTTGTGCCAGCAATACCAGGTCTCAGCCATAAAGGGCTGCTACGTTCTGATTCAGGTGCTATCCCTGTGTGAGCGTCAGGCTGCTGGCAATGATAAGCCTCTAGCAGGGCTACTGCTTCAAGACAAGAAGGAACACAGAGCCCTTCGTGCCAAAAAGGCCCTGTTCACAATCTTGCTGACCACTTATAGTACTAGCTATGTGCCTTGGCCTATTTACTTTACTTCTCAGTCTGTTTCTTCATCTGGAAAATGAAGAGTAAGGTGCTCCAGCACAGTACTCAACATACAGCAAATCATCCATAAATGATGGTTATTCTCTCCATTTTTACTATTTTTATAACCTTGCTAAGTCACTTAATCCTGAGTCTCATCAGTATAGCAGAATAATGGCCATCACATCTCTGAGGGTGCCCAGCACCTAGTTCCTGCCTCTTTCTCTTGTCCTGAAGCACAGAAGCCTGCCCTAAGGCCATTGCCTCACAGAACATGCCTAGGGAAGTGGCTTTACCGTCATGCCCAGGGTGCCCAGAGCCTTCTGCCTCATTGCCATGGCCATGCGCTTCTTCTCAGCCCGTGTCTCTCTGCGGGCTGCATCAATTTTCTTATTTACATCACGATGTTCCCGCAGTGCCTCCAGAAGGTTCTCCGCCAGGGTTCCAATGCCCTCGTCACTAGACACCTGCTCCAGTTTATGTAGGTTTGTGATGGAGTCAGTTCCAATCAGAACCTGCCAAGAGAGACCAGAGAGATTCATGCATCCAATTATGTAGATAAGCCTCTTCTTAGGAGCTTAAAGGGTTGTAAAATCAAGTAATGTGCATAGTCTTATACCATCTGCCCAGGTGCCCTCAGAACCTTTGATTCTATACTTTCAGAGATACAGACAAATGGAAGGTGTTGCTCTGTCACTAACCTCTGACTAGCTACTACACGCTTTAGCTTCAGCCTTCCCATGCACAAAATTGGGGATAAAAAAACTAGGGTTGCTGCAAAGATTAAAAATTAAGTAACATGCAAAGGATTCAACACAGTGAAGGGACCAGTAGAAGACAGCCGTACCCTGTAAGAGCAGCAGCACCTGGTGAACCTGAACAGTGCGCTCCCAGGCAGAGAGGCCTCATGCTCACAAAAGACTATCCTAACTCTTCATCTGGGGCCTTTAGGCCACCAAAACTGGGGGCAGTTTTTTCAACCTAGGGATACCAGAGGTACAACTACTACATGTGCGAGTGGAAATAAGAAAACACTTTAAACACAGATTATCAATACTTGTGCTCAAGAAGGTTGAAGTCACCACACTAAGGCCCTCTGCTATTGGGAGCAGTGGGGAAGTCAGAACCCCAAAGGCAGGTGTGGTCTGGAAAAGCCTTCTGGCTGAGCTCACCGAGCAGCATCCCCACATCAATGAAATCCCCACACCCCTGCCACAAGTGAATTGAAGGCAATTATTATATATTTGACAATAAAGTGAAAACAACAAAGCCAACTTACAATGTGAAAGCTCAGCAGTCAACTCAGATCATTTATTAGCTTGTAAATCTATTCTCACTGCAGGTACACTTCAAATTTGTACCTCAGCAAATTACATATTAACTCACGTCTCATGCTCCCACATGCTGAGCCTGTACTTCAAATGCTATGGAACTTTCCCACAAGCACCCCAAACATCCAGGGTGTTTACTGTGCTCACGTGAGTGCATGTGGCATACACATGTGAAGCAGTTTTAGGCACTTCCCTCACTAAGCTCACGTTCCAGTTAGGCAGACAGACCACCCATCCACCGCATATGCTAACAAACTCTCCTCCCATAAACTTCCGCGTCCTCCACTTCCTTCAATGGCACCGCCATTCCCATCACCCAAAACCAGACAAGCAGCCTTCCTATTTTTCTACCTCCTTTGCTCTTTGTATGCAATCCCCAAACCCCGTTTACTTTATCTGCCAGATCTCTGTTGAGTCTATTCCCCAACCAGTCCAAGCTGCCACGTCATTCACCTTGATCATGATAAAAGCCACTTTTCTTTCTTCTCCAGTCTCAACTCTCTCCAATCTCTTCTCTGGCCTGTGGTAGGAGAAAACTCGCACTCCTCTCCAGGGCAATTTACACTCTAGACCCATCATCAGCTCTGGCCACAACTTCCCACCCATCTACAACTGCCTCTGATTCTTGGATGGCTTCAACTTCTCTTCTCTGAGCCTTTGCAGGTGCCACACTCTTACAAGTCAAGCCTTCCTGTGCCCCTTCCGTGCTGCATCTATCTCACTGCTTAATCATTACTCTGTGTTGGCTCCATCTCCTGACAGACAGTGAGCTCCTAGCAGACACAGACTGGGACTGGTTCAGCAGCATCTCCTCAACCTAGCTCAGTACCAGTCACAAAGGGGTTCCATGAATGTGTTGGAACAAAAGTGAATGGGCATGGGGCCGGGGATTTAGCTCAGTGGTTTCACTGCCTGCTGCATAAGCGCAAGGACCCAAGTTCGATCCCTGGTACCCAGCCCCCCAAAAGTGAATGGCCAAAGCATGCACCACTCATCTAATTAGATAAACCTTATTCCAGAGAAAGCGATTCCATTTAAGTAACCAAGAGTGAACCTACAAGTGAGCTGACTTGAGTTCTAAGCGTCTGTGTTACCTTCAACCAAAGTACAACTCTGTTCCTTGATTTATTCCTATGCAAAACAAGACTGTTATAAGGATATGGAAAACAACATATGTGAAGAATCTTACTAGGAAAAATTATCTCTACTAAGATATACTAATTGTGACTATCTATTGAACTGAACATTAGTTTAGAACAACAGAGACTTGAGTAAGGCGACTGAAAGATTGAGACACCATCTTGCTATGTAGTTCAGGCTAGCCTTGAACTCACAGTGATCCTCTTGCCTTGGCCTCCTGAGTGCCATCATGCCCAACTGGATGAATCTTTACTATCATCATTATCACATTTTTGGAGCAAGTTATCAGAACAGATTGGCAAATGAAAAGGCAGACCTACATTCCAGGTAGAACATTACATGGAAAAAAAACCCAACCCTAAGGACTCAAAATTCAACATTAAAAACAATTAAACAATCCATTTAGAAAATGGGCAAAAGACATGAACAGACAATTCACTGCAGGAGAGACACAGATGAAACACATGACAAGGTGTCAACATCATTAGCCACGAGGGAAATACAAGTTAAAAACACAGTGAGATGTCACTGCACATCTTCCAGGGCAGCTTAAAATTAAAATTAAAGACAGCCCCAAATGCTGGCAAAGACAGAAAAACTGGGTCACCCAAACATTGCTGGTGGGAATGTAAAATGGTGCAGCCACTCCAGAAAGCAATTTGGCAGTTTCTTGTAAAACTAAACATGCAACTAACTATTGTACAACTGAGAATGTCACTCTTGGGCATTCATCCCAGAAAATAAAAACTTACATTCACTCAAAAACCTGCATTTGAATGTTCATACCCTCTTTATTAAATAATAGCCCCACACTGGAAGCAATCCAGTTGTCCTTTAGTGGGTAGTAAATAGACTGGGATTTATCCCTACCACAGGACATCACTAAGCGATAAAAAGGAACACACTATTGCTACATGGAAGGACCTGGATGAATCTCCCAAAAGTTATGCTGAGTAACAAAAGCCAATTCCGAAAGATTACATGCTGTAGGGCTGGGGATTTAGCTCAGTGGTTTCGCTGCCTGCTGCGCAAACTCAAGGACCGGAATTCGATCCCCGGTACCAAAAAAAAAAAAAAAAATTACATGCTGTACAATCTCATTTATACAACATTTTTTTTTTGGTACTGGGGATCAAACTCGGGTCCTTGCGCTTTTGAAGCAGGCAGCAGAACCACTGAGCTAAATCCCTGGCCCTATACAAAATTTTTGAAATGACAAAATTCTAACAATGGAGACCAGGTCAGTCAGAGGTTCATGACCACAGCACAGGGCACATGGATTTGGCTATAAAAGGGCAACAAGAGGGGCGCTCTTGTGGTGAGAAAACTGTCCTGTGTCTTGACTATAACAACGTCAACATTGGTTGTGATACGTGCCATGGTTAGGTGAGCTGTTACCACTAGGGGAAACTGGGTCAAGGGCACAAACGATTTCTCTATATTGTCAACAACTGAATATGAAACTATAATTATATGAAATAAGTATGAAAAAATCCAGCCCTGGTCACCTGTCCGGGGCCAGTTAGGCTCTATGAGAGTCAGTAGACCTCTCTAGTAGGGAGCAATCAGGACTGAGCTACAGAGTGGAAGGGGTAGCATCCCTGTGAGCATATAGTTTTTAGCTATCTGAGGCAGAAGAAAAGAGTGGCAATGGTACTATAAATGTCCAATGACTGGCCAGAAATTCAAACTGTATTATAGTCTGGTCCGCCACACCCTCACAGTTCAACTGCTGCATGGAAGACCCATGAGATAGCTTAAGACTGACTGGATGGAATCACAAATGTAATTTACTCCCCTCTGAACATAAACACAGAAAAGAGCTAGATGACTCCTAAAAGTCTGAGAGTCCCTTCTACTCATGCATCACGCAGTAGGGTGAGTTACACCTCAAGGTGAATCAGGTGGTTCTATCTGTTCAGTCCCTGGTAGGTAGAAGGGAATACATGGCTCCCTCTGATTACACGTCCTGTTTACATAATATGGTCCAAACATATGCTAGCTACTCACCTGAGTGGCAGGGTGCTGGATGGCCAGACCCCAAAGAAGCCGCAAGATAAATGGCAGGGCTGGGCGAGACAAAAACTTTTTCCAGATGTCAGCATCCAAACTGCAAATCAGAGGAAGGCAGTGGTATTAGCAGGACCTGGAAGCCAGTCAATGATTCTGGCTTACCGAAACTGTCCATGCTTATTTAAACATGGCCCTCCAAGAGTGCCATAAAGAATCACAAAGAACCACTTAGCTCAGCTGAGAAGCCAGATAGCAATGAGTGCTTTGAACAGACACCAAAAAGCTGCCATCCTTTCCCTACAGCTGAAAAGGGGAGCAGCCAGCCTGACAGCTTCGAGAGGGAGGTCCCAAAGAGGCCAAAGAGCATGTGTGTGTGCACACACACACACACACGTGCACGTGTACACACACGCACACACACAGCTCTGCACCAAGATGAGGATGGAGCAAAGGGACGGAGGGGAGCACCAAGCCCTGAGGAAGGGATTCTCACTTCTTGGCACTGGGGATGTGCTTCTTCATGTAGTCAAGTGCATTCTGGGTGATTCCCTTCTGGAGGATCAGATCCTTCAGCTGGTGCCCATTGCTGTTGTTCTTTATGCCAGCGGCTATTTTGCAGAAGCAGTCCAGAAAGACTTTGTCATCACCACTGTGGTCTTCATCATACCTAGGAGAGGGTGAAGAATCTGAAGGTGTGAAGACAGAACAAAAACCCATCGCAACATTCTTTTAATTAACAATTGTCAATTACCTATTGGATTTAGTCTAAACTCCTATAGTGTCATAAAAGGCCTGTGTACTGGCTCCTGCCACTCTCCCTTTTGCCAGTTACATGTGCCTACATTCGCACTGCTCTTTTGCAGTTTGAGGCTTTTGGATATGTGGCTCCCCGGTCCACCTTGTTATGCCTATCCTCATCCCACCAACCACTTCACCTCCTCTGCCAGCTGGAACTTAACACAGTGTATTTCAATGACTACCTCCCCGACTACATGGAGCCCTCTGAAAGCCAGATCAGGGACACAGAACTCCAGAAGTTTGGGGGATTCTTCCTTAGCCTCACAGACCAGCTCAGGGTTTCTGTGGGGACTCTCACTTAGCCATAGGAAACCCCACCACATACTTATCAAAATTGCAGTATGGTTTGAACCGCTCCACCAGGATCTGCATTTTCTCCACTTCTCCAAAGGAGAGGTATGGGATGATGCGAAGCAGACCCTGGAGCACGCTGGGGTTGGAGCGGACGAAGGTGCTATTGATCTGGTCCAAGAGCATCACAAGCTGATCCTTGTCACCTGTGAGGAGCAGGTTGCCCTGTGACAGAGAAGAGGACTGAAGTCAGGACTGTGGCTGTAGCCAAGAGCTGACCCCAAAGGTCATCTATTCCTACCAGACACAGAACTGTTCTCAACACCTCCCAGGCAATAATAAACAGGACATATTGCATTTCATAAAGTAGTTTTTAAGTTTCAATGATAGCTTTCTTTATAGTCTTAGGGGGTCAAAAAATATACCAATCCAATCCCCCCCTAAACTCGAGAATGCAGACTTCTGGACAAGTCACCTAGGCATACCTCCAGCCAAATCACCAGCCACAATAAGAATGGAGGTAGTTACAAGGACAGAAAGTGGAAAGAAAATGAACTGGAGGTTGGAGAGCTGGGTTCTAGACCTGACCCCACCAGTTATCAATTATATAAGACACTGAACAGCTTACTTCACTTCTCAGGGCTTGGAGTTCCCTCACCTGTGAAACGAAAGACTGAACAAACGCTCCTGTCTATCAGCCAGGACAAGCCTGGATTTCATCAGTGGGCAGCTTCTGAGTGAAAGAACATCCTTGGCAGTTTTGTTCCCTAAATCCAAAGATTTCAGGCTCCAATGCAATGATGTCATCATTAGTTAAGTGCTGCTCTTCCTCTGACTTGAGCAGATTCTGTCATTCCGGATTGAGCTCAGCTAGATATCAACAAGCCAACCACTGGCAAGGATACAGTACAGGCTCCCAGTGTTTGCAGGGGGTGGAACTGGTGCCCACTCACCTTGTCCTCACTCAGGGGTTCAGCATTGGACTCATCCAGAATGATCTCCATGATGCTAAGCACTTGCTCAGCCACAGCCGCACCCCCACTGTCCTTGCTTTCTTGCTCAGCTACCAGGGCCTGCAAGACAAGGAGACCCAGACACTATGAGGATATAACCATAGGCACTCACTGCTAAGGCATTTGCTGCCCTGTGTTTTTTTTGGTACCAGGGATTGAACTCGGGACCTTGCGCTTGCGAGCCAGGTGCAGGGCCACTGAGCTAAATCCCCAGCCCACGCAGATGGATTTTTTTAAAGATGGTGAAAACATGAGATTAGAGGCCTCTCCCTTGACTGGCCCAAGCAAAGAGAGGCACTATTTTCTGACTGTTGTGGAATCTGGGGTGTTTTAGGGACCATCTTCCTCTCATCTCTGATCTGAACCAGGAAAGGGACAAGAAAGCTAGGGTGCCATGGCGGCAGCAAGGGCTTGAGTCAGCAGGAGAGGGCCAGAAGAGGCCGTAAGTCCATTTCACCTGGGTCCAGAACTGACATGTCTGCACTACCCAGGACTACAGAGGTTCCCCTTCACCATCTGCAGCCCACACTCGTTACCAAGTTCAGAGTCCCCAGCATGACGTTCAAAGTGTTCATTTCCAGCTTGACCAACTGCTGCCGGTTGACTTTCACCTTCACACAGTAACTGAACAATTTCAGCAGCACCTGACAAAAGAAGCCATTCAAAATCCATGAGACCATCTGGAGTGAAGGGTGTGGGGACCAGCAAAAAACAATGTTTAAGAGGGGTCAAGTACAATGCAGTGGGCAATGGGGGAAGGGGTCCTTAAGAGGGATGGTAAGGTGGCTGGGTTCTCACAGCCAATTGGCATTTTCAATAGCACTGTTTTCCAGAGGTCATCCCCAGGAACTGGGTACATCTCCATCACCCTGACAGGGACACTAGTTTCTAATGGGACAGGTGATGGTCCACTGTCTGAACTAATGGTAAACAGAACGATCTAAAACCCATGATCTGGGGAGTGCAGAACCAGACACAATAATATCCATCCTCATGCATCCTGGTGACAATAGTACTAAAATATTTGTGGGGCCTCTGGAATCCTATAATTCTGACTAATGAAATAGTTGGATGAACCCCCAAACAATTCCCACAATATGAGAAGTGAGTTACATTACAAAATCCATTTAAAAAGCAAGCATAAAAATTAATGATTGACACAAGTGCAATTGTTTGGTGAAAGACAATCAGACATCAGTTCCACAGATGAGTAAAAAGGTACTAGAGAAGGCGCCACACACTGGCTTTTGCGGGGAGTGGGCTGGGGGACAAGAGGGTGTGCTAAGATGCAGAGAGTTTAGAAAACTGCCAGGTCCTTAGCTGTTTACACTGGTCCACAGCACCATGTTGCCCTCTAGGGTTAAGTGGCACAATGGCCACAGCTTGGTGCCAGAGGGGCCTCGCCAAGTGCAGAGAGGCTGTATCCTGCCTTGCTTCCATAACTCACTGTTAGAAGGTGGCGTCCCTGCTTGAAATCTTTGATCCCTGCCAGTCTGTTAAGCATGCATTCTAGGCCGCCACACTGAGCCATTACACCAGCCATCTTATACACTTCTTCTTCATCTTCTTCTTCATCTGGGGGAGAAGGGAAGCCAAGAGGAACAGAGGGAGAGGTGAAGATGGGAATAAAACAGAGTGCCCAGAATGTAACAGATAGCTCTTTTTACGCTAAGAGCTGATGGCCCCTTTCCTTATCTCCAATAAAGACACAGCCAAGGGATGGGGTTGTGGTTCAGGGGTAGAAGGATGTGTCTCGCATAGGAAAGGCCCTGGGTTCAACCCTAAACACATTTAAAAAAACAAAAGCCAGGGCCGGGGATTTAGCTCAGTTGTTTCACCGCCTGCTGTGCAAGCGCAAGGACCCAAGTTCAATCCCTGGTACCAAAAAAAAATAAAATAAAAAAAAGCCAATAAAAAAGGTCAACATTGGACACTAAATTACAAGATCTCATTCGCAGGAGGAGATTTTCTAAATGTGTAGGTCAATTAAAATTATTTACTCAAACAGGAAAACACAAGCAACCACTACTGCCAATGGAAAATAAAGATGCTAAGTTAAAAATAAATCTGAACTCAAGTTTATAACTAATTCCACTTTTCCTCTAAAAGCTTGTTTCCAACCCTGACAGGTGGCTGCACTGGGCCATCAATGCCTGTATTCTTCCTCTGCTGCAGAGGCAGACTCAAGAGTCTGATACAGAGCACAGGATGTGACTGCTCACAGGTACCAAAGCCCAAGCCCAATGTGCAGTGCTGTCTGTGGAAAGGACTGTACCTGTGGTGGAGTCCAGGGACTCGATGAACTCTTCAGTAGCATCACCCAGCAGGCCCCGCATTCGATAAACAATCCTCATAGGCTCTCCCTGAGCAGACAAAGTTGGAGAAAGGTACTTGTAAACAGGCCCAGAAAAAATGCGAAGGACTCAATACTTGGGCTCACTTCATGCTTCAGCAGCATGAAGAGCCTCTATTTTTCTATGAGCTCTGAACCACATCTCCCAGACTCCAAATGCACAGCAATCCCTTCAGGAAAAAGGAGGCTAATTGTACTTGGTGTCCACTACTGGCTGAATATCATATGAAATGCCTTATAGGCACTACCCATAGCCTGATGGGAATGGTTAGAAACAAACCCCTAGAGAGTCCCCTCAGTGCCAGGCACCCTGGCATGGTGTCAGTCTTGCTTTAGAGATGAGAAGCAGAAGCCCAACGTCACACCCTTGGAATTAAATGGAAAGTGAGCACCACCCCAATGCCAGTCACCAGCCCACAAGCCAACGCGAGGCTCCAGAGGGAGCCTGGAAGGAGAGAGCCCATCAGAGATGCTAGTTCCACTAGGGTCTCCAAACAAGGGAAACTCAATGGAAGGTGCTGAGAGAGAACAACCGTAGACAAAGATGCAAACATGAGAAAGTGGCTAGAGACAGGCTGTGTATGAGGAAAAAGGGAGACAAAGTTGGAACAGGGAGACCAAAGCCCAGATAAAAAGCTACCACAAGTAGTTGTAATCCCAGCACTCTGGGAGGCTGAGGCAGGAGGATCCCAAGTTCTAGCCAAATCTGGGCAGCTTAGTAAGGGCTTGTCTCAAAATAGACAGACAAACAGATGGGATTGGTACGTAGCTCAGTGTTAAGGCCCTTGGTTCAATCCCCCTAGTACTGTACCAAAATATAAACACTGCAAACTCTAGACTTTGCCAGAACCCCTCAGTGGTTTAAGCACACTAATATAAGGAGCAAACGACTCTCAACTTCTATCTTACTTAGTGATTCAAAGGGGAGATGGCCACATAAACTCTTTGGTTCACTACCACTGTTTACAAGGATGCCCAGATATGCTTGGTCTTAACTTTTTCTGTGCATCTGGGATTAAACCTGTATAAATCTATTTAGATGATAGTACATCAACATGTCAGGGGCAAGATGCAATGGTTGGGACAGTCTTCTGCACATCCCTCTGCCAACAGGGTTACTTCTATCCAACTGGCAACAGACTAACAGGGAACAGAATTCCCAGCACAATGGGAGAACATAAAGAAGAGAGGCAAAGTATGTGGTACAAATTAAAGGCCAAAATGTACAAATACTGTACTGCCAATTTATTTTCTTAAACTCCACAGAAATATTTGGGGACTAAGTATAAAACGTTTGCCATACTTCACTGGCACAATGGTTTGCTGTAATTAAGTTTCATACTTGATTTATTTACTAAAGACCCTTGGGCCGAGGATTTAGCTCAGTGGTTCTGCCGCCTGCCTCGAAAGCTCAAGGTCCCGAGTTCCATCCCCAGTACCAAAAAAACCCCCCAAAAATGAAAACAAAAAACTAAAGACCCTTAATGGAGAAAAGAGAAGGGAAGGAATGGGAACAGAGATTAATGGAGAAGGCAAGGTCACTAGAAGAGAGGCACTAAGAAACTCCTCTCTCCTCTTTAAGAATAACTGCCTGCTTGTCTCAGTTTTCCAAGCAGTAGAACAGGACGCTGTCCCTGCCACAGCTGGGATGAAAACATTCTAAGTGGGTGTGCCCATAGGAGCTGAGACTGCATCTCAGGCAGAAGGTGCCGCCATAAAAATGTCCAAGACAGCAACCATTCCCATCACAGCACATGCTCAGAAATGACTGCGTGGGGTTTGAGAACTCATACAGGCCAGCCTATGCTTTGCACAGACAACAAACACTCATGCTTTCTTAAAGTTCTTTGATCTTTATGAGACGCCTCCAAGGGTGGACAAGATGACTGATGTTCTCCACATAACCTTAGACCCCGCTGGGTAAGTGATGAACAGCGGTTCCTCCTGGTCCAAGTCTACGTAAGTCAGGAAAGAAAATCCACACCCCCAAGCAATGAAACAAGTACATACCTCATTCGTGGTACACCAGACCTTCTTGTAAACCTCGGCCACGGGAAGGTCCAAACTAATGATTTTATTGTTCACTAGAAGCTGAAGAGAAAAGCAGATGAAGCTATTATTCCAAATAATTGTAAGGCAAGTTTCAAGATCAAAGGACACTTCATGTGGTGGTTCGTAAATTTTGTGAGTCACAGACTATCATTAAAAAGACACATACATGTGCACAATACAGCATTCTGGGCACGTTTTCAGGGACAAATGCCCTTAAGCCAACCAAGGACTCTAGCTTAGAAATGCCTGCCAAGGACCTCCTACCTTGAGCCCATTTCAGACTCAGCATCAGAAAAACCAGTTTTTCTTAGTCACCCAATGTGCTTTCTATAGTGTCCAGAGGTTGTCTGCCAGAAGGGATCCAACACAGTGCCATAAACCTGCACAGGACCTGAAATGTCAAGATTCTGGGAGCTCTATTGACCTGAAAATCTCTGCCAGAAGCAACAATAATAAAAATCTGTCTTCACTACAAACAATGGCCATTAACCAGTTGTTTCTTCCATGCTAGGCAATGGCCAGAATCTTCACAGGTAATTAACCTTAATACCAGGTAAGACAAGAAGCCAAGAATCATTAACCCCAATTTATAGACAGGAGGCTGAAGCAAGTGACCTGCCCAGGGTTAATTAGCTACTAAAGAGAAGCCCCTGGATTTGATCCCAGTCCATGTTTCCTAGCAGACAGCTTTATGCTCATTACCTCCATCCCACTGTCGTCTTCTAGAAGAGCCACCAGGTCACAGTCCTGGCAAATCTTGTTCTTTATATCCCTCATAAGTGGCCCAATGCCTGGCTCATTGCTGCTATATGGGTTCCCAGGCATCCGGCCCTGTAAGAAGTCTTCTTGTTGGGGATCCTTCTCCAGAGTCACAAAGAACTCAGTGACTTCATTCTCCTCCTAAAGGAGAGAGAAAAGGATTTATCAAAAGGGATGGCAGGCAGAGACTGACATCATGCTACCTTGCTCCATGGATACCCTGAGGGTAACATGCCAAATGCACCAAGCCCTTACATATTAAAGAGATAAAGGACAGGAAGGTCCAGGATCTTTCGAAATAGCCAAACAATCTAAGCAGGCATAACTGTCAAGCATCTCCTGGGTGGGCTTGGAGAGAAAGACTAATAAAATGATCAGATAAAGAGTTACATACGCGCATCTTGTGTAATCGTAACTAATCTGTGACCAGATGACTGTCACTAATGACCCGAAGTTGAGAGGAAGGTTTTTTCCTATGACATAACACGGGGTGGGGGAGTCCAACCCAATGATCTCTCATTGGTAACTGAAGATATAGGTATTTTCCATTCCTCCTCAACAGCAAGAAGAGATTCTTTGGATCATACTATGCTTCTGTATAAAGACATGCACTGCATGCCTGCACAAAATGGGGAGTGGGGGCAGTGAAAGACATGAATATGTCTACACTCTAGCTCAAAATTGCTGCTTCTGCAGTGGGCTGGGCTGACAAGCAGTGAGAAAATTTGGCAATGGGAGGTTAGACCTAGCTTTACACTTGATCTTAGCCAAAAGGCCGAGAAGCGATGAGACCTAGCTTTAAAACAAAAGATTAATCTTGCCCTTGAATCTAGGAAATAAGAACCAGGAAGATCACTGGATTTCCCATCACTAGGAACAGGAAAAATATGAGGTTGCTTTTGTTTCATGCAGTGGACCTTCCTAAAGTGTTGACTGAAAGATCTCCAGCTGGTACAATTCCCCATGACTGTAATGAATTCTCAAGAGGGCTCTGGCAAATCCACAGGAGCACCTCACTGCTTACAGGATAAATGATGCTGCAGAGCCTCTCAAAGATGAAGACAGGAGTCCGGTAGTCATCCAGATTGTAGCGCTTGGCTGTCTCAATGCACACAGCCATGAAAGCCTTGGTTTCTGACTCTGTACCTGCCAGAAATCAAAGTGGCCAAGTTACCTAGGGAAGAACTTCACTTCCATAAATTGAGATGAGACTTACAATGAAGTGTGATTGCTGACAGATTCTTTCTGTGTGCTAAGTCTTTAAATGTTCTCCATGGTAATATCAACAATTCACCTGGAAACCGGATGCCACCTGACTTTCCACTCAGGCCCCATTCTATCACAGATTCTCCATCCCCACATCAGCACACCGCAACACGGTTAGCTATGTGTGTCTGGCTCTCTGGAAGACACAAGCTCCTTAAGGAGAGAGACTATGCTTACTCAACTTAACATCCCCTTCCCAAAACAAGCTCTCAGAAAGATGTCAAACAACCCTAGTTATAGTCCAGTTAAATCAAAGAGTTATACTTTTAAGCTTCTTTCCAAAAATTATGCAGACTGCCCTCTATAATCCAAGAGACAACTTCAAGTCACATGATGAGGGAGAATTTGGGTCTTTAAGAAGGTGGCACTGATAAGCTCACCAACCGGGTGGCACAGCATGATGAAAACAGCACCAGGAGCAAGGTTCCCTGACCTCCCACTGCCACCACTTAAAAACAATTTAAAGTGCCGAATAAAAATGTGTAAGCAAACTGCTACACTAGTGAAGAATTAAAAAAACCAAAATCTTAGGGAGATAAGTGAAACGCTCAAGTAGTTTTTGCTTTGAGCTTGGGTTTCCATGACTACCAGGATCTGAGAGCTGGATATAAGGCCCCAAGTCTGACAAAGTAGATCCAGCAAGAGCCACCCTCCCATAGTGTGCGCACACACTCTCTCTTTCTGTCTCCTGGCACCCAAAAAGAGCTACCCTCTTGGTGGACAGGTCAGCAGAAACAACATTCCCTTATACCCAACCAAATAACTGAGAGCAAATTGCCTTTGCTTAAAACATGGCATCGAGTAGCTGGACAACCTCTGGACTCACAGCAAGCTATCCCTTCCCAGGGGCTTACGGGTCAAACCTCACACTACTTAGGAAGTCTGAAAAGCCTGACACTCAGAACTTCATTGAAGGCAGCCCTGGGACGTTGTAGAGAAGCAGTGACAAATTGTCTTTGGAGAAACCCACCTTTGACCAGCTTCTGAAGAACATCCACAATAAACCTCAGAAACGAGGTCACACTAAAAAATCATAAAATACAACATGACTTAAGGTGCCATACAAGAACCCATATAACAAAGAGCCAAATCAAATTCATAAATTAGCCAGGTTGTGGTGGCATATGCCTATAATCTCAGCACTCTGGGAGGCTGAGGCAAGAGGATCGAAAATTTAAGTCCAGCCTCAGCAAGCTGATGACTTAGTAAGATCCTATCTCAAAAATTTAAACACACACACACAAAAAAGAAAAAAAAATTTAAACATGAACAAACAAATAAAAAGGGCTGGGGCTACAGTGTGAAGGTCCTGAGTTCAATCCCCAATACTGAACTTTTTTTCCCCAAATTTTAGAATTATCAAACACAAACGCATTTAATATGCTTAAAGACCACAAAAGGGATGGGAAATGTAAATAAAAACAAGAGACTATAAAATCTAGCATTACAAGAAGTCAATGGTAGATTACATAGATTACACACAGTGAAGAAAACAAGGATAAAGTGAATTATCCAAACTGAAGCACAAATAAAACTACAAGATGAACACTATGAAAGAGAAGTAAAGGGCCGGAGATTTAGCTCAGTGGTTCCGCTGCCTGCCTCGCAACCGCAAGGTCCCGAGTTTGATCCCCGGTACCAAAATAAAAAAGATGCAGTGCTCTTGAGAGGTAGGTTTCTTTCCTTGAATACATGGAGCTATTCGTCACCCCTCTTTGGGTTCTGCTGCACTTGAGGGCATCTGATTCGTGCACCTCACCAGTCCGGAAGGGGTGCATGGGCATGGGTTCCAGGTTACCTGTGGTCATGTCCTCCAGCATCTCCAGCAGCATGTCCTGCGTCTCATCAATCAGCTTGGTCCTCTGCACCACCAACTTCCGCAAGCACAGGTATCCATTTAGCACAGTACCCACCAAGCGACTTTTAAAGTGCCTTTTGATGGATTCCACCTCAACAAAGGAAGAGAGAAGGCCTGCGGGGACAAGAAAAAGTTCCTGCAAGCATTCTGGATGAGAATAAAGCCATCTAAATAAAGTCTGTGTCATCAAAAGATTATGACCATATTCTATTGCACATGCACAGAGCAGGTGATCAGCAAATCAAGCTGGTCTGCAGTGAACAGGAGCTCTAAAGTACAAACCCATCAATGAGGAGAAAAATACAGAGCTTAAATCTGTACTACAGTCAATACACAAAAGAAGAGTCAACTTAGCAACCGGAAACTAAGGGTCATTCCTTAAAATACATCCAAGATGTTCTAACAGAAGGGTTGCTGGCTTTCTCTACCTGTGAGACTCTTGAGGGCATAGCCCTGCTGCAGATCCGTGCTCAGGGTAGCCTCTTCCAGGGCCAACAAACGGGCTATTTCCTAAACAGGATAACAAGCACAGTGTGACAGTACTGTCAATGGTCCCAGCCACCCCAGGAACTTGCAGCACAAATGAAAGACATTCAGTCACATCTGGTTATTCTAATTCTATGGAACTCCTTTCCAAGAAGCCAACAACACCTGCACTGCTGTTAAGGGGTTGTCTAAAACCTAGAAATAGCCTAAATGCCCCCAACAGACTATTATTGGCATGTCACAGATACAATAGTCTTAAAAATAAAATTTTGAACTATTTCTCAGTAAAAAAAGAACTCTGCAAAGTACATATTAAAATACAATGAAAAGAATGAGGAGGGGAAGAATACCTTTGTGATGAGGTTGCCCACATAGGGCAGGACTCCTCGTGCTGCCAGGTAGACCTTCCAGTGAGGTGAAGTGATGAGCTTTTGGTAGAGAGCCAGGTACTCAGCAGCACACTCCCCAGCTATGCTCAGCTCATCCAGATAACTGCCATGGAGAGACAGGGGACCACTGGAGAGGTCTACCAGTTCTAAGATCCCGACAGGTCCCTCCTTCAGCTGTGCCTCTCTTTCCCCTCCTTTTAAGGGCATCTGAGAAATCCCCAACTTCCCAAACCTGGGAAGAATTCAGAGCACCAGGTGCTCTGAGTTAGACTCTAAGCATCTTATTTTGATGCTTATTATCACGAGGATTACATAAAGAATCCCAAGCATTTATGTGCCCTTAAGATCTCAATAAATATTGGGATGTGCTGTTGCTACTACTACTACCAGCACGAAAATGCAGCTTTTCCACACTGTGTTTTTCTGTGGTAGGGAGTCAGATGATTATATACCACATGTGTGCCTTCTAACCCCTGATCTGTGCAGTCACCTGGGAAGGAGGGAAAGGCTCTAGATGAAACCTAACTGCCCTTCCCCATCCCACTCCCAAATGGTACCTGGTGAGGAGGTCAAGGACCTGCTGCTTGCGGCTGGGGATGGTGGCTAAAGCTTCCACGATGATGCAGGCTGCCTGACGTGCAGCCTGTGTTGCGGGAGTAAAGAGCACCTGCAGGACGTGGGAGAGGAGAGGAAAGGCCCAGCTCAGAGGACCCTGTCTTATCAAGACCCAGGCAGGGCGGTCAACTGCTACTCATCCAGAAGTTCTCTGGAAACTGTCCTGGGAAAGGGCTCAAGGTCCAAATCAGCAGCTAACACAGGATCTGGCTGTTGGAGAGCAAGAAAGAGGCTACAAAGGAGTCTTTCTTCTTCGTGGAGATTTCCCCACCACATGATTGTAGAACACACCTACAATAACTGAATGGGGAAAGTCAAGCAAGCACTTTCCTTAGCAAAGACTTTGGTAACTCTTTTTTGGGAATACCTATAAGAGGAATATTTTCATTTAATGTAAACTAAGGATTTCTCATTTAACATATAATTTTAATCCTTCAAAGCCTTCCCTAGGAAGACGAGGGAAGGAGGGATAGCAGATATAAAAGGTGAAAGTAGGAAAAGGGAGCAGAGTTGCTGAGGGTTATAGGTCCTTTAAGGTGGAAGGACAGAGAGCAAAAGGAGCTTGATGAGAAAGGCAGAGGAAAGATCTGTTTGGGCCAATCTGTTGTGCTGATGGGTGCAAACAAGGCCCTTTACTATTTGGAAGGAAGCAAGAATACCAAAGAGAAACAAGAGAATGCAGAACAGACACATTGTGAGGAGCAGAAACACAATGCTTGGCATCTGAGGTCAGAGTACGGCAGCCTAGGGACCCAGGAGATGGCACTCACTTGCCGCAGCCAGTTGTTGTGCCCCAGTTTGAGATCCAGGGGAGTGGTCCTTTTCCCCCGACGGCTCAGGAACTGTTTCCACCTCCACACATACTTCTCAGACAAATAGAGATGCCGGAGCTCTGACTTGCTGGGAGATTTCCCATTGCCATCTATCCCTGTAAGCCAAGGGTTTCAGGGATAGATAAGTACAAGAGAGTGACAGGAAAAGAGGGGCTGTCAGGATAAAGGCAGGGAGTGGTTCCCCACATCTTGGAGAGACAGACACCTCTGATAGGAAGACACTTCTTCCAGGCTTCGTAGGATGCCTTGGGATCTCTCTTGAGCCACAGCTGAGCCTGGGCATGGATCTCATTGCAGTATGGCTTCACTGTGGTGAGGGCCTCAACAGAAACATCCTAGAGGAGGTAAGTGGAGCCTGGTGAGAACTCAAAAGCACACCCGAACCCCAGTTTGCCATCAGAATGGCACTGGCACCCAAGGGGTACCATGCAAAGGCAAGAAGATCAGGAGAAGCAATGTGCATCTTTTGTTCCTGTTAAATGATCTTATTCCAATTTAGCACCCAGAGTTTAAGGACACTGATTTCTGCAGTGCAGACTAAGGTGCAGCTGGCTTCCTATAGTTCTAAAGCCATATCCACTAACTCCTACACCAAGGCTGATCTACAGTCTCTCAGAGTATAAACCTCCCAGGATCCTTGCACAGTCTGCAGAATGTGCAGAGCTGATACTATCCAGATCCCTCCTGCACAGCCAAGAGCCCCAGACATCACTCTGCACAGGCAGTTCTCTAACATTCCAGCCTCCTTGGGAGCTTATTCCTACACTCTTCAAAGTTTGTGTGATTATAATTACTGATACTACATTGAAAGTGAAAAATTCTTAAGATAGTTAATTTAGTTAATAAGAAAAAATCTATTATTGTCAACCTCATTAACATTGATATTTTTTAAAAAATCTGAAAGTAAGACAAATTTAATCTGCCTTAATAAGACAGATTCTGGAGCTGGGGATTTAGCTCGGTGGTACCGTGCCTGTCGCACAGGGTCCTGAGTTCAATCCCTGGTACCGAAAAAAAAAAAAGACAGATTATTATACCTACTTCTGCATTCAAACTGTAGTGATATATTGTTTTGGTTGAAGTATATGAAAAATAGCCTCACAGAGACACTTGGAAAAATGAGCATTTTAATAGCTTTTAAAAATCAATTTTGGATTTTCTTTGACATTATCTCAAAATGCTACAAATTACAGGTTCTTAAAGGTGTGCTGTAGTGGACTTGGAGACATGCCAATAAACTTTCCACGTTCTGTCACACCAACTTCATCTTGTACCCAATGCATGACACACTTATACACACTGATCACTTGGAAAAATACTAGTCTGTAGAGTTATGCCATTTCTTTTCTTGCAATGCTGGGGGACTGAACCCAGGGGTTTGTGGCACATGCTAAGCAAGGGCTCCACCACTGAGCCGTACTCTTGCCCTCATTCTTCCTAAAGTGACAGGCTCCCTTCATTCATTTTTAAGAAAATGTTGTCACATACCCATGCCTGACCAACCACAGCCGCCCATCACTTGTTCCCTCCAGCACCAGTGTGACTCCCTGAAAAAAGCAGGGCTCAGCTGCATCTCACTCACTCACAAGTACTGTGCATCATCTCCTATTCTGACACTGGGCACTGAGAAGGCTATCTGCAGAGTGGAGACTTAATATAATAATCTGCACTGTTTCATCAGGATGTCAAATGAGACCACATGGCAGTGAAGAGCTGCTAGTGCAACTTGGTGCATCCTCAGGCTGGGCCCAGCAATCTCACACAGCATAAAAACAAGAGGGAAAACGGCAGAATGTCTTAGGATAATTACAGAACAGCTCTGTCTGCACTGACTCCCTGAAAGTCTTCAGAACACCCAAGGGTCTGGGAGCTAAATGTTGAGAAACTTGTGTTCTCCTTGGGTCAAATCTGAGCAAAATGCAAAAATCAACACTAGACTCCATGCTTATGAGGTAAGTAATGCTGTGAAAATCTCCTTTTGCCTCCACATGGTGAAAAAAATAATGGTTAGATGGGGGATGCAGTTCCCCTTTTCAATCAAGAACCAGTTTTACTAGCAGCCCTGGGGAAATAATCCATCACCTAAGGGAAGTAAGCAGTGCGCTCCACTCCTGTCTTTAGTGAGGGCTGCCAACACAGACCAGGATGAGGGAAACAACTTTCTCCCTTGCCATAACCCCCAGAACACAGCAATCACAAGCAGTGTTTTGCCATAAAGACTCTTCTTGCAAAGGCAGGCCCCATCCAGAGGGAGCAGGAATCTGAAGGACCCAAGGACTAACCCTGGGTGGTTTAGAGGCAAATGGCCTCCAGCATGGCCAAGAGGAAGAATTATGAACTACATATTCTATAAGCTAGTTGGTTTGTGGCTTAGCTAGTTACTTTAGAATAAAAGCTTGGCTTTATTCATTCCCTTAATAATGACTGATTTACTTATTTTTTTTGGTACCAGGGATTGAACTTAGGACCTTGTGCTTGCCAGGCAGGTGCGGTGCCAATGAGCTAAATCCCCAGCCTAATAATGATTTATTGAGCAGCTGTTATACACTAGATATAAGAGTAAGAACTAGAAATTTAAAAATATTAATCCTTAGATTCATGGAGCTCACTGAGTCATTTATCTTTCACATTTCAGAGTTGAGACTGTTTTAGTCTTTATAAGTAGGGAGACTGAGGAACTTTAGTAACTCAAGTGCATGGTCAACAGAAGAGCTGGGAGTTAAACTCAAGCCTCCTTCAATGCCCAGGATTTCCCCTCCTATATGGTAGGAGAGGGGTAGGAAAGAACAAGGGCTTCCTGGGAGCTGCAAGTCACTCTATGATTCAGAAAGACGTAGTCTTCTAAAGGACTTTGCTCTACACTTTTGTATTTTCCTGTTTATTTTACTCTAAACTCCCTTCTCAAAACCTCAATCCCTCTGCTGAATTAAGGCAAAGGCAGCCTGGTGCCCAGGCAGGACAAGTGAGCCCAAGGTAAGGCAGAGACCTTGAGGAGGCACTGGCACAGTACCAAGACTGACCCTCTGGCCCGGTACCTTATTCTTCTTGCTGGTTGGCGCAGGTGGCTTAATCAGCTTCTGCAAGATCCGCAGACACATGAGCGTAATGTTCTCAACAACCACGGGAGTCTTAATGTTCACAGCCATGAGGAAAAGGCTAAGTGCTAGGAATGGCCAGGAAAGGTACAGTCACAATCCCAAGACACGTGCCATGCTGCTGCAGAGGCCACCCCTCCCCTTCTGGTGCCAGGACCGTGTCTTAGGGCCTCCTTTCCGTTCTCAGAAAAATCTCCAACCCAAGTGCTCCCCAAACTCACCACAGCGTAACCGGAGCTCCCAGCAGCTGTCCTCCTTCGAGATGGAATCTGTCAGTAGCAGCATCTCATACTGAAGGCTACTTGCCTAGAAGGCCAACAGGAAGACACTGAGTCAACAAGGATCTGAGGATCAGTCCACAGAGTAGGGTAGACTCCAAGCTCTGATGCTGAGAACTGTTAACTAAAGTGTTTGGTCACAAGTGGCCCCCAGAGACAAAAGACAGATGGAGAACTCTGCAGCCTCTACCTGGAATATCATTCTGGGATGCAAGCTCTGCAAATGCACCACTGCTGCCTTCCTTTGTCTCTGATATGGGACAGGAGGGAAGGGGCCAGAGACAAGAAGGAACATGAGGAAGGAGTCAGAGAGGATGGCTATCCTGCTCACCAGATCAGGATTGGCCCAGTGGCCCTTCAGGGCTGTAGAGACTTTGCCAATGATCAGGTCATTCATTTGCTGGGTGGCTTCTGGATTGTCTCTAGGGAGGAAAAGGAGGTAACTGCTGTTATTCACAGTTGGCGATGCCCTTCCTTTCTACCTGAGGTCAAGAGAACATGAATGAATGACTAGGGCTATCTGGCCTCAAAGTTTCTATTTTCCTTCCTTTTACAGGGACAAGGCTGTAGCTATAGCCTCACAAAACCCTGGCCTACAATGGAAAAGGGCGCATCAGAGCCATCTTTCCAGAGAACAGAAGTTGACTGAGAGAAGAAAAGCACCACCACATGGGGACCTTATCCCAGGCTGCAGGGGCCCCAACAGCTGCCTGGTTCTTGATGGTCTGCTCTATGTGGGTCACAACTCTCCCCATCATGTCCAACTGCCTCCACATTATTTCCTCCACTGCACTCATACTTATTATCTACTCCTCTTTGTAATGTCTCTATGTCACTCTTCTGCTTCCCGACACACTCTAAATAATCCCAAAGTCCTCAGAAGGCCTACAAGACCCTAGATGCCCCTTTGTAACCTCTTCCTCCTCGCCACTTCATCCTTCTCTCCCTCCAGCTGCACAGGCCTCCTTGTCATTCCCAGTACTCCTGGCACCTCCCTGCATCTTGTCCTAGAGGATTTTTTTTTTTTTTTTTTTGGTTTTTTGAGGCAGGGTCTCCCTTTGTAGCCCAGGCTGGACTTGAACTCTGGGTGATCCTCCTGCCTCAGCCTCCTGAGTGCTTGGATTACAGGCGTTCGCCACCATGCCTGGTTTTGCTTGCATCTCAACCCCTCTAGCTGCTTCCCTTGCATGTGGGCACATGGCCTGAGATGCTGCATGGCCAGCTCCCTTCCTTCATGCAGAGCTTTCCTCCAGTATCATCCCTCAGAAGTCCTCAACTACCTTGTGTGAGACAGCAAGCCCTCTGGCAACTGGGGTCGCTGGCCCTGTTTTTTCTTCACAGTCTTATTTTCTGACAACTATAAGATGCCATTATTGTTTATTATATTTCTCCCCACCTAGAATGTAGGCCACATGACGGCAGAGACCGTGAGGTAAATCCCCATCCTTTTCTTTTTTCTTTTGAGACAAGGTCTCACCAAGTTGCCCAGACTGGGCTTGAACTTGTGATCCTCCGGCCTCAGACGAAGAGTGCTGGGATTATACACGTGCGCCATGACAACCAACTGAGGGGAGGGACTTTATCCCTAGAGCCTAGAATAGTGCCTAGCAGTGAACAGATGCTTAATAAATACTTGTTAAATGAGTGAATAAATAGTACAGCAAGGAACATTTACGGTGCTCCCAACATGTTCCACAATTCTGCCACACAGTAAATAATCCACATAAAGCCGTGGGTGCAGTATCTGGTCGCTACCAAGTACTCAACAGTATGTGCTACTATTTATTAAGTTATTCTACTTATTCTCCTAACAGACCTTTAAGTACTCATTATTATCTGTATTTTTCCAGTGAGGGAAGCTTAGGCTCACAGAGATGTTAAAAATTTATCTAAGGCATGTGGTACAAAGTACCAGATCCTGACCCTAGTTCCTTCTGATCTAGAATCCCAGCTCTTATTCTCGAGGCCTCTCTGCCCCATTCTCTTTTCCATGTGGGTTTTCTTGAATCCATGTCCAATCACTCCCTTACCAAGACTCAAAGATAGTTCCCTCAGGATACATCACTGGAACCAACAAAGCATAAGCCAAACTTACCATATACAAGGTTTTATCTCAAGTTCACTCACCTACACCCTGGCTATCTTCCCACATTTCCTCTGTGATAAGCTATCTAACCCAGTGGGCAGTCAGGAGCAGAATTATTTTTTTTTTGGTACTGGGGATCAAACTTGGGTCCTTGGACTTGAGCAGCAGGCTGCGAAACCACTGAGCTAAATCCCTGGCCCAGAGGAGCACAGTTCTTTACACTCTCTTGTGCTCCCAGCATCACTGCCGATACCAACCCCAGTATGAGCTGAAATGACTAGGCCCATAATCACAGAGCAGGCTCTGACCGAGTTAGCAGACACATGAGCTGGCGGACCTCCTCCCGCATGGTTGCAGGCCCTCGTCGAAGATTATAGTCAAAGAGTTCCCGGATAAGGCCCTGGGAGACAAGGATGTGCCGCAGGGCTGGATTGGTGGCCAGGGCCCGGAGTAGTGTGATACAATGTTCTGTGACAGCTGAGGCGCAGCCATAGCACTTGGTAGAGGAGGTGTGACCACAGCCTAGGACAGATAAGGCGCGGTACTGGCTGGCAGTGAATGTGGGCTGCACAGAAGTCCGGGATGATTTGGTGGCTGCTTCCCTTTGCTGCAGGTCATATTCCAACAACTCTTTTCGTGAAGCAAAAACTTTCTAAAAAAGAGAAGACAAAAAAAGAAATTGGCAATTAAAATAAAGACAAAGAGAGTTAACTTGAAAATTAGCTTTGTTTTGGAAAAAAAAATAATTACATGCATTATAAAATTTAACATTCCCAATACCCCTACCAATTACATACTTTATCCCCATTTTACATAAGAAACTGAAGTTTAGAAAGGCTGGTTTCACCAAGTAAGGGGCACAGTCAGAAATCAGACTGACCACAGATATTTTTAAAAATGCGGATAGTTTTGCCACCTGCTGCACAAACACAAGGAACTGAGTTCGATCCCTGGTATAAAAAAAAAAAAACGCGGATAAAGGTCAGAAACTCATGCACATGTAGCAAAGATCATGCACCAGCAATGTGGGAAGGGAAGCAAGGTGGCTGCTCTCCTGTAAGAGGCTCCACTGTACAGAGATCAGGTCTGGAACATTAACAGCCCACCCTACCCTGTGTCAGCTGAGTCATGGTCAGCTGCTATGCCCTGACCCTCCAGCCTATAAACATGGCATAGTATAGGGAAGAGAATCTTGGCACCCACTTTTAAAAATCCAGTAAACCATCCCCAAAGATTAGTGGCCAAGCAAAACAGATTCATGTTCATTTCTCATCACCATTATTCTATTTCCTAACACAAATTCAGCTCTCTGACAACTGCCAGAAAGCACAGTGTGAGAGGTGCTGTTTGGTGTGCCCACTCTGCCTGCCTTTTCAGCTGCATGGGGAAAGTGCAACAGCAAATACTGAAGTGCTGGATGAGAGTGAGAGACTGATGGAAAGCAATATCTACAGTACTTGGACAAACCACCCTTGAGAGCTGCTCCCTTTCTCTACCTGGATGATTTTGGAGAGTTCATCAAAAGAGTTCTTGCAGTCTCCACAGTACTCCTGAGCCAGCTGCAGGATGTAGCGATTCACACTGGCAGAAGTGGAGCTGATCCCTCCTGCTGTTCCCGAATCTTCCTGTAATCCCAAGAGGTCAGTTGTCAGGCTCATACCTCAAGATGACCTCACCTAGGGGCCATCTTTTGATCATGACCCAATCCCTCTTCAACCACCCTTCTAGTTTGGGATTTTACCTGTGGCTTTTCCGGAGCTGCCTCGTTCACTTTGCATAGCAGATTCTCCAGCTGTGGCCGATGTCCCATCAGCTGATGGTATACTCGGTCAGCTTTGTCCAGAAGGGTGTTGATGTTGGAAACAGCCTAGACAGGAAGCACAGAGAGCTGCATGAAGGCTTTTCAGCATGATGACTTTTCTCTGAGTAGCCCCAATTGCTAACCATTTACCAAAACATTTCCTGTAGGTCAGGAAAGTGTTTCAGATATTATCTCTGTTCTTCACAAAACACTACAAGGTGGTATATTATTCTTAATAATATACACTATACATATGTGGCATACACTAAAACACAATGCTAACAGAAGTAATTGATGCAAGGTGACATAAATATTTAAAAAGCACAGACTGGACTGGGTGTGGTGGCGCACATCTATAATCTCAGCACTTGGAAGGCTGAGGCAGGAAAATAACTGCAACTTCAATGCCAGCCTGAACTACAGTGTGAGATCTTGCAAGTAAAATAAAAATATAAATAAAATTTTAAAAGTACAGAAGGAATGGGAATTTTTATTCTTCCGACTCCAAAGCTAAATGTTTTGTTGTTATCCCATAATGTTCCCCTTCTCTCTGTCCTTTTGCTATCCATGCTGTAACTTTTTTTTTTTTTTTTTTTTTTTGAGACACATTCTTGCTATGTAGTTCAGGCTAGGTTTGAACTCACTGCAATTATGTAGCCCGGGCTGGCCTCAAACTTCCAGTAGTACTCCTGCCTCGACCCTCCCTCTCAAGTGTTGGGATTACAGGTGTGCACCACACCCAGCTTTGCTCCTTCCTATCCAACCACCACATTCTACCAGCTGGAACTGAGCCCCTAGACAAGTTAATGCTGAGGGAAGGCCAACAGCCTCAATATGAAGCAATCTGCAAAAGAAAGGCAAGGCAAATCATCTGACTTCTCTCTGCCTTTCTAGATCTGAAGTTCTATGCTCCTTAAGAGGCTCTTGTTTCAGCACCAACCAACACTTCTCCAAACTCCTATCTATGTAAGCTATGAATCCAATACACCTTATGCCATTACTACATTTATTCCCATCCAAAAACTGGGCCTTGAAGCTCATTATTTGCTGGGTAGAGAAAGACCGGGTCAAAAGGAAGTTTAGATCAAAGCCACAGCCCTCTGAGTCTGGGTCAGATCTAGTCTCACCTTCTTTCGGTCTTCTTCATTCTCGATGGGATCCACTGCACAGCAAGGCTTGGCATAAAGCATGAAGTCAAATCGAGCATATTTACAGAAGCCACAGGCGTTGCAGAGGAAGGGATCCTTCTCATCATAGTTGATGGATCTGAAGAACCAGTGTTCAGGTCAGTGGGGCCGGAGAGGTTAGGTGAGGAGGGGGTGACTAAGAAGATGGACTGTGGCATATCTATACGCTGGAAGCTACTGCAATAATTACTGATGGGACAATAAACTGGTAGAATAAAATGATATAAGCAATCAGGCAACAAGAAAGGAAGACCTAGAATGAAACCAAGGGGCTTTCCTCCCTGGCTCCACACCCTGCCACTGGATGGGCAAGTGCAAACACACACACACCACCTTCCCATGTCCCCCGTTCCCTCCTTACAATCCTTGGATAGAATGAATATATAATACCCACATCCTCTAAATACAGTATTGAGGGTACCAAACACAGAAATTGCCCACATCGAGACTATTACAGAAAAATACACACAAGGAACATGTTTGACCTTGGCCTGGGGGAAACCACTAGCTTACCTGCATTTATGACACTGGTACACATTTTCTCCACAGTTGCCACAGACACCTGGGTTGGCAGGGACAGAGGCGCTACAGCGTGGGCACTGCAGGGTCTCTGTGGAGGCCTGGTAGTTTTCATAGAAGTCTGCAAATTCGATCATCAGGTTGGAGGCCACAATGGGCAACGGTAGGTCAATCTTCACCTCTGTCTGCCCAGGGGTCAGCTGAACTTTCTTGGCTTTGTGCCAGCGAGCCGGCCTAGGAAGAGGCAGAGGAAATCAGATAGAGGAAGAGGGCTGAGGGCCTTGTGTTTAGTTCTCAGTGATGACAGACCGATGAGACAAAGGCCAAACCAAAGATTGCTCCACGTGCTTTCCTAAGGTAATCAAACAATTAAAGAAATTTGGCAAATAACAGCAAGTGAATTAAATGTTTCCACTACTTTTTTCTATAAAAAAGGAAGAACATACAAGTGCTACACATAACAACTTGTGAAGTTCCAGAAATATAACAAGTGCACATCAAGGACAGACATTATTCCAAATGATGCCATAAGCCTATAATCCCAAGAGCCCATCATGATGACTACCTTGGAAGAATAAAACTAGCCTGCTTTAAAGAGGCAGAGGGACGAACCAGGATCTGGCTATAATATAACCAAATGCTAAGTCAAGTCATAAAGAGAAGTCATGGAATAATTTAGAGGTGATTACCTTAGTAGAATTAGAGCTCTATCATTGAGTACTTACCATATGCTAGGCTCTGTTCCTATCATTTTTTTATCTTAAAGTAAGATCTTGAAAGTGGGAATTTATCTGTACCTTACAGTTATGGAAACCAAAGTTAAATTCTCTAAGATCACAGAGATCGTGGAAGGGCTGGGAGGTCTAACAGTACCTGTGCTATGCAAACCCAAGAAAAGAGTCAAATCAACCTGGGGGGGAGGTTCTAATAGGTAGCAGCTCCATTAAGGTTATCAACATTAACTTGCTTATCAAAGGAGGAAGAGAAAACTTCTTTTAGGAAGTACAGTTCCGGCCAATTTGTTGATATGGTGCATACATCTTACTCTGCCTTTTGGTAGTACTTCCATTCTGTGTGCAGAACATCACTCCAAGTCTAAATATACAAGTAGCATCCACCTGTTCTCTGCTCAACAGCAAAGCCTGAAACTCCAACAAAAAGAGCTCTGTCTCTGTGATGGTCAACATGATAACCCAGCTAGTGATTCTTTGGCCCATACGTGCATTGACCTGATCCAGATGCTGGGGTGCAGGGGTTACAAAGACCTAATATGGGCAGATATGGAGGGAAGACACCATGCAGAAGGAAGGAATGTGCAATAGAGAAGATTCTTGAGAAATACTTTCTGCTCTATGAATAAGAACACAGTTGTCTTAATTCAAGAAATGGCAACTACTTCCCCATATAGAAGGTTTTCCGTAAGACTAGAAATGCTCCAGTTAAAATGGGCTTGGGAGCTAGGCATGGCGATGCACACCTGTAGTCACAGCACTCAAGAGGCTGAGGCAGGAGGATCACGAGTTTGAGGCCAGCCTGAACTACATAGTGAATTCAAGGCCAGCCTAAACTACACAGTGAGACCCTGTCTCAAAAAACAAATAAACAAAAAACAAGGGTGTGGGCTTGAGAAGCTAGAGGTCCTTGTCAGGTCTCCTTCCTGTGGTAGGCTGTCAAGAGAGCTGGTGCCAGTGAACTAACTTAAAAATACTCTGTCGGGCTGGGGATGTACCTCAGTGGCGTAGCACCTGCCTCGAAAGCACAAGGTTCTGAGTTCCACCCCCAATACCAAAAACACAAACAAAAAGTTCTGTCAATAATCTCAGAAACTAGTCTCAATTTTGTTCCTTTGTCATGACAAATGTGGCTAGGAGGACATACTGACCTCTAGGGACAGGCTGCTTTGCCCCCTTCCAGGAACCCAAACTAGCAACTAGTGTTGAGCATTGTAAACCTAGTACCCCACCTCAAGCCTGAAAAGCCCATACTTATTTTTCAACTCCACGATGGCCTGCACAGTTCGGTTGTTATAATATAGGTTGACAGTCCGCACCATCTTGGTCCTCTTCAGGTCCCCAATTTTCACTGTCACTTTGCTTATGGTGTGACTGCCAATGAGCTTCACAACCTGCTGGGTGGTGGTGTACCGTGTGTCCACTTTAATGGAAGACAGCTTGATATACTAAATACAAGGGTACACAAAAACACAATCTCAGTTCAAGTTTTAATAGCTTATCCTGCCTTTTAAAAAATATACCAATATAACCCACTCTCCATTTATGGATGAAGTTTTTACTTAAGGCAACAAATGTAGCAGGCAAGAATCCATACCACTGGTAGCCAAATATTACGAGAGGAACATCTATGCAAGACCAACACCGATCTCTGAGAACAAGAAACCCACTGGGCCCACAAGCCTCAGGACGGTCAGGTTAAAGGGTTACTTACACAAAATGGCACTTCTGGATTATTACACACCAGGCAGGGATCACTCTCCAGGTAATAGCCATCAAACTCCACTAGGCCAGACAAAGTACTAAGGAAGAAACCAGTTTCAATATAAGCAATGTTTCATTTTAGGAAACACTGAGTTTCACAAAGAAGCCATGACAAAGTCATCATCAACATCCCCAAAGCGAGCCCCTTGACAGAACTTAGGGTTTAGAAGTCAAAGGAAGGAAATTCCAACTAATTGGCTTTAGTTCCTTCCTATTTCTGAGCTGAGATTCAGTGGAATCTTAAAATGCATTAAAATTTCACTTTAAGAAAAGTCACTAAATTAAAACTTACAAAAAAAACCCACTGAACTTTATGTATAAGATAATAAATTTTATAGTATGTAAATCATACTTCAGTAAAGTTGTTTTTTTAAAAAAGGCACCATTAAACCAGGGAAATAAATCAATTTAAGCAATGTGTTCTTTAAAACTTGTTTTTTATAAAAAAACGGAAGACATTTTCTGTAAGATTGTTTTATTTAGGTTAAGCCCTTAAAACCAGAGACCTTTTGATGTTGCTGCTTACCAAATTGTAAATTTACTGATTACATTGTGAATACCTTCTATGTGCAAGGACCTGGACTATATGGGAGGAAGTCAAAGCTCAGCTAGCCAAGGTCACTGCCCCCAAGCAGATTCTCAGTTCGTATGTAATGGCCAATCAACAGGCAAACAGCAACTCAAAACAGTAACTGTCCTTCAAACAGGTAGGAAGCAAAATAAAGCTCACTTGTAAATGTTGGAATTGGGATGGTTGGTAAGAATATGGTTCTGGGTCCGCAGAATCTCCACAGCCTTCTGTGAATATTCCTTTAACTGAAATAGAATTCAGTAAAAAAACAAACAAACAAACAAACAAAAAACAGTTAAAGCCGAAGTCTTAAGTTGGAAAAGAGTTTTATCTTTGGCTTTCTGGTGGAAGACTACCCTGCAAGTACTGGACTGCTCACAATCATACGAAGTTGGGCATAATTCCCAATGGTTTAATGATTTCTACTGTCTTCAAAAGTTTCATTTTAGAAATAGGTCACCTTTCAGACCTCATGAAGGAATATAATTGCAATTATACAGAACTCATGAAATAGTTTCAACTGCAGAAGCATTTTATGGGCACATAATCAGGGCCATTAACACAACTAGAAGCACTTTCTTTTGTAAGCAGCTTTGCTGAGTTGCATTTCCTTTCCCAACCTGATTTTTTGGCTAAGCCAAATTCAAATCGCAGTTAGAAGATGCTAGTGTATATTATCTACACGGTAGGTATATACGTGTTTAATAAGAAATCAAAACTCAGTAATTCAAGAGAGATTTCATATACAGACCCCTTACCTAAGTTAGTGATACGGTTCTTAATTCAAGAGAAAAGATTCAATATAGCAAGTTAGCCTCTCTGATCATAAATCAACTGTTACCTTCTTCTCTGTCTGTAGAGTTTTCAAGGAGAAATATCCTAGTAGGTCCACAAACTGGGCAGCTTTACGACCATAAGCTGGGAGTTCTGGCCAGATAGACCACATGAGATCTAGCAGGAGCTCCTGTTGAGATTTGCTAGAGTTTCTGCAAGTAAATGACAGCTCATGTTACCAAGTAGCACAGAACTCTGAGGTACCTCTATGTCTCACCAAGGCCCGGGTACTGTTTCTACAGATGAATTTATTTCCCCACAACTATGGCTTAAGTGGAAATGATTTTGTGGTTCTTTTGATCATTAGTTCTTTCTTTTTTCTTTTTTTAAACTAAACCATATTTATTTGTTTTTTGGTACCAGGGATCGAACTCGGGTCCTTGTGCTTGTGAGGCAGGTGGCAGAACCACTGAGCTAAATCCCTGGTCCTTGATCATTAGTTCTAATAAATGTAGTACAGTATAGTTATTTACTACCTTCAGAAGCTGGTCTATTCTCAATCCTCCAACCTTACTCCAGAGAGCAGAAACTGAACTTTTTTAGGCTGAGAGTCTAGCTTGATCGTTTTACTAGCTCCTTAACTGTGTGGGAAACAGTCTCTTGCCTATGACATCAGCTTAACAGCTAAAAAGCAGATAGCTCAATAAAGAAACCTCAAGAGGATTCAGGCTAGTGTAAACACTGACACTGCAACCATAACTATGTAATGTCAAACCAAGGTAGAACTACATCATGCACCCTGGCTCCAGACCCAAGGACAACTGCGAAACTAAACCTGGGCACTACCTGTAGATATGCAGCGTCAGGCAGTGGGCCTGCCAGCGCACGGAGGAAGAATTAGACTCCAAGAGGAAGCACCGAAGAAACTGAATCAGGGTTTCCTTATCAGCAAATTTGTTAAGTTGGTTCACCAGAGCTGTGCAAAGCTGGTCCTCCTGGCTGCCAGAGCTCTCACCTGCAAGAAAAGGGCAACACTGAGGATCGAGGGCTAGGAACAAGTCCCTCATAGGCCTCAGGCCTGTGTTGCCATATGGAGAGATGGGAATTCTGCTCATTTCTAGTAAAATTTCTACAAATGTGACAAAATAATTTTCAGTTGTTAACTGGGGAATAGGTCAGCTCCAACTGAGACATACAATAATGCCCCAAACAAACATAAGATAATGTACCTACACAAGCTTGGTGCTGAAAAAATAGTTACACTGGAGGAACTCAGTTACCATTATTAAAGACCTGTTCAGAGATGTCTCAATAATTAACTGGGTTTTTGTTTGTTTGTTTTTAAAGTTTATTTGAAAAAGTAAAAGTGAAGAGTGAGGGAGAAGCTGACTCTACAGAGTGAAGCTGGGCTGAGTAAAAGAGGAAAAAGCAAAATAAAAGTACATACACCCTGGAGGACACAGGGTGGGCTATCAGGAGGAAAGCCAGGATAGCTTCGATAATTAACTGTTCGAATGCAAACCATCTCCACTGCTACCAACTGTTGGTCACCTGCTGAGATCTCATCTCCAAGGACCATCAAAAGCAGTGAAGCCAAAGGTAAGGGGCTAGCTACAAAGCTGACATTCTTAGAGCTCTCACAGCTGATTAAGACAGGATTTCACTTAACTCTGGCAATCACTCCACAGAACAGGTGTTACTTTCATCCCACAGAAACAGTAACTTAATCTACTAAAAATGTCCAGTGCACTTTGACCTTTCCTATTAGTCACTTGGTATAGGATGCCACATAATTGTTTAAGGTGTCACCTTCACCACAATGGAAAATGAGATACAAAGTAAACACTAGAGGTTATTTGGAAAAACCAGGATAAAAGAACCTTTCAGAAGTTCAAATTAAATCACATATACCAAGAGTTAAACATACCACTCTGATCACCAAGACCAGAGAGTGACTCTTACCATCTTTCTCCTTTTCCTTCTCTTCTTTCTTGCTCTTTTTAGTGGAAGACTTAGATTGAGTTGTGGTTTGTCCAGAACTGGTGGCCACAGGGGTTGAAGAAGCCACACTGGAGGACCCAGTGGAGGCTGCCAGGGCAGCAAGCACTTTGCTGCCACACAGAGCACAGGAGAGCAGCTGCAGCAGCACTGGGGACACCCCTTCGTCCACCAGGAAACTCACTTGAAGAAGGAAGTACAGGACCGCTGTAAGCAGAGGGGAAGCAGTGAGCTCTGGGACAACTGAACTACTTACACACAAGAATAGGAGTGATGGTGCCACACGGCCATGACTGCCCATTCCCACCAGCTTTCTTCTCTGAGTTCTCTGTTAAATACTGCCAAGACAAAATGGAAAGGCTTAAAACAACTACAGACAGACTGGATCCAGGCCCTACTCTTATGAATAAGAAATTTTTTAGACTTTTCCACTCCTCTTTAGCTTGTCTGCCACAACTTATAAGTCAGATACTCCTACTCTGTGCTCCTATAGCACCCCAAATCTTGACTATCAGCCCTTATCACTCTTATGTTTTTACTTATCTTCCTTGCTAGGCAGTTCTGTCTCTAGTTCATCCAGCAACCAGCTCAGTGCTTAGCAAAGAACAGGCTTCAATAGACAGTTCTTGAAGAAATGAACAACAGCAATAGCATTGCTTACAGTCATCTTTGATACAGAATTTCTGCCAGTTGATGGTTCTCTGGGCAGCAATCTCTGCACAGGCTTTCAGATGCTCCATCTGAAACGGAAACCCACCACAGCACATGAGGAGCTCCACTAAGCAGGCCAAATAAGCACCAACCCTGCTGTTTTGAGAGGTTGTCATCCTGGCTTAGGACAGCCTGGTCTTCTGTGTAAGGCACATGTTCCCTGAGGTGGTGAACCTGGGAGCAGGGCACCTCTGTTCTATTCCCAACACACAGGGCCCTTTGTTTTCAGGGAACCTTCTCACTAAAGCAGCTGCAAAGGCAGACCATCCTGAGAAGCCACAATCTGGTTCCAGTTTACTACTTTTCTACAAACACAATAACAAGGACATTAGATGAGCAAAAAAAAGTGTCTTCATTTTGAAGGAGTTTTTCTAGATGCTCAAAGGCAAAATCCTCCATTATTCCTGTAGGTCTAATAGTTTCTCTGTAGGGAGTAACACATTTTTGTATTTCACCCTCATCACTTTAGTATTCAGGAACAACACCCAGAGGTGCACGAACTTCAGGTTGATCCTATCCATGACATGAACAAATGACACTGGCAAGAAGCTCAAGCCACCCACTTCACAGCAGTTACGCTGTCAGGCGAGGGAGGGAAATTCTAGACCCTGACGCCAACTACACAAAGCAGAGCACCCACTCAGGCTCAACCCTAGCTACAATATCCCCGAGTATGTAAAAGCCCTGTACTGCTGCAGCCTATCACATGCCTCCCTTGCCCTTCCAGGCCCCAGCCCTCGTACCAGGCTGATTAGTGTGTCATACTGCAGGGCAGAGCCGGAACTGGCTGTAACCACACTTGCCCGGAGGAATATACCCTGCTCTTCCAGCAGCTTCTTGATCCCACGCACGTGGGAGTCCAGGGTGTGCAAATCTCGGAGCTGGCGATACTTCTCCTTTGACCCACAGATGAAGAGCAGAAGTTTGCGGACTTGACGGCGCACAAATGGAGTCTGCTGGATCATTAGATACTGAGGGCATAAACAACAGAGTCAATTGCTCTGGGACTGTATCTGTACTATGACTCTAGGACTGAGTTTTAGTGAAAAAAGTTTTTTGGTACTGGGATTGAACCAAGAGCCTTTTTTGCATTAAGCTACAACCCTCCCCCCACTCCCCTTTTTTTTGTTATTTTGTGAGACAGGTCTCACTATGCAGTTCAGGCTGGCCTTGAACTCACTCTGTAGCCCAGCCAGCCTCATACTTACAGTGATCCTCCTGCCTCAGCCTCCCGAGTGCTGGAATTAGAAGTGTGTGCAACCATGCCTGGCTCACTTATTTCGATACGGGTGCTTGCTAAGTCACTAAGTTGCCAGGCTGGGCTCAAACTTGGGATTCTCCTGGCTCAGCCTCCTAGTGTGCTGGGTTTATAGGTATGTGCCAGCAGGCCCTTTAACAAACTTTTATTAAAAACTAGTGAGAAACAAAACAAGCCACAGTCATTCATAGGGGATTGGCTCTAGGAACCCTGAAGATACCAAAACCTAGAAATGCTCAAGTCCCTTATATAACGCTTGCACATTCTCTATTTATTTTTGAAAATTTCTAAATTATCATACCTAATCCAATGTCAGTGTTTTATAGTTATATTGTACTAATTAGCAAATAATTAAAGAAAAAAGCTTGTGTGTGTCAGTACAGATGCAATTTTTTAAATGCATATTATTTGTGATCCAGTTGGTTGAATCTGTGGTTGCAGAATGCACAGGTACCAAGGGCCAACCATATTTCCTCCTAGCCAAGCTTGCCTCTGTTAAAAGGAACTGGCGGGCGGGGGACGGGACCAGGAGAAAGAAAAAAAACAGAAAGAACTTAGAAAGGAAAAACAGAAACAATTTTCACACTCCTCTTTCTCAAGTACTTAGCAAAATATAAGGAAACTGGCCTTCATACTGGCCCACAAATAAAACTAAAAGAAAAAAATTCTGAAATCTTTTTCAGTAAGAGTGGTACAGAGGCTGGGGTGGTACAGTTACAGAACTCCAAGTGGTCATTTTTGAGATTCTTCTTCTCAGCATTGTTATCAGGTTGCTGTGCTGGTTCAGCTGCCCTCTCTCAGCTCCAAACCCACCTACCCTACTTTGTGGCAAGGACCACAAGACCTACACTGCCTTTCTGCCACCTGGCTCCCTCTAAGTTCTGCACTGGGGGAAACTGGATGCAGGAGCCAAGGAGCTTGCTCCCTCCCGCTGCCTGGAGTCCTGGAAACAGCCTTTTACAAGGCAACTGCAGCTGGCTCTAACTGGCAGCTTCTTTTAGTGTCACTAGTACCTACATATCACATCCCCTTAGAACTCCAGAAGTACCAAGAGCAGCACCCCTCCTCAGAGAGCTGCGGTCTCTCTCTCCTTTTTATACGAGAGCTGCTGGTAGATACCTGTTATCACATTTCTGTGTTTTTGGTTCTCAAATAGCTATTCAACCAATTCCCTATACTGAAATTTCTCTGTGCAGGTAACTAGTGTACTTTCTGTTTCTCTGATAAGAGCTGAATGACTGAACTTGCCTATTACTACCTCGTGTGAGTGAAGTCAAATGTACACAATCAGAAACTACAGCTGGTGGCTGGACATACATCTTGCAGTCTCACTATACAGCAGACTGCAGAGGGGCAGGACCACAACCTAAACAAGTGGAAGGGCTCTCTTAGGAGAACAGGTAGGATTAGGAAGAAAGCAGGACACAAAGGTAATAGCAGATGTGTCTGCTCCTGGACTGGCACAATGCTCAGGACCTTCACTCACCTCTGAGAGAAAGTAGAACCATGAGTGGTCAAAGACAGGAGGTGGGATACGGGAATTGGTGTCAGCAATCTTTTTGATTTGGTATGGAAGCCTCAGTACCATCTCTGTGAGAAGCTGAGTATAGGCCTCAAACACATCAGCAGCATGGCCCTAGGAGAAAAACAACTGCATGAGAACCCATGGTTACCACTTCTCCATGACCACAATGAAGAAAAAGAAAAAGAGCAGCTTGTGTTCCCCAGGCATTTTATGTACATGCTGAAGTTACTGAAAGGCACCTTTCAAATTTGGAGCCATCATTAATTAACAATTTAGTTTACAAACCCAAACAGCCCCAGGTTCCTGGGGGCTACTTATTTCATGCAAATGTTCATCGGAGACAGGGCTCACTATCCCTAAATGTTCAGACACTTCCTTCCATAGTTTTTGACACTGGATTGACTGTACTCTGGTAACACAAAAATTAAAGCTAGATTGGGCAAAAAAATGGAAAAATGGTAGTGGGTAAGGATTTCAGACTTTCTATGAGAAATGTATTCCATTCCCTAGAATCAAAACTTTCCATTACAACAAGAAATATTTAAGTAAATCAAGTGGACCAGAAACATTAAACTGGTAAATCATGTGCATGGATTCACCTCACACGAACAGGAAAGGTAGTGAGAGATCAGAGGACAGCAGAAATAACAGCTGTTTTGAAAGCTGTGTGGGCCCACAAGAAGGAGCTGCAGGAGACTAGGGCCATAATATGTGCCATACATTTTGTCCCTGGTTACTTATTAGATCTATTGTAACCTTTGAAAGTAAAATAAGTTAGAAAAATAGTCTTTGCTGATAGATTGGAGAGAACACATGAATTTGTACACAGAGTGCTCTGGGAAACTTGACAGGAGGGAAGCACATAGGGAAGATTTTACCAAGGATTCAATGATTCAAATGGGTTTTGAAAAAGGACTAGAGTTAGTTAGAGGGGAAAAGAAAGGGATATGGAGGGAGAGGAGAGAATTTCAGACAGGACAGCATGTACAAAAGCATATGCCACATCTGCAAAAAGGTATAGATTGACAGGGCTGTCAGTAAGGGGATTGTGAGTGATAAAGCTCAAGTTAAATAGGTAGCTGGATTCACAAAGGATGATTTGGTTTAAAATTACCAAAAGGTTATTATTAAAAGTTATTATTAGTTATTATTAAAAGTACCAGAGTTATTAAAATAGAGAAGAGTATGCTAAGATTCACATTTTATGCCTGGTTTTTTGTTTTGTTATTTTTTTAATGCCTGCTATATTCCTGCCTATTCAAAGCCATTCTGAATAGGCAGAGAGAACCACAGCTGGTCCAAGCACAAAGCAGAAGTAGTCATACCAAATGACAGCGTTTGTGGACCACTGGTATGGCCTAAGTCCTTTACAAACACTACCTCCTTCAGTGCTCTATCACCCTATGAAGCAGACACTATTTGTGTTCTCATTCTCCAGGTGTAGAACTGAGGCTCCCTAAGGTTAGGCAGAATTTCTCCACACCTCCTGGCTGGCAGGTAAGAACACTGGGTTCATAAACTCATCTGACCAGAAAGCCCGTCTTATCTAGCACGTTAAAGGGGCCTTTCATGACAGGAGGGGAACATCTGACATACACGTGAGGACATGACACAATACACATGATGGTGTTACCTTGTACAGACTCAACTTTTTAGGGAGCTTAATATAAAACGAGATGACTGATCTCACTCAATCCCTCTGATTTACAGAGGCAGGACTAAGAATCCCAGTAGAAAAGGTTGGGAGAAATGGTCATTTATTACATTGTACTGAGATTAAAACCCACCAGGGAGCCCAGCTGCCTCCGGAGGCTCTTTGGAGCTCCTTCAGCTCCTCCATTCACAGAGAGCACAGAGCACAGTGCTCTGAAGGGGGATCAGGAGTACTCCTTAATCCAGGGAAAAACCTCACCTTTACATACTGACGGAGAAAGAATGGGCTCATATCGGGCGGAGATGAAGTTGTATGTGGTTTCAGCAACTGGCTGGTAGCCACGGGCTCCTCATCATTCTGCTGGCTCTTCCAATACTCCAGCAGTGACTTGAGCACATGCAGGCAATAGTCCACAGCCCCAGAGCTCAGCAGGGCTGCAGCTGTGGCGCTGGAGATGAGGGAAGATGACTGGAAGGGAGAAACACAAAGGGTACGAAAGAATGTATTATAAAAACTGAAATCTAATTGGGTGTTAAGGGGTAGGAAACACACAACAGTTAGAATTAACTGTTATGGAAGTGAGCTAATCAGTCTCTTGTATTAAGTTTCCCAACTGCTGGAACATTTCCCCAACTCTTTTGAACAACTGCATGTAAGAGAAAATGAATACCGATTTTCAACCTAACCTCTCTACACATGTGCCATTAGCCAGGGAGGCAAGGACTAGATAAGCTTTGCCCTAGAGGGGCTTGGTTTTCTCTTTTCCTTTGAGCAATGAGAAAAGAAGACCCTTTCAGGGACAGAAAACTTTGTACTCATAGGTACTTCTTAGCCACTTCACCCTCCCAGTAGAGGGTCTTCCACAGAACCAGCTTCCAAAGGAGATGGAGTGGGTGATCACATGCATAAAAAAGGAGAAAAGCTACTGTAAATAAGACCATTAGAAGAGCCTTGCAAATCCCAGCAAACCCCACAGCTCATAAGCTCATTAAGATTGGATGCAGTTCAGCCTCAATTTCTACCTTCTCCGCTTTGTGCTAATCTCCTTTCACCACACATACTGTGCTTTCTCTCTGCTTTATTACCATACCTTATAGCAACAGACACTAGGGGAATCCTCTTAACTACTCTGTGCCTTGCAGAACAGGCCCTTGCTTTTCAATAATGGAATTTCCAAACCCTTTAACCCCTCCATTGGAGGGATTGTTGGCAAAGACTGAGGCTTGAAAGAGATTCTGAAAAAGGTGGAGGTTCTGCTCTTGAAGAGGTTAACATCTTAGACTCTCACTTATCTTGGATGACAATGTCCTTATTCTAACGAAGGACTATCACCTTTGCCCTCAGCCCTGTAGCAAGTGCCAATCCTCTTACCTTTCCCCAAACCTGTAGCCTCAAAGTAAAAATACCTCACATATGGAAGTCTTGGATCCTGATTTGGTACGGGACATGAAGACACTCAGGAGTCTCATCACTACTAGATGGACTTCATTCAGGGCACTGCGCTCATTCTTCTTAGAGACATCCTGCAGACAGAAGCAGAGGCCCAGAAGCCTGCACTTACTTTATGTGAGAGACATCCTCTGAACAAGATTCCCTGAGGTTACTCAGCCCTAATCATTCCTCAGTGAACAAAGACTTACTGAGCTGCAGTGTCTCCACATATCACATCTTGGGTACCCAGAGCCTTCCACACTTATGAAGCCACAGTAAAAATACAAACAGCTAATTTAGTGTTTTCACCACACTGAGCTTCAAGGGTCCATGAGGGCAGGGACTTTGTCTTGTCATTTCTGGTCAGGATTCAAAAGTATGCCTAGGCCAAAGTAGGCACCAAACTCACTGTGTTGAACCAAAAGAATTGGAACCCTCAGTGGATAGTGCCCTCTGAAGCTAGGTAGAGCTCCTCTAAGACAGGAATGAGAACTTGTGAAAAGATCTCAGCCAGTCTCTGCTTCTTACTCAGCACGATTCTCCACTTTTACCTTTTTATCCATGCCCAATTCAGTAATAAGCTGTGACAGTAGGTTGTCCAGGGCTCCCTTGTCTTTCTCATCTTCACCATCCAAATCTGTAGTGAGCATCAAAATGACCTGGAAGGCAAAGAGAACAAATATGAAAGCCAATTTCCTGAAGATAACAACTCTAATCACAGGATGTTTCTGGAGAAATCTAAACCTTACTGACTTCCCTATCAACCATAACTGTAATGCCTTAAAGTGTTCCAGATTCCAAGATTTCCCAAGGTTAAGCGTCCAGAGTCATAAGAGTCAAATTTTGATACATGCCATACTTGACATCACTGAAACTTTTGCAAAAAGTTTGCAACATTAATGGACTAACCTGCATTCTATCCAACAAAAGGGGCTTAGATGTGGCAGCATGTGCTGAACCAAAAATTAAAGAACAATTTTGGCTCCAAGAAAGGCAATTAATGGAAAAACAATAGCCCACACTCTAATACAAAGAGAGACAATGTAGAATAATAGTCTCTGGACTAGGCTTCTGCTCCTGGTTCTGCCAATAGCTAGATGATGACCTTGGGCACTCAAAAAAAACAATCTCCTAGCCCTTAATCTTTTCATCTGTAAGCTGAAGGGCTGAAATTTATAGCTCAAAACAGTACTCTGTCCTTCTGTGACCCAATACCAAACAAAGCTTCCAGGTCCTCTGGAAGAGATGTGCACTGCTTAAGGATAGCCGCATGGAAATGTGGCAGAGCCAGGAGAAGTGAGTGATACCTGCATGTATGGGATGGCCCGGACACCTCCAACATTTCGTAACTGGGGCAAGGTCTGTAGTAACCTTTCCAACAGCATCAGACGGACCATATGCAGCCTAAAAAGCCAAGGAAAATATATGAAACATGAGCTAGTATACAAACAAGAATGAGCTGAATGTGGTTCCTTCTTCCTGCTACCAGCAAGATAAACGAGGACCCAAATGCTTAGAAATAATTTTAGTGTTAAAAAGATGTTAAGAAGCCAGGTGTAGTAATCTACATTCATAGTCCTAGCTACTTGGGAGGCTGAAGCAGGAGCCTAGGAGCTGGAGGCCAACCTGGGCAATGTTGAGATCCCATTTCAAAAAAAACCAAAAAGCAAAAAACAAAAATCCAACAACCGAACAGAAAGATTTAAGAAATGCCTATTTGGTATAACAGAAATATTGGTGAAATCTCACTTAAAAAAGAGCAAAACTATTCTAAACTATAGTTAATAGTTCCTAAGAAAGCCATTAAGTCCTAGTCATTCTCAGTATCTGAACTAAACCTCTAATTGCAGGCTTTATAGCTTTCTAACACATGGCCCTATTCTGCCTCCAGGCATATTCTTCTGGAGTTCTTCTCTGGGCAAAGTCTGTATCATCCATTTGCACAGTGTCCTGGCCCCTTCCTTTTCATGCTCCTTAAATCCACAGAAAGGTCAGCCACTGCTTTACTCTCTCATATGTTATCCTTCATGTTCTTAATGTAAAATTCAACGTCAATACACACTCTCCTACTAGATTCATGAATTCCCCATAAATTCACCTGGTTCCTATATAGCCTTCTTCATCAGCTGATACACAGCTGACCTTCTGTACTAACTGAGTACCTCTGGATCTCTCATGACATGTGGATTTAAGAGGGCCAATATGAAAATTGATTAAGGTTCTGCTGACATATTGGTTGGCAGGAGTTTCATCTAAAGCATAATCTCAGATGGATTAGGAGTACAGGTGCTAAATCAATTAATAGGTTGATTTCATAATTAGTAAACTATCACCACTTCATTTTATCTTATGGATTGTAAGAAACCACATGCATATGTATGTTTTTCATGTATAACATATCCTAGCAGGTATCTACAATATTTTCAAAATAATAAATGCTGAGGTGATGAGGAAGACGTGAGAGATAACAGCAGAAGTTCAACAATTTTGTAGATAACATAAAATAGGCTTAGAGATGGGTTAATGTCTTCAGATTTGTAGAACATACATATACAGAGGAAAAGTCAACAAATGAGTAAAGTCAGGATATCAATCCAGAGGATGCTAGATTATTGGCTTTTAAAACTTTTAGATGCAGGGCCAGGGATTCAGCTCAGTGGTGCCACCTCTTGCCTCACAAGCACAAGGTCCCAAGTTTAATCCCCAGTACCAAAAAAAAAACAACTTTTAGATGCTACTCTTGAAACTTAATAAAAAGATTAAACCCTTTACCCAAAAGCTGCAACTCCCTTTTCTTTGGTGACTTAAAATAAAAATTTACTTTTATTATTTAAAAAAATTCACTGACCAATTATTTAACTTGTTCATGAAAAAAAGTTAGCTGAAAAGCACTAAAGACTGCCCTATTGGCAATGTGGCCAGATACCTACACTGACCTTCCTCCTAAAAGCACCTGGAAATCCTAAAAAGATATCACATCATCTTAGAAGGAAGAGGTTTCAAGAAATTTCACACAGTGGGCTGGGGATTTAGCTCAGTGGTTCCACCACCTGTCTCGCAAGCACGAGGTCCCAAGTTCGATCCCCAGTACCAAAAAAAAAGAAAGAAATTTCACACAATTGAAATTATACACTCGTAGTATGTTACCCAACCACAAAAAAATCAGAACTATAAATCAGTAACAGATAACTAGAAAATCTCTAAATGTCTAGAAATTTAGTAATATACATCTAAATTTCCCATGGGCCAGAAACTAAATTACAACCGAATTTTAAATAGATTAAATTGAACAATAGTAAAAATACATTATCAAAATATGTGGGCTTTGCTGGGCGTGGTGGTGCATGCCTATAATCCCAGTACTCAGAAGGCTAAGGCAGGAGGATTGCCAAGAGTTTGAGGCCAGCCTGGGCTACACAGTGAGCTCTAGGATACTCTGAACTACAGAGCAAGACCCTGTCTCCAAAAAAAAACAAAAAAAAAATGTGGGCTTTAAAGCCAGCCAGTGATGGACTGAAGCCTCTACAAATGTGAGCTAAAATAAACCTTTAATCCTCCTGGGGGGGGGGGGGCGGGGGGGGGAGCCTGTGAGTAAAACAAAGTTAAGGGGTGATTTCATAATGAAATATATAGTATCAAATATTTTTTCTCCTGGCACTGGGGATTGAATCGAGTCCTCATGCATGTTAGGCAAGCACACAACCCCTGACCTTTATGTATTTTTTAAAAAGACTTAAATCAATAATTAAGCCTGGGGCTGGGGATTTAGCTCAGTAGTTCTGACACCTGCCTCACAACCTCAAGGTCCTGAGTTTGATCCCCAGTACCAAAAAAAAAAAAAATTAAGCTTGTATCTCACGGAACTTGAAAAAGAACAGAAAATTAAACCAAAAAAAAATAAGTAAAAGGAAATCGTAAGTTGGAAAAAAATTAAAAGAAGATATACAACAAAGAAAAAGGCCAAACAAACAGTTCTTTATAAGCTAATATCCATTTAAAAACTCTTGAGCTAACATTACATTTAATGGTAAAATTCTGAACTCTTTCTCTGTGTTTGTGAATGAGATAAGAAAGTCTAGCACCACTTCTTTCAACACTGTACTGGAGATGAGAGCCAATGTAATAAATTCAAAAAAGAAAATTAAAAACTATAAAAGTTACAATGAAAAAAGCTAAACTGACATTATTTGCAGGTGACAAGACTGTGTATCAGAAAATCCACCAGAATCTATAATTACAATAAGTGAATTTAGAAAGATCACTAGATGCAAAATCAAAATAAGAGCAAAAAGGAGCTCACTAGGAACTAAGAAGTTATTAGGCCATAGGTTGAATAAAGACAGAATTCAGAGAAGTAATCAGAGCCCTGAGACTGATTTTATGGCATTTGAAAACAAGGTTGCGACACTCTGCAGGCAACTTAAGCTTCTGGTTCCTAGGACTTCACAGGGTATTTGGAATTTGAAAACCTCATACAAACACAGAAGGACACATCACAGTTTTAAAACTAAATGATAATAAACCACTTCCTCTCATACCACTTTTGCCTTACCCTGGAACCTACAAGAAGTATCTGGCAAATTAAGTCCTAATATTGAGAGGAGGGGAAAAAAAGAAAAAAGATTTGTGGCACTAGGGACTGAAGGAAGGGCTTCATGTTCTACCACTCAGCTATACTCCATGTCCTCACTTTTTCCTTTTCCCCAACTGTGTCCTATTTAAGAAATCTTTGTCAACCCTGAGTTATGAAAATACTTTCTTCTAAAACTGATAAAATGTTACCTTTTAAATTTGTATCTATACAGTTCAATTAATTTTATACATAAAATAAAACCAGGTCAAGATTTGTTTCATTCTGTATGAATTTCCAATTGATCCATTGGTATTTACTGGGAAAAAAATTTCCCATGCTCCACATAAGTGCCACCTTTCTCATAAATCAGATGACCATGTATGTGTAAACTGATTCCTAAACTCAAGCCTGTTCTATTACTGTTTCTCTTTGTACCAATATCACAGTCTTAATTACCATGGCCTATAATAGGTATATAAGGGTCTCTAACCTCATGGATTTTCTTCAGTTTTGTCTTAGTCAATTAGTAACTTCCAAATAAAAGTCATCAATCAACTTGTCGGTCGTAAAACGTCTAATACCAGCTGGGATTTTGTGATGGAGATTATACAGATCTGTATCAATCTGAGATAAATGTCATATTTGTAATGAGTCTTCCAATACAGAAACAAGGTATGAAGTCCTTCACTGTGTTTTCAGTGTATATATTTATCAAACATTTTCATATTATTTGTTTTTTGCATGCTACTCTGGTCAACAAATTATAAATAAAGAATAAAAAAGCAAAGGTGTATGAAAAGACATGGAAAAGAGAATATGATGGCCTCACATCTATCTAACTGGACTCCCAAAAGGCTAAATAACAGAAAATGAGGCAGAAGTAGTATCTGATGAAATTAACAGGTAAAAATTTTCCAAAACTAATGAAAGACACTAACCTATACACTCAAGATTCCCAGACAACTACGCAAACAAATATAAAGAAAACTAACCTACCTAAGTAGTAGAGCATTTGGCTAGCATACACAAGGCCCTGGGTTTGTCCCCAACATAGCAAAAACAAAACAAAAACCCCAAAAAACAAACAAAACAAAGCAAAAACCCTGAAATCACAGAGAGCCCATGTTCTCTACATACAACAGGATTAATCCAGAAATTACATTTTTAAAAATTTTAAAAAGATTCAATAGAAAAACCCCTTATGGGGCTGGGGATTTAGCTCAGTGGTTTCGCTGCCTGCTGTGCAAGCACAAGGACCCGAGTTCAATCCCCAGTACCAAAAAAACCCCACAAAAAACAAAGAAAAGCCCCTTATGGTAAGAAGTTAAAAAACAAACTTCATCAAAAAATAAATTAACAACCTGAGGTCACTTTCATCCAAAGAAATGTTTCAAGTAGTTTAAGTTGAAATAGTAGGGTGCACAGAATGTGGGAGACACTCACTGATGCTCTCTTAAAATGACTGATTCCTGTATCCATGATTTGTTTTCCTGGTAGAAATCATTCAGCTAAAACTGATAACTCATTATCCTGGTACTAATGTGATAACTATTGGTCTCAAAACTTCAAAAAACAACCCAGGTGTAATGGTTATGCACAGCTATAATCCCAGCAATTTGGGAGGCTGAGGCAAGAGGATCCCAAGTTCAATGCCAGTCTGGAGAACTTAGCAAGATCCTGTCTCAAAGGGTTAGGAACAAGGCTCAGTGGAGGAGCGCTTGATGGCACATGCAAAGTTCTAAGTTCAATTCCTACCATAAAACAAACAGTTCAATCCCCAGCACCATCCTCCTAAAATCAACAAACACTGTATTACAAATACTATTCTTAATTTTTTTCTTAATTTTTTTTTCCTCCTCTATTTCTCTTTTTCTTTTCTTTTTGGTACTGGGGATCAAACCCAGGACCTTGCGCTTGCAAGGCAGGCACAGCACCACTGGGCTAAATCTCTGGCCCACCTCCTCTATAAAACACATTTACTCCAGCCAGGGATAGTGATGCATGCCTATAATCTCAGCACTCTGGGAGACTGAGGCAAGAAGATTGCAAGTTCAATCCCAGCCTGGAAATTTAGCAAGACCTTGTCTCAAAATTAAAAACTTCCATAGGGCATAACACTGGGTTACAACAACGCACCCATACTTTTCTACCATACATTTGTACTTCAACATAATAGTAGCCAGCTGTGTGGCTCAGTAGCTGCACCTGGGGTATACAGGAAGCAATCTTTGTGTTTACCCAATGGGTCTGATCAATGGCAAGGTGTGTGCAAAGGTGTCAAACCAGGATTTTTACCCACACAATGCTCTCACAAGTTTTGCTTATGTTTACGTGAGCATCATAGGGGGTAAAATACACCCACACCACTCTTTCATTATGTAAACATGTGTTTCACCATAATGGAATGTGGATGTGACTCACAGTAGCCATGCCTGGGGAAAGCAAAAACCCATCTGTGCATTCACCCACTTGGCAGACAAACAGCAAGGTGTGTATAGGAGCTTCAAAGCAACAACAGGTGAGTTTTACACATGAAGCGCTCACTGTTAAATTTCTGTGCATTAAGGATTTGTTTTTTAAAAAGGTCTCCTTTGATTTTTCTAGCAGAAGTAGCCCAATTCAGTACAATGTCACATGAAAAACCATATTTGCAAGTTTTGGAGGAGGTCGAAAGTGATTCATCAGATTACTCATGCATGATGAAGATAATAATGACTTTGATGTTGGCCATGTGAGCCGAAGTTCCTGTCACAGTGAACTGGAGCAAAAATCAACTGATACAGACACAGAGAATGGAGATCATGATTCAGATGACAGAAAACAGCAATATGAGTACATATTTGACCAGTCAAAATGGTACAAATGGTCACGCAACCAAATGGAACAACCCAATGTAAGAACTAGGTGGGAAAATATAGTGAGGATCTTGGCAGGGGTGAAACCTACTGGATGGAATGCCAGTACTGCCATTCAATGTTGGAAATTGTTTGTAATAGACAAAATGCTTCAAGATGTTGTGAAATACACAAATGCTGAAATACAAGTACAATATTCTATATGCATCAACAGCCATACTAAAAGATATATTTAGTATATGTGCTGCCAAAGCGAGCAATAAAAAAATATATTTATTGTGACACCACACTAGCTGAACTGAAAACGTTCATAGGTCTGTTGTACTCAGCAGGGCTTTCTCATGGTAATCACAGGAATGTAAAAGACTTATGGAAAAGTGATGGGTGTAGGCTTGTAACAATGACACTGAAGAGATTCGGTTTCCTTCAAAATTGAGGTTTGATAACAAAACCACACACCAAGAAAGAAGAATTGATAATCTGGCTGCTCTCCCTTCACTGTTCAAGAGATTTGTGGGTAACTGTCAAATAATTTACACACTATTTGAATATATGACTATTGATGAACATCTTGCAGCATTTCATGGTAGTAGCTTCAGGCAGTATATGCCCCCCCGCAAAAAATTAAAGAACGCCTTCAAAATATGGCATAAAAATTTATGCTTTTGTAGATGCAAAGACTTATTATGCTTTCAATTTAGAAATTTACCCTGGAACTCAGCCACCAGGTCCTTATTCATAAGGTAATAAACAGAATGATGTTGTGAACAGACTTGTTGCTCCCATCTCCCAAACTAAGCAGAATGTGACATTCAACAACTGGTTTACTAGTTTCCAAATGATGTATATTTGCTAACAGAGCACAACTTGACCAGCATAGGAACTGTTCACAAGAACAAAGCAGAAATTCCAAATGAAATGTTGCAATTTCAAAATAGAATTGTATAGTACAATCTTTGGATTTCAGAAAGACATTAACATTGGCCTCATATATGGCAAGGAAAAATAAGCTGGTACTGCTGAGGCCAACATTACACTATGATGGAAATATTGATAGAGAAACCTCGACAAAATGGAAGCCTGAGATGGAAACTTTCTACAACAAAACCAAAGGCAGAGTAGATGCTGTTGATGAGTTATGCAGCAAAATGTTGCCCAGTGGTTGTGTTTTACTCAATCCTAAATGTGGGGCATAAATAATTTAACAGTTTATGAAGAACGTAACAAGTACAAAACACCATGGAAAAATTTTCTTAGAGGATTGGCACTCATAGGAGTTCATTTATAGCAGAGGGAAAACAAAATGTTTCTGTCCAGGGAACTACGCAAAAAAATCGTGGAACACACTGGTGAGCTGACAGGTGAAAAGGCAGGCACAGCATCAAAAAGACCTACTATGACAACAGGAAAACCAAAAAGATATCAACTGTGCCCTAACAAAAGAAGATAGGAAAACAAAACGTATGTGCTATCAGTGTAAGTGATACTTGTGTATGAAACATGGAGTTTTCATGTGTGAAGACTGCATTGGGTGTGACAGTTGAAGCAAAGATTATTTATGTGGTATACTTTTGTTTGTATTTACACTGTCATTCACATAGACTTTTCTGATGTTATCTTTTGGGCTTTGTCAGCAAGTAAACAGCTGATGTGAAAATATCGATGTCTATTCTAAGCACTCACTACATATTTGATATTTTATTTTATTGGTATCTTATTTTCCTGCTAAGTGCACGTTATCCAATACAGTAAGAAGCTCCTGACAAAAGAGGAAGACAAGAGAGATGAAAATAGCCTGCCACACAGGAAAGTAAGTACATATGCTGTCAGTGTAAGTGAGACGTGTGCATAGAATATGCAGTTGTTATGTATGAAGACTGCCTTAGGTGTGACAATTAAAGCAAAGACTATTTTTGTTGTAGAGTTCTATTGGTATTTTCATTGTAGTTCATATAGAAATTTATTTCTGATGTTACTGATAGAGAAGTGTTATACAATAAAACAGGCCCTTGCCTTGCCTCCACTTTTTTTCCCACAGAATATTTTGTTTTGGAAATGTAAGTTTGTGCTGCTGGGCTCCTGCCCAATGTATCAAAATGGTTTGTGCCTGTTTCAATTGTATGACCTTTCAGGAATGTTCACCCCCCTCAGGAATGTTCTGTAACTCCAACCCCTGCTTCAGTGAGCATGCTCACAAGGCATGTGTTTCAGAAATGTCCTGTAACTCTGGCCCCTACTTCAGTGAAGTAAAAAGAGTGTTACACAATGAGCTTCTGGTAATGATGAAACAAAAAAAGTTTTAGTATGAAAAAGTCATGGTTTTATAATGATCACTTTACAGTTATTAAGAGATCTGGAGAGCCTTCAGAGAAACACCATGTTCTATTCTCTCTCCAGTTAATCTTATATAATCCTCATCAGACGAAGAAGGCAGATCTAGAGCATGACCTAAGATCTTAAACTCTTCATGTATATTAAAAAAAAAAATATGCTACTATCACTTCACCTCCTGTTCTTGAAATACTCTAGAAGGAAAGCCTCTCAACTATGAACAGACAGACGCAGCCTGACCTGTTGCTGATATGGACATCTCCTTCAGTTTCCCCTTCTCCTTCTCCTTCTGAGCCATCTCCTTCCTGGTGCCCAGTGGTGGTGCTAATAGCACCAGTGCTTGAGCTGACACTTCCTGGTCCAGCTGGGTGGCCTTCAGCTGTGGCATCACCATAAGCACTGCTCCGGCCAGAAACTAGAGGGAAACAATCGCAAAAGAACAAATCAACTCCCAAAGCATGATGGAACCTAATGTACTCTGAAGTCAGAAATGGTTAAAAGATAACAGGGAGCTTTAGACAATTTTCATCTATATGAACCTAAATAAGGTCTGAATTCACGATTTGGGCTCCACAGCACTATGCTAAATTACTCTAGAGCCACTCTTCCTCCTATAGCACATACACTCCACCCACAAGAACCATCTTAATCTCAACTGGTAATAAACATCTAACTCATACTTCAGAGGAAACAATGATATGTGAAAGTAAGAATTATCAGCTACTCTAAATCTCTTCCATAAAAAATTTTCACAGCTAGTTGTTAACTACAGACTGATTACAAGGTCAAACCAAAATAGCTTTGTCATGTTCCTTCAGTCTAGAGCCCCACTTCATCAGCTAGGGCAATACGAGGACGGCTTTCTCAGTCAACACTACTGATCACTACTAGGATTACCCAAAAATACATTTCCCTAATAGTTAAGAAATAAAAATCACAGAATAATGAGCTTTAAGTTCACACCGCAATTATTTCATCACGAGTGAGTGATGTATGTCACTGCTTTTCTTCTATTAACAAATAATTAAAAGACACCTGTAAAATATTTCAGTATTAACCCCAGTAAGCCTAGGCTATTACTACTAAGTATCAGAAACTCTACGGTTAAGGTCAAATGAATTCCACAAGACTTTCAATGAGAATGCTTCTCTTTGAGAAAACAATCCCAAGGCCCAGGCAGGGACTCCTGTCTTGTACCCACCCTCTGCCCAAGGAGATCAAGACCCCCAGGCACATTACCACTGTGCTCGCCAGCCACTGAGTCCACTGCACTTCCCCCGCTCTCTGAGCCCACACTACCACCATGGTCGGCAGGAGAGGTCCGAAGGGTAGAACCATCAGTTGCTGCTGTGCTGCCCTCGTCGTCTGAGGCTGGAGCTGAGAGAGTAACAAGAGCTGTTACAGGTAAAAACCCCTCCTTGGAGTGAAAGCATCAAACCACATAGTGTAGAGGACACAATGCAGTTTATATATCCTGTTGTCAGAGAAAAAAGGGAAAGATGTGCTTTGCTGGTTAATCACTAACAGTAACAAACACTACATGGTGCATTGCCAACAGTACTTAGACAGAATTGAAAACCCAGTTCACTGGGCATTTCCTTCGCTGTTATGTTGCAGTGCAGAGATTCAGTAAGAATCTATGACATGGAAGCTGAGTTTTCTAACTAAATGTTTTATGGTTACCATTGTCTAGGTGTTACTGACACCTGCTGAGAGATCTGAAACTCGACACAGCCATTTAAAGCATAGAACTCTGAATTTTAATGGATTTGCTTTGCAATCAGTCAATTTGTACTTTGTTAGAATATCACTTATCATGAGCTCTTGAATCAACTCTGTTAATTTTTTAAATCATGTGGTCCAGAAGGGAGCTCATTGGGAAATTTCACACCTCCTAATCATCCTCATCAGATGCTAATAACGAAGCAAGGAAATTCCCCAGAGACAGCCACAGCATCCAGGATCAGGGCTGAGCTGAGACAGGAGGAAAATGCTAGATGAGATACACAGGGGAGGAAAGCCAAGACAGCCACACAGCATGGTGAGAACACAACTGGCACAACACGACAGCAACCTCGAAGCCTGAAATGACAGCAACTGAAGAGACCTCAAAGAAAGCAACGAGCCATGGCAGTGGGTGGGGACAGCCACTGTCCTCCAAAGGGTAAAACTCTCTCAAAGGGCAGGAGGCAGGGCGGGAGGATGACAAATAAAGGAATGCATCAGTCTGAAAAAGTATAAATCAACCCTTACATTATTTGGGGGTTGATTTTCCTGTGGGTTTCTTAGGTGTGCGATCCTCCTGTTTGGCCCAGTTCTCTACTTAGAAAATTTTTTTTTTCTTATCAGATTAGAAAAAGACAAAACAAGTTCTGAACATTACTTATGGATTTTGTTGTCTACAACCCCTACCTCTCAAGCTCACAGGGCCACACAGCTAGCTTGCAGGCTCACTCTTACATGCAGATGAAGAGTGAGAAGTTAACAGGTGTGAGTTCTAGTTTTCTGTCTTTGTAACATCATCTAATGCATCAGAACTCTGACAAAGAATGCCAAACACTGTAACTTAAACCCTACGGCTAAACAGCCTACAAGCTGTTCACTGACTTCTCCTTGGGAATCAGCTGAAGCCAGGCAGCATGCAGAGTGTGAGGAAGCAGAGCCATGAGCGCTGTTGCCAAGCTGCAGCCCTACACCTTCCATACCCATATTTCTAAAGCCACGGCAGAAGCAGGAAGTCCAGAATGGCCTGTCAAAGCAGCTGCCCATTACACTCTCACAGCACTGGAAACAGGCCTGAAGATCCTGAGGACCTGAGCCGTGCTCCTTGCTGTGGACAGTTACCTGATGCTGTGGTGTCAGAGAGGGTTCCTGCGTCCAGAGAGGAAGAGCTGGGTGCCTGGCCGGACAGTCCCAGGCTCTGCAGGCCCAGGGCACTGCTGCTGCTGCCTGGGAAACAAGTGGAGAGTGAGCACAACATCCCTTCCAGGCCCCAACCACAGTACTGCTTTGGCCATCCGCTGCCCTTAGGAGTCTCTAAAAACCAACATGTGATCCCTCTGGCCTAGAGGAAGTTAATCAGCCATTGCCGTCCACCCACCAAGTTCAGTTACAGAGAAGGTGGAATGTATCCTTCAGCTCAGGCAGGACAGAGGCCAGAGGAATACAACTGATTCAGGAGGAAATAATCCAAAAGACCAAACTTGCAGAAGCTATGAGATTGGTTCCCAGCCTGAAATTCCTGCTACAATCCCTCTCACTCTCCACCTGTGTCTCTGAACAGCTCTCACCCAGATCAACCTCTCCCAATCTGGGGATAGGCTAAGTCAGCTGGATATCAGTAACTGCCAAACCCTCTTTCCTGCGCAAGGCCAAAGGGCCACTTTCTTCTTGGCATTTCCTTCTACCTTGTTGGTCCTGCTGCAGGCTCAGGGCAATGGCTAGTTCAACCATGGTCTCGTCATCTGCATCCGGTGGGATGTCCAGCATTGGGGGAAAGCCCTCTGCACCTGCCAGCAGGGCCTCCAGGGGAGAGGGGTTGCCATTGTTGACATTTTCAGCTGTCTCCAGGACCATCGACTCAGACTGCAGAGAGAAAGCTCTGTCAGTGTCCCACAGTAAAATGTAACTTCAGGAAATCCACTGAATAAGAGCTAGAGGAGAGTTTGAAGTTCCTCCTCTTCTCTCCTGCTGCCAGACTCACCACCATCTCAAAATCTCCATGGTCCACCTCACTCTGCTCCTGGCTTTCCTGACGGATGTGACCACCATCTGGGATGCCTGATGACTGCATTTTCTCATCTGCATCATCATCGTCATCATCGTCCTTGTCTCCTGAGTCAAAGAAACTCCAGTCACCTGAAGGAGCTTGCTCTTTCTTCCACTGACAGAGGGTATGATAAATCATATAGCAACAGAAGCCCAAGACAAGCCAGCAGCTGGCACCCTATGCTTCCAAGGCAAAACTCCAGGGTGCTTTGCCTGGAAGCTTTGTTCTTTTGCTTCCTGAACCTTGCAGGATTTGGGAAGATGTGGTTAAGAGTAAGCTTGCCCCCACATCAACAGACTTTTGCAGCTGATGAAGGAAAAAGAACAACCGTGGATCCCCAAATCAGAGAAATCTAAGATGGTTGGTCCCACAAACTCCCAACAATTTGGTGAAGACCTTCAATGAGACAGGAAAAATAATGCAACTGAATGTTTATCTATTATCTGTCATGGTTCCCAAAGCAACTAAGTCAGTGAGATTTTCACAATATCTAATCATTATGAGAAGAACCAGAAATAAAATGTAAAATCATCTAATGAAATCCAAGGACACTAAAACAGGCCCTGCCTGGGACCCCTTCTGTGGGAAGGTAGAAAGGCCTTCCACTAAGGAGGAAGTCAAGGTGAGACTCCTACTGACAGAAGAGGACAGAGAGACCTGGCCTTCCACTCGACGGATTAAGGCATGTAAATATGTCCATAATTAGAAACACTGAGCTAGATGCACTATAGGTTCTTGCCAGAGAAAAAAGCCACAAAATGTTACCTAGTTCATCAAAAACTTAAACATAAATGCTATTTATTCAAGGAAGCGTCCAAAAGGTACAAAGTTGAATATATTCCTTTACATTTCCTACACAATAGGCACCAGCCACATGTGGCTACTGAGCTCTTAAAAAGTGGTTAATCCAAATAGAGACATGCTACTAGTATGAAATATACACTGGATTGCAAAGACAGTACCATAAAATGCAAGATATTTCACTAATAGTTTTTAATACTGACTACATTAAAATACTTTTGACATGTTAGATAAAATAAGTAAATTATACTATTTACTTTTGCTCTTTATAATGTAACTTAGAATATTTAAAAATATGTAATGACTTATTTCATTTTTTAACTTTATAAATGACAAAATCATTTATATTTAACGTGAATGTTTCAAGATATATACACATTGTGAATGATAACTACAAACAAGCTAATTAACATATCCATGGCCTCACTGATACCCAACTTTTGAATCAAGTAACCAGCGCATTATATAATAGAACTGCTTTTACTAAAATGTAAAATGTTATGCCCTTGATCAAATGTATCATGAAGAGTCTGTGACATCTGCTGTACACTTAGAAGTAGGTAAGTTTATTCAGGATTCATGTCCTTAGGCAACCAAATGGATCCTTAATGAAGTTTTTTTTTAGGCAAAGTATTTTTTTTCCAGAAATAACACATACATTTTGTGTTTGGTCATTGTGATTTTTGTAACTGTTGTTATTAAGATCTTTCCTTAAAAAAAAAAAAAAAAGATCTTTCCTTAATAATCATGCGGGACCTTGTGATAGATTTTTCTGTACCCTTGGCTTGATTTTTCTGTACCATTTTTACATGCCATCTTAAATTCTTTGATGAATACTAGAGTAAAAAATTAGGAAAACAAAAGGCTTTAGGTCCTTGGTTGACATGAGCAATATATCCTAGTGCTATGTTCCCCCACCCCTCAATCCCTGACTCAAACTAAACCCAGACCTCCCATTACCCATTGGAGTGTTGCTTCGAGGAGAAGAGGGCAATGTCACATGTCTCCGTTTGTTCCTGGGCCTTAGGACTCGAATTAGAGCTTGTTTACAAGAGAAGCTCACAGCAGGATCCTAAAGTTTAAAAAGAAACTGTCATGTTTAGGTTTCATGTTATTCATGAAACTAGCTGTAACATCTTCCTTTCTTGATCAAACACACACACACACACACACACACACACACACCACACAGAGAAAGACTATCTGTTCTCACCTGCAACCCTACTGACCAAATCTAGCAAGTTAAGTTGACTGGCACTCTTGACCTGGCATACACGAGACCCATTCACTACCTTCCTTTCTCTCAGTTCCTGGTAACAGGCTGGGAGGTCATCTGCTCCTGAAACCCACTTTGGCTCTCAGGGTTCCTCTTTGCTCTGTACTACAAATAGTACTTGCTCTTACGCTTAGCTTCAGTGACAGGGTCACTGGAAATAGAAGTCTTACTACATTCACACAAGCATTCATTTATGTAATACTTATATAACACTAAGTACAGTATGTAGCAAATATCAGACTAGGATTCAACATTGAATAAGAAAGACTAAATCCATCCTCTTTCCAAATCCTATTCTTTTGTGCTGCAAGACCTTCAAGCTTTTATTGATATTAAAATTATTAATTCCTGGGCCAGGGATTTAGCTCAGTGGTTCCAGTGCCTGCCACGAAAGCGCAAGGTCCCGAGTTCGATCCCCAGTATCAGAAAAAATAAATAAATTATTAATCCCTATCTCTTTTCTTTAATTCTATTTTATTTCATTAGTTTAAACAACTTCTTGGATTTTTTTTTCCAGACATTCCCAGACCAATGAGAGATATCTGAGGTTGTACTGATACGTACAGGGCAAAGGAGCATCTGCATGTAGATCTTGGATGCTGTATTGATACAGTCCAGCTCACAAGTACAGTAGCCATGGATAATGTCCACCAGTGCATTGACAGTAGCTTCAATATGAGTGAGGCCTAAAGGGAAGAAAAATATCATTTCTACTGGAAAAATCTCTACAGATACTTGAGAGCCTGAGACAAAAGCACAAATCATGCCCATGTAAAGGTCAAGCTAACAAAAAAATGACAAGCACACACATAGCAAGTCAAGCCAACAAAACACACAAACACACACACATGCACACACAAAATATAGCTTATCAGCATTATTCATTTGTTATTTATCTTAGTAACAGTCTCCTAATCTACCAAACTGTCCTCAGAAGCCTTTCCAGATATCCTACTTTCCAGAATTAAGTAGTGGTTTGCTCTGCAGAGGAAAAGATGAGGCAGGGAAATGTGAAGGGACAGGCAAGATCCTAAATATCCCCTACAACCCCTTAGGTGATGACAAAATATACTTTGAGAAGCCTTTTACTTTATCACCCAAGTAATCTCCAAAAACAAATGAGTACTAGGTCATTCTATTTTTCTCTACTGCTACTCAGATCCTCCCTTCTTCCATTTAAACTTTCAGTAATATCAGAAGTTAGATATCTATGGCAGAGTAACTTGGAAATAATTCTCAAGGCTGATATTTAATTTTTTTTACCTTTTGAACTACTATTAAACCAAGTTCATCAAGATTTAAAAAAAACAATTATAAGTTGCATGTCCATGCCTGTAATCCCAGAATTTAGGGAGACTGAGGCAGGAAGATTGCAAGTTTGAGTTTCACCTGGGCAAGTCAGCAAGACAATGAGGAAAGTAGCGGGAAAAGCAGGAAGGGAAGAAAGGAGGAAGGGGTGGAGATGTACCCTCAGTGGTAAGAGTACCCTAGGTTTGATCCCCAGTACTGCAAATAGATTTTTTAAAAAATTATAAATATCACTAGGAACACACATGCATGCATACACGCACTGGTCAAAATGTCTCCTTACGTGAAGTATACAGCCCACATAAAGAGATATAGTACAAGAAAATCTAACTCTGCCACAGTATTAATTCCCATATTGGAAATGCACTGATCTCACAGATTTCTATTTCCCAGTTACCAATTCTGAAAAAACAGATGATGAAGTTAAAGGTTAAGAGTCATAGCTATTCGAATACAGAGCTTGTACTGACTTCACTAAAAGCCACGATTCAAGTATCCCTTTTAACATAATACCTGGCAGACAGGCAGGTGCCAAGAAAGCATTCTTGGGCTTGGATGCATGGAGTTTCCAGAAGTGATTCACAAGCTGGGTAATGAAACTACAGCAGTCTCCTTCCACCTGCTTCTGCGGTTCTTTCCCCTCATCCACTCCTTCTACACAAGAGAAAGAAAATTATTGATGATGGTAAATCTAAGATAGAATTTAATTTGTTTTAAGGTTAACTCAGGTCAAGGGAGCTTGCCTGCGGAGGGAGTTTCAAGTGGGGCCCCAATCAATATGCCAACTATCCCTAGATTCCAGCAGGCACATCTAGGAAAAAAACAGTCTGGGAAAGGAATATCACAGAAAACATCATATGTTAGAATTAAGTAGAAAGGGGAGCATTCAGGATCTTTACAGCAGATTCAGAGATGTCCATTCCAGCTGTTCAACTTCTAGAACCTAGGAGAACATCTGACACTTCTCTAGAATGACTCCAGGATTGTAGTGTTAGAAGGATGAGCAGGATGGCAACGGCATATGGGAACATGTAAAGGATAAAGGCATCAATAAACTCTACTGGTTTGGTACCCAGGCAATGTGAGGAGAAGTAAGGAAACAGAATGAAGCACCGAGAAAGGCCACTGAAGTATTAGCAAAATAATAGCATGAAAGTATAAGATCCAAAGCCATGAGTGTAACACAAGCAGGGCTCAACAAGTTTATTTTTTCCTAAAGACCCCAAGAGATAGTAACTACAGAGACAGATTGTACCTGATGTCCAGAACACTACATAAACTCAAAGGTGATCTTAGGCCTGACAACTGGAAAGGGAATTTACTTAAAATGGTACAATCCTAATGTCCAAGGCCTACAAGCTATAAAGATCAGGGAATAAAATCCCTGTCTCAGAGCACAAAGTCAGTCCAAGGCCAGTGAGAAAAGAAAGGATGAGTGATGGTGACGAAGGTGCATTAAGCAGATTTCAGGACCACGGCCACATAGGCCAAGTTCACCTGTTTCCATCTGGGGCAGCTTTGACTCCGTAAAGTGGACAAGATTATTAGGACGCATGATGGCAATGGAGCGAGCTGTGATCACCAGTCTCTGGAACACTTCAGGGTCCAAATCCTTGCTTTCTTTACTGGATGTGTTGAGACACTGTACAGCTTTGCTCAGCAAGGCCTGATCCTATAAAACAGCAGCATCACAGAGGATCAACCAGAAGCAAAGGCCGGGCACTAAAACAAAACAGAGGAAAACTGGCAGATGGTCGGGACTGTTACTTCCTGTCAAGACAGCAGGCTAACTACCAACTATCTAAACAAATCATCAAAGCAGGCCAGTATGTTAAATTTCTTAACACATAAAACACCGAAGTCTTGCCATGCAATCAGCATCAAAATATGGCAGGAAGGAAAGTTAGATTCCACTTAATTCTCCACAGCAGCAGCAGCCGAGATCTCCTTCCTCAGGTGAAGACTCATTTCTGAGCAGGTTCCTGTTACTTAAGAATGGTATTTCCAAAATGGTCTTTCTTTGGGAGGCTCAGCAGATAAAACATTTCTCATTTTTATGGGCTGAAGGAACAAAAATTAACCTACATTTATGGGCAAGTGGCTTCTCCCAGAGCCCTTCTTCCTCACGGGTCTGCAATATCATCTTTTCCATCTATGGAAACTAGCACAACTTACCTTCCTTGGCAGCCGCTGACTTTCATGGGTGAGATCCTCTCACCCCAGTTTCCCCTCAGAGGCTCAACTACTACCATTCAATAACTGCCTCCCACAAGAGTATGTACTATACATGCCAACCCATGGCTGAGGGCTGAAAACACCAGCAGTCCTCTTGAAGGAGTCCCTTTCCCCTTACTCTCTTCCTGGGAGAAGCTGCTACCCACACCCAGTGTCTCTCCCTTTCTTTTTAAAGTCTTGTTGATCCTGTAAGAGGGACAGAAAAATAATGCAAATGAGTGGACCATTAGCTGGGTTATCATTAGTTTTGAGTGGTGTTCTTACACTTTTCAGAAGAAGCTTAAGACTCTGGGTCTAACCTCAGTGCTATAGATCCTTTCTCCAGCTTACTCTGCTAGGCTCTTGCTTTACATATGAAAAGCCAACTTATCTGAGTCCCTGTCAAGACTACACTTTCATTTCTACAGAAGGTCTCCCTGAGAGGCAATGATTACCTTGTGGCTATGATAGGCTGAGCGGCTGGTGTGCAGGCTGGCCAGAAGGCTCTTGGACTGCTGCTGGACACTGGCAGGCGCTGGCAGGGACAGCAGCAAAGTAGCCAGCTCCTGAGCTGCATTCTTGTTTCTCTCCTGATAAGAAAGATGGCAGGGTTATTACTAATCCTAGCATCTCAATGCAGAAAGAACTCTCTATTCTGCTCCCTCCCTTCCTTCCTTCTCTCCAGGTCACCACAGTTCAGTTATATGCCATAGACTATAAAGAGCAAAAAATAGAAAATAAAAATATTGCAAATATTATACTCCTCCTAAAACATTGGTGAAGAACCAGGATGGAAGCCCATGACCCATATGGTGTTTATGCACCAGTATTCTTCCTACTCCATGATACATCTCAGTATGGCCCCCAAAAGCAGGACATGAGGCCTGAAGCCAAAGACTTCTCTGGAGCTTCTTTGAAAATCAAGATTCAGCTCTAAGTGGTTTTTAGCTGTGAGGCCTCAGGGCCTCAAACAACTCCACTGACTTCCTGCCTCTTCAGAAAGCTCCCATGTGCTGTGAAGAAGTGACTTGCCTTCTCGATGATTGGGCCAACAGCAAAGCAGCTTTCCAGGGCTTCTAAAGAACTCACAACCAGCCTGGGGAGACAGAAAACCTGGCTTGAGTACAACAACCGTTCTCTCTGCCTTGTGCTTTAGCATAGGCAAAGTATAGTTGTGAGGACCTTGGGGACAGCTAATGAATGCCAAATACAAAATCAAAGCACAATAAGACTTGCCAGAGGCACCACACATATCGCTGCCTGCGTTACAGGCCAGAAGAAACCTGGCTCCTGCTTGGAGATCAACCTGAGGCCATGTTCATAATCCGTAATTCAAAGACAGGGCTTTTCTTCCTCAAAGAGGATAAATGTGCTTCCTTCTGCTGCCTGTGGCAGGGATCACTGAGATGAGCTTAACAGTCTTGATGCAATGGGACCCGAAGCTCAGGTGCCCAGAGATCAGTGGGCAAAGGGAGACACAAAAGAAAGGTTAAAGCTATCTTCTTTTATTGAAAAGGTTAAGGCTAGATTTTACTTATACCTCCAAGAAAATGCACACAGATATTCCCTAGGAGTCTCTAAGTATAGTAGAGCAAATACAATGTATTTTTAGGTGCATACCACTTGCCAACATTCAAAGGGTAGAAAAAAGTATCTTTAAAAAACTGACAATTCTCCTCTCTGGGAAGAAACAGGAGGGCCAACTATTACAGGGTACCAAGTAACATGCTCTCAGAGCTTAATCCTTTGAATTTAATGTAGCATAATAAAAAGACCAACATCCTGACAGCTGAAGCTTTGGACAGAGAAAGAAAGTATTGAGGTCGCTGCAGAGAAAGGGGGCAAGGGGTAGAGGAAGACAATAAAAAACTAGAGAAGAACTGAGGCATAGAACAAACATGACAGAACAAGCTCTCCAGTGACTCATCAGATGACAGGACTTTCTGCTTATCCCTCCCCCTCCCCACCCTCTTCTCATCCACTATAAAGAAGCAGCAGCAAGGACTGAGGGAAGGAAGAGCAAGCTGAGAGTCTGAGCAGCCAACAGTAACAGTGCACTCAAAATCTGGGGGATGCTCCATTTACACACAGGGAGAGCTCTGCAGCCATGCAATGACCAGAACAGAAAGAAGCAGGAGGACTCTCAACAGAAGCAGAATCAACGCAAAGCCACATCATCGCATATGCTGCTCTCTGACACACACTCACTCGTACAGAGAAAAGAAAGAGGGCATACTAACCGGTCCAGCTTGGTTAGGGACTCAGTTTCAGAACTTGGGGGAGAAGCAAAAGAAAAAAAGAAAAAAATGTGAAGCTCAGAGAAATCTGGAAACACATCCTAAGCAAACCATATATGAACAGGGTGGGGGACAAAGAAAGAGAGAAGTGACTGCTGGTGGGAGGCAGTGAATCCAAGCATGGCTCGTCTCATGACTTACAATGTAAGAAACTCACAATCTTACATCATAAATTATTTTGTCTACCATGGCAAACCAGCAGTTACCTAGCACAAAGAAGCCAAGCACAATGCTTAAGAATGCCACTGTAGGGAGCTTTAAGGAGACTCTATGCTCTGCTACAAGATGCAGCAGCACCCTCTCTTGCTGACAATGTCATTTCCACAAAGTAGCTACTACAGAGAAAGATGAGAAGATGATACACTCTGCATGGAAGGGAGGCTGTTTCCCTATCATTTCAGCAAGGCTGAAACATAATCTAGAATACTGGCTTCAGCACCTTCCAGTGTGCAGCCTCCAGATATTCCAAGGTTACTGAGCATTGAAAAAAGGCAGAGAATTTCTGCCCAGGTACAGTGACTCTCAGTCCACTTTTCAGGTTTTGTCTGCACACTAAGGACACACTGAATATGGCAGAGTTGTGTGAAAAGTTGAAAATCACAGGCTATACTTGAGATGGTTACAGACATTGACTCTCTCAAGAGCAGAAAATGGTAAAAAACAAAGCCAATCCCTTAAGTGCCGATACCTCTCCAGGACAGTGCCACTGGTTGTGGCAGGGGCAGCTGAGTCGCTGTCTCCAGTGCCATTACTCTGGTTCAGGTTGGAAGGGCAAATGTTGCTGACAGAGGCAGATGGGAATTCTTCTGGGGGCTCATCCGGCCAGCCAAATTGCTCCTTAGTCTTGCCATAAATTTTTACAGCATCTATCATGGTGACACCTGCTGGATCCACTGAGGCACCAACTGCAATAAGCAAGAGAAGGCTTTAGGAAACACATTTTCTAAAGAGCTAATACCATGTCTCCAAAGCAATAACCAGACCACACTGGACAAAGGGGCAAATCACATTAGTTTTATAGACACAGAGGAACTTTATCTCCTGATACACTAGCAGCACTTTAGATGTTGCGTGCACAAAGAAACAGTTCCATGGACCAAAATCTATGAAGTAAGTTTACGTGAAAAGTCCCCAAACAGCACTGTAAAGATCCTCTTGTGCAATCAGTACTGTATCTCCCACCCCTCACCCCCACGGGTCTCTAAGTACTTCCTCTGTTCAAAGCACAGGTCACCACCATTCACACTCAGAGAAACTTTCTGTAAGAAAGAACATGAGATAGATGGCCAGTAAATATTAAGAGGAGACACCAATCTTAAGAAAAGCTCAGGGAATGCTGAGCGTGGTGGCACACACATGTAATCCCAGCACTTGGGAGGCTGAGGCAGGAGGATCACTGCAAGTTCGAGGCCAGCCTAGGCTACATAGCAAGGTAAAGGACAGCCTGAACTGCCTAGTGAGACCCTGCCTCAAAAAAAAGACAGAAAGAAAAAGACAAAGAAGCAGAGAGAGAAAGAGGGGGGAGGGGCAGGCAGACAGGCTCCGGAATTGTATTTGGAGGATTTTAAGTTTTCAATGGCTAAGCAAGGCCTTGTCAGGCATCTGTCAAGAGATATGTGACCTGAGACCTTCTCTGTGCTTGAAAGCCTAGTGATTTCCCATGCCAATCTTGCCTTCTTTCTGCCTGAACAAGGAAGCAGCCCCATCAGCGAGGCTCACTCAACACTGCAAAAGTGAATCCTTACCCAGGTTAACCTCATCTTTACCTCTCCCATTCTCAAATATATTCCTTTCCAGGTACCTTGCCTCTTTTACACTTCAAATAACATTCAAAGTTTCCTGGTGGCAGAGACCACAAAGATATCAGTAAAGCAGAGGGGATCTCAGAACTCTGGAGACCCACAGGCTGGTAGTTTCCAATTCAGCTGTCACAACAAGGACTGAGTCAGCACCAGGGGTTGGGGACTCACTGAAGAGGTTCAGCTTCTTATCAGCTTGCAAGGCTTCCTCTCTGGTGAAGGGGAAGTCAAACCAGCGTGAGCGACTCAGATTAAGCTGCATAGTTCTGCCAAAGATCTCGATATATGATGGAGCTCGTTCAATTGCCTGAGTCCCGATCTGGATCCGCATGCCTGTCATCACCATAGTGCTGTTGTTGTTATTAATCTCAATGGTGAAGCCACCAGGCTGTAGGGACAAAAGACACACAGCAAAAAACTTAAGAAAAGACTTCATTCTCCCCAGCATTATCAACCTCCTGCCACCCTCTGAGGCACTACCCTGCTGGTAATGGGGGAAATCTAGCCTTCTGGGATGCAAGTCCTTCAGCAAGTGAGTGAGAATAATTAACTATTCCTGACAAGTTAACTAAAATGAAGGGCTATTTACTCAAAACATATGCCTCGTACTTGCATTCTAAAAGGGGACATATTCTCTAACCATAATGATTACAAGCCCTTCTGCCCAGGGATTAAACCCAGCTTAGCACAGTCCTCACCTTGGTATTGGCCACATACATGCCAGTTGAGTTCAGCCGGTGCTTTATCTGTTGTGCATTGTAGACTTGTAGGAGGTCATTACCACCAAACTCCACATCTGTCAGTTGCTGATTGTGTTCAAAGAAGTCAATGGGGAAAGTCACTTGGCTAGATGTGCGGGTTGCTGTGGAGAATAGTACCAGATTGTCAGAGTCTCAGTGTGTGCAGTCTCTGGCACCTCTGCTCATAGTCCACAGCTAAAGACTCCTCCCGGACTAAGCCACACTCACACACTCTACTCTTTCTGAACCAACTACGGATTAGAGTGTTTGCATCAACATGATGCCTACATGTGGTTAGCTCTCCAGCAATCATCTCCAACCATATATCCTAGTAATACAAAAAAGCTGGTATTGCTGTTGGGTGTATAGTTAACAAGAATGGGCTCCAGTTTATTTACAACAAACAGAAGCTATTTCTTTACAGTTGGATGATTTACACCATTATCTCAAATAGACTCTATAGAGACAATTTAGGCAATGTGGTGACCCCTGCAATGGTCTCTGTTTGGCTGGCTTCACTCCAAATTAATGCTTTCTCTTTCCTGAGTAATCCTCTATCTGCCAAGAGCAGACCCCCAGCGGAGACACCTGTGTTAGGTTCTGCACTACTCAGTGGAGTATTAACCAACTGAAGAGATTTACTCTAATCCATTCAATCATGCAGGCAAGCCAACTACCCTACATCCAGAAAGAAAATTCCTCAAACAAGGCCAAAGAGGTCATTCTTTATAGGGCACCAAAGAACTGTTGACCTGTAATGGATAAGCAATAGGCACCTGCCATTTGGTACCTTTGCTTTCAGAAAATTGGCCAATACCTACCTTCAACTGCACCAAATATATATATGCAAGATAGTCACCATTTCTTTAGATATTTACAGCAACTATGATCTCTGTCTAAAAATCTGCCATGTTCATTCCCCACAAGATGAAGACAGGGTCATACTAATTGTGGCTGTTTTGCGCTTCCGCACAGGTTTCATGATGCTGATGACACTGCTGGGCTGCAGGGATGGCTGGAGCCAATACGAAGTGTTCTCCACATTGGCCATGTAAATGCGAAGGCTGCCATCCTCGCACAGCAAGATCATGGTTGTACGCTGCTGTTCATTGCAGGCTGTGTGCCTAATGGCAACCATGTCTTGGATCTAGGAGAGAAGAACAAAGGATGGAAGAGAGGGAGGGGTTAGTTCCCACACTTATAGCTCAGAACCCACAGAAAGACAGGCAGAGAGAAGCACCTGGCTTCAGAGTCAGGAGGGGGTGCAGAAGAGTGGCAAAGAAAAGATGCTAGGAGGAAAGCATTGATAAAATCTTTTAAAAGCCTCTATTGAGAGAAATAGAAAAAATTCATAAATACAAAAATCAAGATCAAGTTCATAGCAAAGTGATGGGAGAATCTGGTACTGACCTTTGCCTTAGCAGGAAGAGTCTTAATCTCCTGGATAAGAAAGGTATCTGGTTTCACCATCACTACCAGTGGCACACCTGTCGTTTGCTGGACACAACACACCAAACCAGGGTGGTTCATCACCTCAGACCACTGACAAAGGGCAGGAGATGTCTTACTGCCACCATTGGAACTGCAGACAAAAAAAGTGGTCACAGTTAGCATGTCAATCACTATTTAATAATTCTTCTCCTGACTTAATGTCCATCCTCACTATTGACAAAACTGCAACAATAGCCTTAGCTAAGGACTCTGGTTATCCATGGGTCAGTTTTATCCTGAGTCGTGGGGACACTGTCAGATATTCCAGTGTATGTCCTCAAGAGGAGTTTGCATTTAAAATCTACAAGGTGAGGCCTCTGAAGGACTAACAGGTGGCCCTGTGTGCCTATCAACTGCATGGAGCAGAAGACTTGCCTAAAGCTGAGCTAGTGTACTATGTAAGGATCCCCATCTATAACAAGTTATGTGTGAATCAGTGTCCATTTTATTTCATCCCAAACCATGTACTTCCCCAAAGAGAAGCCTGAGAAAGCACCATAATGGCAGGTAAGAACAACTGGAAGAGACCCTAAGCCTCTTCTCCCCAATACCATATTCTATTTCCTGATAAAGTCTGCTGCCACAGGGAAACTGGAAGATGACTGCCTAGGAGACATTTACATTCCCTTCTCAAAACTCAGTAATTATTAAAATCACATGCACTGCTTTAACCATAGATTTTCTGTATAACAGTAGTTCCCCTCCCCCAACTCTATCCTATAGGTGGGAGTCTTCATGGTAGAGGACAAACTATGCATGTGGCCCAACCTGCCAATCCTGGAAGCTGCTTGATTTTAAAGATAACTAGCACGGAATGAGGAATGCTGGGGAAAAGTAGGCTTCACAAGATTCAAGACAAGGACTATGGATGAGGGTCTGCGGGAAATGAACATTCAAGGCTCATTCCCACCTCTTGATGTTGATGGGGAAGAGCTGCAACACCTCCAGAGTCGTCCTGCTGATAGTGGCTGCAAATGACTTGCCTTGACAGTAGCTGAAGAATAGCACTTGCAGCACGTGAGAGTAGTACACAGACACACCGCCCCCCGCCACTTGGCTGTTACTGTCCTGTAGGGGTAAAGACACATGTGTGAATTGACTTTTCTGTTATCTGGGCTACCTTCAAAAGCATGCTGATTATAGTTTTAAATCACGAGAAGGTGCTCTCACACACTAAGCATGGGACCCTCTGAGTAAATGTCACCCCAAGAATAAAGCAACTTCAAGTTAAATGAGTTCAGTCATGAAGAGTAAGAATTTTTGCTACTAGGTAAAAAGTTAGAAGTGCAATGAAAGAAGAAATAAAGGAAACAAAGGAAGAGAAAGAAAGAAAGAAAGAAAGAAAGAGAGGAAGGAAGGAAGAAAGAAGAAAGAAAGAAGGAAAGGAAGAGAAAAGAAAAGAAAGAAGGAGAGAAGAGGGGAGGGGAGGGGAGAGGAGGGGAGAAGAACAGAGGAGATGCTAAACTACCTCTAAAACAGAAAGAAATGGTAACACGTGCTCTTAACCTTTAGGTCCTCGTGATTGATTTCCAGTACATTAGTGACATAGAAGGGTCCCTGCTGGGCACTGCTGGCCTCCTCCATGAGTTGAGTATAGATGTACCCCGCTGAAGACATTATAACAATGATGTTCTTTCCCTCCTCATTGAAAAGGAAGGTAACATCTCTTATCTTGGAACTTGGTAGGAGAAAGTAGAAGGTTGGACTCAAGGCATCAACAGACAGATCATAAATCTGCAGGACAGAAAAGACAAAGGACAACTTATTTCAGTCCCATCTTTGAAATATGCTGGTATACTATAATTACTGTATTCAACATAGCTGTATTCAAGCAAGTTGTATTCAACAAGCACCTACAAAATGGGATCCCTTAGCCAAGGACATTGTTCAAGTCACATTGATAGGGAGGACAGACTTTAGGTCAAGAGAAGAACTATTAAACAGTGGTTGATGGGCTAACTGTGGACAGTTTTGCTGTCTGCAGTTCCAGTAAGGCTCCAGTCCTTTGTCAGTGGTCTGAGATGATGAACTACTCTGGTTTGGTATGTGGCATAAAATACATAAAAATCTTTTATTCTCCCTCAAGAAATGAGTAGGGGAGAGATGAACATAAAGTCTGTAACAAATACAATATCTGGTGTGCACATGCTACTGCAAGGGCAGAACATGAATTCCATTATCACCTACAGAAAGAGAATGTCCACTTACTCAGCAACATAATGAAAAGCAACAAAATGTGTTGACAGTTTGTTTTTAATTTCTGGAAGAAGCTGGCACATAATGGAGATCAGACATTCTGGATTATAAGTATCATCACGGAGACATAACTTTACCTTGACGAAGTCTGCAGTGACAATTGCTAACTCAGTCTGAGAGCCAGGTAACCACACAGACTTGATGATGAAGTTCCCTGTGGCCAACTGGGGATGCAGCACCAAGTGATCTGAAACAGAGCCTGAGCTACTGAAGGTAAGCACATGGCAGTCCTGGACACAGAATAGAGAACAAAATGGTTAAGAGATGATTTGGAAAGTAGGCTAATTCATTTCATCATTTTGTGTTTTCTTTTTTCCCTAATAGTCCCTGTCTTCAGAAAATATTTAAGACTGTCTAGTAACATGTTCAGGTTTCCAGAACACACATAGGCTGTGTTTCAGGAAAAGTTAAGATTTCCAGGAGAAATGTGGAAGACCTAAAGGAAGTTAAGTACAAAACAAGATTGTTTTGCATGCCAGGAGCTTTTAAATTTTTATCTCAACGTAAGAAAAAGCACTGAGAATGAGAGAGAAGGTGACCAAAGGTCACAGCTAATGGTAACCAAAGCTGGATCAGGATTTTTACCTTCAGCCCACAGACTGCCAGGTAGTCCTCCTTGCAAGGATTTCCAGTGAGACTCAACACAGTAAAGGGAACTGGGGCAGAAGCCAAACGAGTCAGAGTCAACTTCCTCTTGCTGGAATCTGCTTGCTTCAAGAGTGCAGAGAGCTGCAGAACAGTGATCTGCAAAGGAACCATTACCAGTTTATTCTTAATCCAAATCCCCCCAGAGAATGTAGAGCAAGGAACAAAAGCTCCTTCAATAGGGATGTTACTCTAAGGGCTTTTGTAGTGGAAAAATCTCTTAGGAATCATCTAGACAAATATAAGTTTCTGCTTCTCCTGGCAGAAAGACATGGCAGGTGTGTCCCTCATCCCACTAAGGGTAGGAAAATGAGCACTGAAACCAACTTTTCTTTCTACTTTTTTGTAGAATCATTTCACAAAATAAGTAATACCTATGTACCACTGTCCTTCTCTGTTTTTCTATGAAGTGGTTTTTGAAACTATGTGTGGCTGTTTTAAGGACTATCATACTTTCACTTACGGTTAAAATAACAATAGTAGTGATGAGAGAGGCCACAATACAGAAAAACCTGAGTTAGGATACTAGTACTCTTCCAAGTGCTACTAGTCCCATAACAAAAACTGCCCTGTGTTCTTAAGGGGGATGAGACTGCAGGGAAGGACTAAATAAAGAACACTGAGTCCTTCTATGAGGGCGTTTGTCTCTTAGCTTGCTTCTTCCAGAGGACCAAGCTGAACAAGACTAGGAGCCACGATGTCCTAAGTACGTGCTGGTCACTGCCTTTCTAGGGGCACGAAGGACACTGATGAGTGATAACTTACTAATCAGAAATGGTTTTTATTCTAGTCATATCAGCTTCAAGTTTAATCAGGGCTCAAAAGTAAAAAAGCTCAATGAGATCTGTCCTTAAAGAACTCTTGGAACCCAGTGGACTTTTTCCCATAGACAGCTAATCTGAGCATCACTCAAATCAAGTCATTCCGTGTGTTGTTTAGCCTTTAAGACAAACATGACCTAAAACGAATGGGAAGAAATTACAGGAATCACCTTCCCCTTCTCATGGCTAACAGCCAAATGTTGGCGGCGCCCGTGAGGTGAAGACAGCACACACATAGCCACCCGCCTGAGCACATGGGCACTGATCAGTTGCCGTATGGTTTGGCCCTGGTCTCCGCTGTAATTCATACGAACGTTCTCAAAGGCACCTTCCTGAGAGCCTAACGTGGGAACCTGATAAAGACAAAAACAGAGAAAGGAAATAATAAAGCAAGTAAAATCAAGCGGATTCACACAAGATTCATCTGACAGATATTCTGCGTAATTCAAAAGCAATGGCTTTCAATCTTCAATCCACAATTTGTTAAATCTGTCAGTTACAATGTCCAATAAGAACAGCACTAGGGCAGGGATTTAGCTCAGTGGTTCTGCCTCCTGCCTTGCAAGCACAAGGTCTCAAGTTCGATCCCTGGTACCAAAAAAAAATAGTGCAATGAATTTTTCATAAAGGTAAACTTACGTTTTGTTTTGTTTTTTTGGTACTGGGGATCGAAATCAGGTCCTTGCGCTTGCACATCAGGTGGCAAAATCACTGAGCTAAATCCCCGGCCCAACTTATGTAATTTTTTAAAAATTGAAATATAAAGTACTGGCCTTTTGCAAAATGTTAAAATGTACTTTCTCTTATATAATTAGTAGTGATGATAGATGGAATTTATTTCATTGATCTAACCAGGCAAAAAAGTCAGCAACTTTATGTGTTACCACTCCTATTGCAGTATTTTTACTCCTTCATATCTGAAAGTCTAAAAACTACTGCTCTAAAACTTTTAGTCAAATATTAAAATATGCGTGTATGTATGTATTTACAAGTGAATATTATTCCCTTATTAACAGCGACCTTATGAGAACTATTCACATGTCTCATCCACAATATTTCTTCATTTCTCTTTTTGGAATTGCCTCCATTACTTTCCATTAGTTTCCACTGCTGCTAAAAAGGCCAAGAAGGTCAACACCATAAATCCTACATTTAGTGCTGAGTAACTGGTTTTAAAGTGGATAGTAACTTATACCTTATATTCACTTCATATGAAGAACTACAAGATAATTATCCAAAAGGCTATTTAGAAAACAGAATATTATCTGCCGAGCTAGATGAATCTTAAGGAAAAAGATTCAGTAAGGAGGTTTGCTATTTTATAGAACAAAGAAATTCAAATGACCCCAAAATGCAATTTCCCACATCTTAGGGTTTATATACTCATATGAATTAATAAAGAGGATGTATTTCCTGAGTTAGGACCCTGGATTCCCTTCAATTGGAGATACACTTCATACAGTGATCATTACATTGCTCACGGTATGGTGGGGACGTCATGATATTATAGATCGTAAGTTCTGAATGTCCTGAGATAGACTGGCTGCTAAGTGTATTCTTCAAAGGATCTAACACATTCTGTATTTCAATCAACTTGCTGGTTCCTACAACTGACAAACTTCAGGACCCTGGCACGGCACACTCACCATCAGTTGATCTGTCATCTCAACTACTTTGTCCACTGTATGCAGCTCACTGAGGGCTTGCTGTGCTCGGCTACTGCTCCCCACAGCTGAAGCTTGCTGAAAATTGGTCTGAATGGCATCCATGAGGAAAGTGAGCATATCTAACACAAGAGGAGCGAAGGAGAAATTGGCCTGAAAAAAATCAAAATTCATAAGTAAAAAAAAAAAAAAAAGCCAAAAATAATGGGTCATACCTGTAACAATCTTGTAGTAACTATGTACATTCAGAATTCGGTTTCCTTACTTCCAGGTAGCCATTCTAGCTGTCATCTCACTATAATCCTGTTATTTGATTCCAGTCAATCAGCTACTGTGCTACTGACCCAAGGCCCCCAACACAGATAACCTACTTTCTTTATGTAGGGTGGAAAAATTGAGAAAATAATCACTCAAATGGTTTTCTGTATCTTGGGCTTTAAATGATGGGCCTGGCCAAGAAAGGATGCTCAGTGTTATACAACTCAAGGGTTACCCTCCCACCGACCCCCAGAAGTACTCCCAGTGCTCCTTGGTCATAAACCCTTCTGGAGAAACTGACAAGATACACTGTATTTGCACTGGAAAGATGGGTAAACTTGGATTAAGAAGAGAACTAAAAGGGGAGCCTCATGCATTTCTGACTTACACTAACTCACCAGGCTCTGACTGCCTACTGTTCTAAGGACTGTCAGTAAGCCCACCTGGTTCTGCAGCTCCTCCCGGCAGCCCTCGACTGTGCGGCACAGGCTGCTCTTCTTGGGCTTCTCTTCATCAGCAACCTTTCCGTCACTGATGGTGACCTTGGCTTTATCAGCTGGTGAGGTGCTGGCGTGACGCACCAGACTCTCTGAAGCCCGAGGTTCACTCTGAAATGCTGACTCTTTCATGGCAGAACTCATGCCACTGCTGGGAGTTCGCTTTACCAGTGCCTAGGGACAGAAAGTGTCAGAGTTCCTAAGTTCTTATCACAAACACACAAAATACTGCCTACAATACTGAAGCCAAAGAAGAAACAGGCTAAGCATCACGTACATGTTATTCAGAAGCCTAAATACATGGTATTCACCTAATATCTAACTGTTGCCCACTTATAAGAGTCAGGCCTTGATTATAAAATCTGAAACTGCAAGGGGTCTGAAAGACTGCTGTAAGATCACTAATCATCCTGTTAGTTCTAATACTCTTAAGAACTTGGGCTTCAGTGGTACAGATAATCACAGAACAAGAATATATTCCTAGACTCAGGTACCCATGGAGGTGATGTAGGAATGTTCCCGTTTGGCTTAAGTACTCCCATGTCACTACCAAGTAACCCTTCATGGATCAATGGAAGTTCCAAATTTCTCACCAAACAGCTGCCATCTTCCTTGGCTCCACAGTCACAGAAGAAGGATCCATACTTGGCATAGGAAATCTCATGATCCTTGTGGCACACCTTAGCACAAACTGTGCACACACCGACCCCATCCACCATTTTGCAAGTGTGACAGTGGTACCTATGAAAAACAAGCAGCAGAATATAAGCTCAGAAGTGTCAACAATCAAGACCCAGAAAATCTACACCTAAAATGAAGAACTCTTACCAGTGCTGGTTCATGAATTCTTTCTGTGTGATGGTAAAAGTGCAGAGTTTATTGCAAAGAGAATCTTCATCCTTCAAAGATAAAGCATTTTCAATCAAAAATATATCCCTCCATATAAACAGCCACAAAAACATATCTGCTTCAACACCCTATGAAGGCTCATCAGTGACCAATAAAAACCTGCCCCAACTGGAAACGGCCAGCTGGCTAAAAAAAATACAGAGCAAATTCAGCTGCAACCTTAAGGTTTTGGGATTAAGAAAAAACCTAAAAGGAGCTCCCACAACTCCATGAAGCACTCATCCTCGAAGTTATGTTTTGAGTGCAAAGTCCGAAGCACAACAAGTGACTCTTGATAAAAGGTATAGCCTCAGTGAAATGTCCATTCACCAAGAAATTAGATCCCCATGGCCTGCTCTGAAGGAATAAAAAAAGCAGAAAAGCCAAGTTTAGCATTAGGTATGTGAGCTGGAAGAAAGCAACAGCAGAAGAGTTTTGAAGTTCATAAGGAGCTAGAAAAGAGCACCAAAATCGTCTTAAGTGTCCTAGTATACTAGTTAAGTTACTACCTGAAAAGGCTGACTTCAAGGCCATTTAGGACTTACTGAATCCTCAGCCTGGGAATCTTCCTCTTCCACTGCCAACTCCTCTACCCAGTCTGAGTCCACCTCAATGGCTCGCTCTTCCCCATCCACAGAGAGGTGACTTGGGCCTTGACCATTACTCTGGCTCAGAGCATTTGTGACATCAGCCAAGTAAGACATAATATGGCATGTACACTCCAAAACAATCACGTGCTACAAAAGACCACAAGCCCACAAAAACTTCAGTTCTCCAAGTCTTACATAAACTATATTCTCTTAACCTCTGTTCAATAAACTTCAAGATCAGGGGAACAGTATAAAGAGAGAGAAGAAAACCAATTATTTTATTTATGTGCACAGCTCTTACCACTGTCTTGCACACAGCAAGTCAGTAAATTGTACTGAATTATTGTATATTCCTTCATTCTTAAGAAAAAGATAACAATTTACAAAGTCTTACAATGTAAAATAGAATTAAAATTGGAAAGATGCAAAAAATTGGGAGGATGGAGTAAAGCTTCAGACTAAATTGTTCGAGAAAAGGCCCAATTATGACTATGAAGAGGCTCTCATTCGCATCTTTCACTTCATTAACATTTTTTTAACCATTAGTGAAAGTCATTTTAATTATCTAGTTTTTAATACAAAAGGAAAGGAATAGCATCAGCGATCAAGAGAAAAATCGTCCAACAAACTGCTGCTCAGGTTTCCCTTAAAAAGCTCAAATAGTCTGGCATTACTCAGATTTCTAAGTTCCTTTCTCTGCATCCCAGTATTTCTATGCCAATGGATCAAAGGATGATTAGCAAGACAAGAGGGAGAAATAAATGGTACTGTGGTGCATCTCAGAGGCCAATTTTCTTTTCCTAGCTACCATGTCAGGTTCAATAGGTTAGACAGGTAAGGAAAATGCCTGAATGCAAGATTTCTATCAGTCTCAAATCCCTTTTCTCAGCACAGGGACCTGAATCTGCAGCATGTTATGCCATTTTAGCATCTGGAGTGAAGCTGAGGATACGGTCTATAAACCATGCAGGCCCAACTCAGACTGCAGAGCCAAACTATGAGTTCTTCATAACATAACAGGATCTTGGAGTAACAGGAAGTTACATTTTAAGGGTTCTGCTGGATGTTTACTTTCCAGAACATTTCCTTCTTGCCACTTTTTGGTACCTACATGTCTGAGGGCCCACAGTTAACAGTAACACACCAGATCTTTGAGATTATCACCCTTATACTCCATAGGCTAGCCATGGACAGGAGCTACAGAAAGAACAGACTTTCACTCAACCACAAAAATCATCATCTCTTCACTCCCTATTGTCATTCCTCACTTCTCTTACCTTTCCATGCATCACATTGGCATTTAGCTTCTCAACCACATTCTTCTGTGACAGGTATTTCTTGCTATCCCAAAGAAAAAAAGAAAGGGGGTGGGGAATACATAATTATCTAAGGCACCAAAGAAAGGAAGCATTTTCTTTCATGAGCCTTGAATTAATCTGCGGACACCATGAAGCCAAAGTATTCCTAGAAAATTAAATTTAAGTAATACATAGTTACACAGCTTGGGGTGCTCTGGTCTTAGATTTATCACTGATACACAATATACTTTCCCAAGATTTCCCTTGGAAAATTATGAAGAGTAAATTCTAATAAGAAAACAATGATAATGAAGTCTGATATGAACAGAGTATTAGTTACCATCTTACCCTTCAAAAAAGGTAGAGATTCAAGTTTCTTTTATATTTATTCTGAACCCCAAAGACTAACTTACAATTACCCTTCTCTTTTCCAAACACACTACGGTAACCTACAGATAGGGTCCTCTAATTTTATCATCTTACTTACCATCTGCCTAGCCAGTCCACAGCAGCATTATGAAGCTGAAGGTGACCAGCACCTTGGCCTGCACTGGCCAGGGTGGCCATCACAACCATGAGTTCTGGGAAGCCAGTCCCATCACCGTTGGCCAGCATCTCTGTTGCCATAGGGGTCAGGGTACCCAGAAGCACGGCGCACACACCTTCCCCAACTTGGCTGGTAGAAAAGACAGAGAAAATTGCTAAGTTACCAACAAGAATCAAACTCTGTATTTCAAATTTGTAAGAGTAATTAAAGTTTTTACATGAGAAAAATCAATACGCTCTACTAGCTTCCCGCAGTCTACCTACCAGAGGGAGACAGAAAAATGGTGAAATGCTAAGACTAATGCCTGAAGACAAGATAACTTCAAATGCTCTCCACATATTTCTGGGGCTGTAAGGAATACATGACATAGATGCAGTTATTTTACCTGTTTTCCCGAACAATGTATGTGGTCAGTAACTGCAACAGTTGCCGGTTCTCCTGAATTACATCCAGCTGATCGGAGTCTTTTGGGGGTGATGTAGTCATGCGAGTGAGCCAGGCCTGCAGGCGCACAGGCTCCACACAAGCCAGCTGTGCCAGTGAGCCACAGAGATGCAGAAGACTTGGGTTAGGGCTCTTCTCAGCTAGAAACAGACCAGAAAGCTACAGTCAGTTAAAAAAAAAAAAAAAAAAAAAGGACCAGGGAAAGGCAAGGAAGGGGCAATCTGAGAGGCAGCAAAGGGGGAAAGCCTTCAAGCAAGTTTCAACTTCCTTCCAAACTTTCTCTGAGGGATTCTCTCCACTTGTTAGCATTTTTATGCTACAGTTAGACTCAGGCAGAAGATAGGCACAGTATTAGCTGGACATCAAAGTTCCCATAAGAAGATTACTAAAAGCTGTCACTCACTCAGCTGGAAGAGTTTGGTGAAAAATTTCAAGACTCGGTTACAGAATTTAGCAGAGAGGTTCTCATTGGCTGTTGCCATCATGATCTGCACAAGTTCTCCACTGGAAGGCGGGAGGGGGAGAAATGGAAGAATCACATTAAGCTCACATAAAAGGAATCCATTTCTATTTCTTTACAATCTCATCTCCTCTAGGGAAAAGGGTTCCTTTTGAGTCAACTACACAAGGTGTTTGTTAAGTCCAGATCCTCACAATGATCTTAAAGTCAGAAATTAATTCAAGTCTTTCTCAAGAGAGATACCTAAGAAGCCTTACACATTCCTTGAAAAGAACACCCAAGTCACCATATACAGCTCCTTGCTTTCAGGAAGGTTTCACAAAACACACTGAGAACACCAAATGTTTGGTTCACCTGTCAGAGAAAAATTCTTCCATGGCTTTACGGGCCTGGGTGCTTTCCAGTTGCTTTTCCAAATACTGGAGACTTTCCTCCAAGATGGATTCATCCAGTCCACTGAGGAGCAAAAGGAAAATGTAAATACAAGTAACAAGAGCAATTTCAACACCCTGAAAAACCCAGAGTTTATGACTAGACCTTGAGAGCAATGTTTACTTTTGTTATCTGAAGCTTAGTATAAAGCCTGGCACACGGTAAGTGTTCAGTGTTTAATGAATAAACAGTGGCACCTGAGTATTATTTTATTACTCTCTTTCCTAGGAAATCAAACAGGAAAGGCATCAGAATCTTTGAGTTCTAATCCAGATTCAGAGAGTGATTTTTTATTCTTGAGAGGAGGACCACTTTGAATGAATAATTTCCGCTAAATTATGTGAAGTTGAGGAGAGGTGGGGAGTGGGGGGTAGGAGGAGGAGGAGGAGGAGGAGGTGGCGGCGGCATCATCCCTGATGAAAACCTAGACTCCTCAAAAAGAAGACAAGAAATCTCAACAGTTGGGTCCTTATTTGTTCAGTTTACAGTAGATTAAAAGAACAACCTATTTTTCCTGGTTCACCTACTTCAACATGACCTAATCTACCAAGGTCAAATAATGTGGCATGAACACCAAATTCCACAGACCACCCATTTCAAAAGTACAATCATGGGCCGGGGATTTAGCTCAGTGGTTCAGGTGCCTGCCTCGCAAGCGCAAGGTCTCAAGTTCGATCCCCAGTATAAAAAAAAAAGTACAATCCTAAAAACATCAGAAACTGATTTTGTGGGGCTCCACTGTACATCTCCTCACCGCCAGTGCAGTACTTATAATCACATGTGGACTGACTTAGAGTCTCCAAATCTGAACATTTAAGGCTTCCATTTCTTCAACATTTACTCCTAAGAATCAGAAGATTCCAAATACTCTTCAAACATTTCCACATGAATGTAAAATGCACACAAGCTCAGAATTTCCCATTGAAGCACTGTAACTACAAGCTATTAGCTAACAACACAAAGGAAGCAGCAATGGCACATCTCACTGACAGCAAGAGCAGGCCACTGGAACCTAACTCATCTCCTCCACCAGGCTCACCTGTTGGGATCTGCATGATTGGCCAGAATGTTGTAACAACCAGTGATCAGCTTCTCATAAACACGAGCCAAGAACTCATCAGACTCTGAGGGGCCCAACATGCGTTCCAGGGAATTGCTACTGATCTCAGCAACACTTTCGGTGCTTGACTCCAAAAGAAGGGGGAGCAGGGTCCGAATGACCTGTGGCGGGTTCATCTCATCAGACCACCTTCAGCAAAGTAAATGGAACCAAGTTAGTGAACATAGCCTTCCAAAACACTGCAAGGCAGAGAGAAGGTAAGTCATCTCTTTGCTTATTTCAATCTTTCTATATATGTACAATCATACAATTTCATATTCTCTTTCACTATTATATCTGAAGCAAAAATATGAAAAATCTATTAAAATGTCAGTTAATAAGATGTATCTTATAATACTGAAAAAAAAAGAAAGCTAACGAAAATCTAAGAAAGCAACTCATCCTAGAGTTTTGTAACACTGCCAGGAATCTGGACCACTGTTAATACAATTCAATATATGACTATACTCATGACCTATGTACAGAAGACAAATAGTCCCTTGGTGGCCTGACCTACTCATGATAACGTAGTCTAACTTCCCCAATGCTTACAAAGAAACGTTATCAAGTAATCTGTTACTAACACTTCAAAATTTAAACCCAAATCACCTCCAAATCACGACATGGTTTAAAGACAATTTGTCTTTTGTGAAAGAGAGGGCATGGTACCTGCTGCCCTTCAGATCTGAGTTTTTAAAAATCATTCTGGTCAGGCATAGTGATACCCTTCTGTAATCCCAGCACTCAGGAGGCTGAGGCAGGAGGATTGCCACGAGTTCAAGGCCAGCTTGAGCTACACAGTGAGTTCAAGATCAGCCTAAACTACAAAATGAGACCCTGTCTCAAAAAAAAAAAAAAGTAAGTAAAAAATAATTCTAGGTCAATCACTTATCCTCTACTATAAAGCAACAAGTTCTCTTGGACAGATAAAAGATATAAGATATGTATTATGATACAGAAACTCTCACTGTCCTCTTTTAGCTACTATAGCACACAGATTAGGTTTTCTATGGGTTAGGTTCTGGGTACTCACACAATGAGATCTCCAGTCAATCTGACCAGTGAGAGCAGGGTGTGCTTCAGAGAAGCAGCCAAGGGCAGACTCTGGCCACAGAGAGTCCCCAGGTGGGCAGCCTGCACAGCACTGATATAACTCTCAGATGGGATGGTGTCATTGGCAAAGGCATTTCGCTGAAAGGAAGCAAATTGGAAGTAAGTGAAAAGACCATCTACCATGGGTAAAATTCTCTAGTGGAGGAAAAAAGAATCTGATATAAACTAAGGGTCCACTGAGGTTTGCGAACAGCAGCCTCCAATGCACATACACTGCTGTCCATCTGGGAAAGAAAGTGGGGTGGGAGAAGGCAGCAATTCACAAATTTTACTTAGTACAAAGTTAACAAACACAGCAAATATGCTACATGCAGTGGTGCATGTCTGTAATCCCACTTAGTTAGGAGGCTGAGGAAAAAGGATCACAAGCTCAAAGCTAGCTTGGAAAATTTGGTGAGCCTTGGCTCAAAGTACAATTTAAAATGGGAGAAGGGGTGTGGCTCAGTGGTAGAGCACTTGCCTAACATGCACAAGACTCTGAGTTCTGCCCCAGTACCATAAATAAATAAACAAAAAAAAACCAATGCCAATTCCAAATGACTGGAATATATAACACCCTATATGTAAGAGTAGAACTATTTTGTTTGTAATTGATTGAGATGGATGGATTTTGCAATGTATCTGGATTCCATTACAAAGATCATAGTTATAATTGTACTCTACAGCTTTGGGTGGTATAAAAAAGTCACAATTACACAGCAGGGATAATAAGATTATAATATTTCACTTTTCCAAAGTACTACAGAATAATCTGTTTACAGAGATCGTTTAGAAGAGCACACACAAAAATCAAGTAAGCTGACAGAGACTTGATAGTATCTAAAAGCACTGAGAACCTAAAAGTTACCTGATAAAAATCAAGAAAAAAGAAAGACATTTCTGACACAGAACACAAAAATGAAACCGTTAACATCTACTGAGACTTCATATGCCAGATAAAATACTAGGGAGTACACATGTAACACATTTAATCATGATATTCCAGGTGAGGAAACCAAAGCTCTCTGGTAACATGGGCTTCTAAGTAAAAGGAGCATATGAGAATCACTTGGGTAATCAAATGCACTGTTGATTCAGCCATAGCAAATACTGGTGCAATAAACAAAAGTCTCTTGGTAGTTAGTTTAAACTTAAAGACTACGAATAACACAGAATACATGAGATGGAATGAAGTGGAAGGGAAGGAAGAGGAAGGAGAGGAAAAAAGTAATTAGGACATATTATGTTCATGTACCAACTTCCTGCAAGGAGTGTAAATATTATATACTGCAAACATGTACTAATAAAATTGAAAAGGTTAAAATTTTTAAAAAAGAGTGACTTAAGAGTAGCTAACGCACAGCATTTCTACCCCTAGAACACAGAGAGACTTACCCAGGATCCAATGTTGGGAAATTCATTAGTATTAATATTATTCCAGGACTCACAGACAGCCTGCACTGATGATGGCAAATTCTGAACCAGTGTCGGACCTGGGGGCAACAGAAAGGACAAGGATTCAACAAGAAAGAAGGAATGACATATAGCATTTTAAAAGCTAAGCCCAAATGCAGAAACACTACTGCCCAGCCTGCCAAAATAATTACTAAGACAACTTTAGATGATATTTCAATTGCATTGCTATGTCCAAGAACCAGCTAATTGCTTAATAGCCAATAATCTCATTTATAAGATTTTCATTTTCCATCATATTCACTTTCTAATCTCGGAAGAAAAGAAGACAACTGAAAACAAAGTGAGGGAGAATCATTTTAGCAAGTCAAGCTAAAATCACCACTGAACATCTGCTCTTCTTCCTATGAGTAGGTAACATTTTGATGTGTTTTCTCCTAAAGCTAAACCTTGAGGGCAGGGATCATTAATGTACATTAACAGCAATCAATGAAGCAGTACTGAGACTCTGACTATTAAGGACCAGGGATTTAGCTCAGCAGCACAGCACTTGTCTGGCAAGTGTGAAGTCCTGAGTTCGATCACTGGTACAAAAAAAAAAAAAATTTAAAGCTTGACATTAGGAAAACACAAAGAAAGGGCTGTAAATTTCCAATGGTAATTTCTGCACAAATCTCTAATGTACCCTAAATTTCTACCAGATCATTCCTAATCTAGGAAAGAAATTTTTCTAAGCATGAATGTAGGTTACAATAGACTGGTTTCCTAACCACCATAAATGAAAAGAACACAAATCTATGATAAAGGCCAAATAGCCTCACACTGTGGAACCACTGATCTTGGTTTAGGTCTCAGCTTCATCATTTGCAAGAAGTAGAATTTGAGAAAAATAACCTATCTAAGCCTTAGTTTCTTAATAAATAAAGATGAGATAGTAATACTTCACAGGGTTATTGGGAAGATTGAAGTGGATAAATCTATGTAAGTTCTTGACACACAGGAAGGCTACAATAAATTTTAGGCACCAGTAGACAGGTAGAGAGACAGAGAGCGCAGTAGTACTAATGAAATTACTCAAAAGTATTTTCACTCGCTTACCCAGAGTGTTCGCTTTGCACCTACTAGAGCCAATAGCCAAAACAGCAGCAAAGCCATGCAATTTCTCCTTGGAAGGTTTATCAGCGGTTCCTTCTTCATTAAAGTTCTGCAGCAAATAGGCCCTAAAGAAAATATGGTGGGGAAACAGGGGCAGAAGTTGTAGAAATCCAACCCCATCAAAGTCAGGAGAAACTTGCCCTAGAGAAGCTGAAATGCCTGTATCTGTTTCCTCACCTATTAAATATAGTTGAAAATGCCAGTCCTTCCATAAGAATTCCAATAGGTACAGTAATTGTTTCCCACAGAATACCCCATCCCCTGAAATGTCCCCAAAATAATTCCTTAACAAACAAATTTGGGAAACAGTAAATACTGTATCTATCCTCCTTCCCTGACCATGGCATTCTGGCACTGTATATAGCAATGGCTCTGAGAAGTATTATATTTCAAAAACGGAACTAAAAGCCTGTTCAACTTTAATTTACCAAACATTTCACAAAAATTACTTGCCCCAAAATACCTATTAACAGCTCAGTTTAGAAAGCATTAGCCTAGTGGGCCAGATTAAAGCCTAGAAACTCCTAGAGAGCACAAGTTGGTCTACTGTGGCTAGTGCTACATCCTTAGCAACAATAATAATGGCATAGTAGGCACTTATATTTACTAATTATACTTGTTCAAAGAAATTGTCTCAACCAACAATCCTCTTTCTACTATAAGGCATTCAATTAAAAGACAAGGTTAGTCAAGTTTTACAATGACCAAGGGCCATCAGCAGAAAAACTCCATAGAACAGGAGCTAAACAGTGAGATCCTACAGGGATCAGATAAAGTAAATGAGCTTAAGAGGGCCAAGTAGGACCTGCTGCAAGGGAAAGCCACTCCTCCACTATCTGTCACAGGGCACTGGTGCCAAACTCATGCAACACATTATTTTTCTTGTAAGACAAAAGATGTAAATGTACAAGTTGTTTTTTCTAACCTAAAACCTCAGTATCAGGTTTAATTGCAGTGTTGGCACTTTGTGATAAATAAGTAGGTATTACATTGCAGTTTAGGCACTCATGTCTAAAAGGTTTCGGCCGGGGATTTAGCTCAGTGGTGCTGTGCCTGCCTCGCAAGCTCAAGGTCCTGAGTTTGATCGCTGGTACCAAAAAAACAAAAACAAAATAAATATATAAATAAATAAAAGGCTCACCATCACTGTCCTAGGGGAAATCAGGCCCAGTTTTGCAAGTGCTTCCCATTTAAGAAAAACCAAAAATCTCAATTTGTGAATCATTTCCCCATTTTTATATATTAAAAATGAATTTAAAAAAATTTTTTTTAAATTATAAACGAATTTTAAAGTTTTTAAGCATCATTTGCAGACCAAAGACTACAGGACATGCAATTTGCAATGTTTGTTATAGAAAGCACAAAATTTCAAAATAATCTCTAACTCATGAAGAAATTATATCCCTATCATATCATGAAATTTAAAGAACATTTTCAAAGGGCTTCATTTTATTTAATACCAGGAATGATGGTTTAGAAAAATTACACTTTCTTTGTATCCTACAAGTAAAATTCTAGGAAACATTTTAAAGAATTACAGAAATTAAACTTTCCTCTGACTCCTCATGAGCTATGTCAAAATTCCCTCATCAGGCACCCCTCCACATGTTATATGGGGAAGAGGCCTTAAGCTGATAAAAGGAAAAGATGTAAACTTCTGAGCCCCTGGCAGATCAGCACAAGGTAAGCAGTACTTGCACAACTCAGATGAGTAGTTCGTCATACCTAGTGAATGATGCATAGGTGTCAATGAGTTGAAGCGTGGCTGGAAGGAGGTTTTTGGTGATCTCAGATGACTTATGAGGATCAGTTTCTGCAGCCATCTTAGAAAAATGCTCATCCAAAGACACTTGAACCTTCGAGATAGCAGCATCAAGGGTGTAGATGGATTGCAGACTAGGAATTTCATGGAGTTCCAAGATGGTGGTACAGTCGATGCTACAGAATGATGAAATCTTTAAAAATGCCCAGGATGTTAATTAGTTGTGGCAAAAGATGTTGGTAGAAGTCAAGTTCTATCATTATGGTTCCAACATTAGCATACCTGTCGAGCAAAGTATTCCTCTACAATTTCAACATCATATTTCACTGAGCTGCACTTGGTGGATGCCAGTTCTATTAGAGAGCCAGAATGTTCAGCCTTCATTCCCTGTTTGATAAGGTGATCCTATTTGACAACAAGAAAAAGGTTTTAGGGTATCAATATGGAGAGCTCAAAACTTCCATTAACTTTAAAGTCCCCATAAGCACAGAACATGTCAGTTATAAACACCCCTTCACAGCAAGCTCTGTGTTCCACTAAGGTACCTTTATCCAGTTAACGTAGGAGCTGATGCGGAGGCGAGATGACCATCGCAGAGTATGTAAGATATCACATTCACTCATCTCAGGCGAGTTCATGGCCAGCTGGTTCATGTAACTCTTTGATGGCGGCAAAATTCCTAGAATCCTCCACAAAATTAAGAAGTAATACTGAAGGGCACAGGCCTCCTAGAGGAAGAAAACAGAGCAGTCATAGAGTGACCACAAGGTACTGCATTAAAAGTTCCCTGACAACAAGAACTACTCCAAATACAATTTTTGAAGTAGAATCATGTGGAGTCTCTATATTTTCAAGTGAGATTTATTCCTCATGTCTGCTCCTCTGACCTTCCTAGACAATACGCCTAATAATAAAGCATAAAATGACAAAACATATAATTTGTTCCATTATGCATATTTTATTGGCCAAAAAGGATGCTCTGAGACAACTCTGGCTTATTAACCAAAAGACAACAGGATATTCTGTTTGGCAAGCTCATAATCAGCCAGCCCTGTGTGGCCTGGCATTGCTAATGTGACTTGTAAAAATACAAAAAAACATTCACAGAACCATAGAAAATGCTCAAGTGTAAGGCTTCCAACATCAGATATCAACCAGCAGTCACAAGAGATACAGCACTTGGGTGGACACTAACCCTCAAAGTCCCATTTCTCTGTGCTAACCAAAAGAATGGAAAAAATGATAAAATGATGTCTGTGGTGAAAATAACCACTCAAACTACACAGAAATAGTGAACTATCAGTTTTACAAACAAATACTCAATAAACTGATTAGACCCCAGAAAGAAACTCCTGGTAGAAATGGTCAATTATCAAATAGCCCACTCTCCCCAGGCTTCTATGATCTTACCAGGGCTGTCACGTTCTTGTTCTCCTTCCTCCTGACTGTATCAAGCTGGGACCCCGCTGCAAGCAGGGCTGTCAATGCAGCATAAAGTTCATCATATTTGACAGGCTTTGAGAAGAGAACTTCACATGCCTAATAGCAAGAAAGAAAGACAATAGTTTCTTATTTTTCGAAATATTTTTTCTGATTTCCCCTGCATTATCACTCAACCTCAGGATTCACAAACTACCCCCTTAAATTATACTTTCTGATTTTTCCTTGCAGCAGATTCCTCTTTCTAGTATCAGTGTGTGAACTATTGTGAGTGCACAAGTACAGGCTGCTTTAGGACAAAAGAGTAAGATAACTCTTTTTGTCCATTAAAATATTTGCACGTGACAAAGACAGTCTTCAGAAATAACATGTCAGAGGTGATAAGCCCTATAGCAAAAGTGCAGCCCAGGAAATAAATCTCAAGGTAACATTTTCTCTATAATAAAAGCTCAAAGCCTAACACAACACCAAATTCCATCATTACAGAAAGCAATTCCCTTTCCCCCCTGTAATGCTAATTTGGTAAAGACCATCTGGGCTACATGTAAAATAGGGTTTTAAAATTCTTCATACCACGGAATCAAGTCGGTTCAAATCATCCTCTGAGGCTTCTGGGGACAGGACACAGTAGAATCTGGGTTGTGGGACTGTATCTGGAATGCAATGTGCTGGTTAAATGAACAGTTCCATACTCAACTTAAGTCTAACTAGCATAAATGTAAAAGTTTTACCACAAAGTTTCTCAGTCCTGGCACTACTGACATTTGGAGCCAGAAAATTCTCTTCTGTGAGAGGCTGTCTTGTATGCTGTAGGTTTAACACATCACTGGCCTCTATCCACTGATGCCAGCAGCAGCCACCTCCCTCACCCTCCACCAAGCTGTGACAACCAAAACATGTCCCCAGACATAAGCAAATGTTCCCTAGGTGGGGCGAAAACATTACACTTGAAGTGACTGTTCTGGGAGTCAACTATGGTACGCTATGATTAAGTTAATCAATTTCATCATTATACTGAATGCCTTTTAAAGCCCATGCTATTTTGCCAATATCAAGAGATGATAGTAAACTCATCTCAATACTTCATAAAAGTTAACATCTAATAATCCTCTGGACGAGAGCAAACATACTATTACGCGAACTCAAGAGAGACCTCATGAAAAGAAGAGACAACTGCTACATGAGAGAAATAACACACAAAATAGCATGTTCCCATGATCACCGAGACCTTAAAGCAAATTTAGCTTGTGTGTTAGAATCACATCTCTAAGGAAAAATTAAATCACTGTAAGTGAGAAGAACCCATACACTGTGCCCTATGGCCAGACAAAGGGATACCTAAATTCTATGTCTTGATTTAAAATAAATAAATATGGAGTATGTAGGAGTCGACTTCTAAAACTGTTTTGAATCCAGAAGTGATCTGCCACTCACTACTACTTTAGTTCTAAACTAAAGTAGATAGTCGAAGATCCTCTAGGAGTCGCCAAGTTTCATATTCAACGCTGCCAATGAGAATCCATAAGTTGGTTTCATACTAATAATCTTCTTTCTCACCTGATGAGAAATGCTTAGACCAATTTTCTTCTACTTCTTTGAACCCATGATAGAGAGGGGTGGTTGCCCGGCGGCTGCTGCTATCTTGAGATCCACTTGCCCACCCAAAAGGAGGACTCAGTAGGTTATGCTGCACCTTTTAGAACAAAAAAACTCAAATTATGAAGGATACAGTCACTGTTCTGCTTTTTACTCCAGGCATGATAAAGGTTGGTATATCAAAGCCTGGAAATTCAACAAATCAAAATAAAATTTAAAAAATGTTTCTGTGACTTATTTTAGAAAGCAATTTTTCAGAGTCTTTTTTTTTTGGTACCGGGGATTGAACTTGGGTCCTTGCGCCTGCGCAGCAGGTGGCGAAACCACTGAGCTAAATCCCGGGCCTAGAAAGCAATTTTTGATGGAACATAAAGGGACACTTTTCAATGAAACATTTTAAGAAATGTTGAACATAGTAATTTTCATCGTAGTACTCTTTCATCTTCATTCTGGATTTTTTTTTTTTGGTGCCAGGGATTGAACTCAGGACCTTGCACTTTCAAGGCACGTGGCGGAACCATTGAGCTAAATCCCCGGGCCATTCATTCTGGATTCTTACAAGAGACTTTGTCAATTCATAACGTTACTGCTTGAACATCATTCAGCTACTAATAAATATTCACTGAGAGCTGACATTCAAGACACTGTATTAAACAATAATTCAAAAAGAACACCTGTGAAGAGAGACTATAATCCAATTTTAACAAGTAATCTACATTTATCACTTCTGGATAAAGTACAGGTACACATAAGCAAATGCCAATAATTTTCCTAATTCTATCCATAAACCTACACTGAACACTTAAGACCTAAAATGAGAAGGTCATTTCGGCTTTGGATCATAAATGCTAAGAAGATGGAAGCACTCAGTAACAGTAAAGTGAAAACAATGTCAGCTGGTACCTGCTCAAACAGATACACAGGGGCTTTGGAGTACTGATGAAGCAGATAATCGAAGATCAAAAGGAGACGAGCCAGGATGAGAGGCACAGAGTGCATCTGGGCATCTATGTTGACACTCAGCTCCTGGATAATCTGGACAAACAGGGTCAGTATAGCCCGCCGGCCTTTCTCAGAAAGGTGGTGGAAAATGAGGAGGAGCAACTGTAGATGTTCTATGTTCAGGTCTTCCGTCTCACTGGGCACCACCCCTTGCAGGGCATTCTGCTTCATTGTAGACAAAAATCTACCACAGAGAAAAGGAGGTTACTGGTGGGAAAATGTCCCAAGTGCCCCAAGGTTATAACTTGATCAAGCTCAGGAACAGTTAAACTCCTTAAATCCAGACATTAAGACAATCTAAGCAGGAAAAATAGCTGCATGATAAAGAAAAGCTCAAAACTAACATCTGCCTACTAAAAATGTCAGACTTGGCTGCAAAAACATTTCTAAGAGCCCTGAGTTCTCTCAAGTGTCACAATAACGTCAATGCCCACTCTGCCATTTGTGACAACGGAAAGAAGTACAAAGTCCCCTAAAAATGCTGGTGTTTTTACTTAATCAACCTAGGGAGATAGAACAATTCAATTATTTTTCCCTGCATTCTGATATTACTTTGATTTCTGCTCTCCTTAGTTAAGACAGAATCCAGAACCTGGCCCAAATTCTGTAATTTAATTCTAGTTTTGATAGTTTATACTACAGGTTATAATCATTACATAATAAGTTAAATAAATCAGACCATAATAAAAAGGAAATTACAATATTTGAGAACCTGTCAGAAGACCTTTAATGCAAAAAAAGGAATGAACATAGCCCATTGTTTCCAGTGCCCTTGGCTGTTAGGAGAGAGATCTGTGTTTTAGTAAGGACAGACTTCATCACAGCACCCACCCAGGGCTCCCAGCCTTTTCACACGATTCCACCAGGAAAATACAGTGAGCCTCTAGCATTCAAGGAGGTTTATGATTTCTCAAACCCAACATTAGAGCTATTTGATCCTAAAATGGGGAATAGAAAAGCAAAGCCTTTTAGGAAAACAAACTGCTTTGAAGACTCCTAACCATGTAAACAAAAATGGCAATGACAGGTCTATGTAAGGAGGATTTAGATGATTAATCTGAGCTTCCCTCAAGGAAACAAATTCTTTAAAATTTATCCAAAAAGACTGCAAGTCCCTAACCAAGGACAGAGTTGGCTTTCCCTGCTCCCTCTCTTTCAAAAATTCAGGTCAGAATAAAATTGGTTATGTTTAGGGCTCGGGTTCTAACAATTATAACCAAATCACTAGAAGATTCTGTTTCCAGACCACAGCTGGTATACTCATTTTTTTTTTTAAACTGTGTATCTTCCCACAACTCCACCATCATTCTTCTACCCTTCCAACTCTAAACACATCATCACAGTAACATCTCAAAGCCACAGATTAACTACAAAGAAGCCAAACAAGAAAAGTAAATAACTTTCTCTATAGACTTTCTCATGTAGTTATCTTACCTGTCCCAAACTTTAAGGCATTCAGGGACATCAGGGTCACCTTGTGTGCTAGCTTTATGTTGCCAGATGAGCAGGAGGCGTGAAAGCACAGACAGGCCTTGCGGGTGAATGTACAAGGGCCAAGGACCCTCAGAAAAAGGTGCAACTCCCAACTGCTGCAACAGTGTGTTCTAACATAAAAGACACAGGAAATCATTAGGAAAAGGGCAGGGACAAGGCCAAAGGTTACTCATGCTCTATAGCGTTCACTGTTTAATACTGGAGAGAGTAAAGAAAGAAAAATCCAGAAATTCAGGTTTAGAAGTGGTTTGGAGAAAAATTTAGTTCCACAAGAAAAACATAAATGAAAAATTATTAATCTAACCCCAATAACATCTACAAGTTTAGTGTCTGAAATGAGTTTCAGAAAAAGGAAAACTGCTTTGAGATAGCAGAATCAGGATAATTTTCAAAATGGAGTAAACATAAGAAGTTGATCCCTTTAAAAGAAAACTTAACTGTAGTAACTGATGGTTGTTCACTCATTACTTCAGGAAATAGGTTAAATTTCTAAATTCACCAAATTAAATTCTATTCTTATAAAGTATCCTTGCCCATTCATCAGAAGTAAACATTATCTGAGACACTGCAGATCTCAAGAGCAGTTTACATGCACTGGGCAGTTAACACAGGCCAAGCACTGAGCACAGGCCACACACTGTAAACACACTTTCACACAGACTGCAAAAGGCAGCGATAAGAGGTAGGTACTATGTGCTCCATGTCACTGAGGAGGGAGGCTGAAGAACATGGGCAAAGCTAGAAGGTTTATTCAAACCCACAGCCATAATGATTGCTCTACTCTTGAGTACAAGGAAACAATTCTTAAAAATTAGCTGTTAGCAGAGCATGGGGTCCTGGTCTAGAATTGCAGCACCTGGCAAGGCTGTGACAGCAACCTGTCTCAAAGGGATGGGGATGCAGTTCAGTGCTGGAGGTCCTAGGGTCAATCCTGGCGGGGGGGGGGGGGGGGGGGCACAGGAGGAGACATTAATACTTGAGTTGAGCACATGGCTCAGTCGAATACCACTTGCCTAACATGCATGAGGCCCCAAGTTCTATCTTCAGCAAAGGGAACAAGAAAATTATCTGTAACACAACTGTAATGATGAGAAAAATTGGAGAATAAAAACAAAATGTTCAAGGGATAAGCAGCCATAAATATGGATGATGGGTGATACATACTCCTTATACTGTTGTTTCTGTGGCTTTTTTAAAGTTAAAGCTTTTGTTTATTTTCATTTTGATGTCAACTTGTTAGTCCTCAGAACCATAAGAAATAAGCAGACATTTCACAGGAATCTGGTTTTTAACAATGAGGCAAGCCCTAAATTGGCATTCTGAGACACACAATTTGCTGTTGCCTCAGACTCCAAGAGCATTAAGATGACAGGTGTGTGCCATCACATTCAGGAGCTGCTAACACTGAGGAAGTACTTGCACTATTTCTTCTTACTATTTTTGTGTGATAAAATATCATAATATTAAATTTAGTATTTGAACAATTTTTACATGTACAATTCTGTGGATTTACACATTTTTGTGCCACCTTCACCACCATCCAACTCCAAAACTTGTTTATCTTCAACTGAAACCCTGTAATCATCTCTCAATTCCCTCCCCAAAGCCCTGGCAGCCACCCTTCCACTTCCTGCCTCCCTGAACCTGACTGTGCACACAAACACACAGGACCCAGCCTTTCTGACCGGCTTACTGCACTCAGCATAGCATATTCAAGGTTAACCCAGGTTGTATCGTGTGGCAGAACGGATACCACATTTTGCTTATCCATTCAAACACCAATGACCACCGGGGCTACCTCCTACTTTTGGCTATTGTGAATGAAACTGCTATGAACATGAGTATACAAATAAATGTTCAAGTCCCTGCTTTCATCTCCTTAGTATGTAAGTGGGATGGCTAAACCATGACTTTTTTTTCCTGTGCTGAAGATTGAACTCTGGTCCTCATGCATGCCAGGCAAGCATTCCACCACTGAGCTACATCCACAGTCCATATGCTAATTCTACATGTTTGCCATTCATTTTCACAAGAGACTGCACCACTTTATATTCCCAAAAGCAAAGCACAAGGATTCCACTTTCTCTATATCCTAACCAATACTTACTTCCTCTTTTTTTGATAAAAGCCATCCTGAGGAACATGAAGGGGTAACCTCTATGGCTCTGAGCCGGGCACTATTTTAAAAACTAGTCATGTCCTAATTCATCTAACAGCCACTAATGCTCAGGACCTCCATTTTCTCCAGTGTACATCCAACTAACACACTAACCTCAACCTCCCCAGTTCTGGATTACAGGCATGTGCCACCACACCCAGCTGTCTCCACTATTTCACCTCCTTATGTGGAGTTCAAGATGCTTTACCAGTTGGCCCAAACTATTTGCCATCCTGTCTTGCCAAAGTGAACCGATTTTACCATGCAGTATTTCATTTTCTTTGCTAGTGTCCTTCCACTACCTACTTGACCCTCTTAACAACACCCATCATTTCTATAGCACAGCACAAGCCACAGCTTCTGTGAAGTCCTCCTCTCCAACTCCAACATCACCCTCTCAAACTAGAAGCCTTCTCCCTCTGTTCAAACGTCACTCCAATTCTTCTATTTGGACACTCAACAGAGTCTCTATTAAGCAAGCTATTTGTGTACCCATCAAACTCTATTCCTAGACAAGTGTTTTTGTTTCACCTCTAGTTACCGCATAGCACTTAGCAAGGTATTTTGCTCTTCATGGGTGCTAATAAACCCTTATTAAAGAGACTACCTTCCAACAGGGGTCATCCAAAGATCTAATGATGCCTGAAAGACTCCAACCATGTTAACACCTTACTAGACTGCTTGATTAGATAAATTTAAAATAGACATTCAGCAGAAAGTCCACGTGCCAAAATGTTCACATGGCTACTTAAGATTTCAACTTCTGTAAGTACTGAATAGCTTACAGGTCTTATTCAAAACGTAGTCCTTGAAGCCAACAGCTGACAGCTGAAGACCCAATTTAGGATACAACACATGCTTATTTACATTTGCAGCCTGGGGGTACTTTATGAAGTTTCCTTGGGGGACACTGTGTATGATGTCTTGCCACAGAAGTCAGGCATTTGGGTAAGATACTTTGTACATTAAACAACATCCAAGTAGAGAGATTTGATGACAGATAGACAATTATCCTCAGCTTTCTTCCACCATAACGAAGAAGTTAAAAAAAAAAAAAGTTTGGGGAAAAACTTAAAGCTGCATTTTGAAGACAAGATGAAAAAAGAGGTCTGAGGATTTTCTCTGTCACACCTTCCATAGTCAGAGCAACAGGCCACATGTCTGCACAAGGGCTATGGTTATTTTTTAAATCCTAAAAGGGCAACATCATTATAGGAATCTTAACTTAAGGACTTGATTACCAAAAAGAATATTTCTTATCTATTCTTTGAACAACTTTAGACAGGAAAAGACCTTTTGAGCCTTCTCTAAATAAACTCAGAACTGAAAAAGGATCTGACAATACTGTCAAGATACCTTGTTCCAATGTAGTCTAAGAAGGTATAGGGCCGGGGATTTAGCTCAGTGGTTCCAGCGCCTGTCTCGCAAGCACAAGGTCCCGAGTTTGATCCCCAGTACCAAAAAAAAAAAAAAAAGAAGAAGGTATTGCAGGCTATGTGCTAAATGAAGCATTTTCTTTATCTTACAACCTTTCTACTCAATTTATAATTTCCTTTCATACCAAAATAAAATTTTTCATGTAATAGTAGTTAAGTACAAATGATCTTTTAAATTAACAAAATAAGGAACTTCACATAGTTTGGTATTATGAGAATTTTAACCTCTTAAAATAGTTCCTGGATTTTATACTTTTGGGACAACTGACAAGCCTTGAATTATATCTTATATCTGAAAATCTGCTGAAATAATCTCAAGAGTAATCAAAATATTTTTAAAATCACCTTGGAGGGCCGGGGCTTTAGCTCAGTGGTTCCACCGCCTGCCTCACAAGCACAAGGACCTGAGTTCGATCCCCAGTACCAAAAAACCCTCCCCTAAAATCACCTTGGAAAATTACTGGGAAACCTAATTAAATGTTATTGATTGCTATGAGCTCAAGGCCATCCTGGGCTACATAGTGAGACCCTATCTCAAAAAAAAAAAAAAAAGTTATTGAACGAGGGGATATCAGGGTAATGACAAACGTATAAAGAAAAAGGTTTTTTCCCCCTTTGTAGTACTGACTCAATCCAGGGCCTTGCACCTTCTAGCCAAGTACTTTATTAACCCCACACCCCCAAATCCGAGAATCTGCATTTCTGACAAATTCCTTAGGAATCTTCCTGGACACTAAAGTGGAGAACCACTAACTTTGAAGATAGAAGAAACTGATACTGCCAAATGTTGGAAATGGATGTGAAGCCACATGATCTCTGATGCTGTTGGTAGGAATAAAGACTGGTGCAGCCACTTAAGAGAGCAGTGTAATCTATGGGCTGAAGTCACACATTCTATCATCTGGCAATCTACTCCTAGTTACACTCCCAAAAGCAACACTTGTGGATGTACAAAGCAGACATGTAGATCACAGCAACATCTGGAACAGCAATAAAACCTGGACACAATTCACATGTACTTCAGTAGGGGAGAAGAGAGATAAATTGGTACCATCACAAGCCAAATTTTTTTAAGTTTAAGAAATACAGATATATATGGAACTAAGGAAATGAGCAACTTGAGATTTAGGATTTACGATATCAGCTACTTCAGTGGGGCGAGAACTCAAAGAGAACAAGTTCACAGGCAAGGTCCTACACTGATTTGGTCATGAGTCTACAAGTAAGAGTATATAGGAGAACATATGTCTCCTGTAATTTTATTACTTTTAAAATGCTTTTTTTTTTAATCAGTGGGAAAGTTTATTTGAAAAACTAAAGGTGGTTCCAGACTCCACCCATGGCACAGTGAGGACCCAGGCACGGCTTGGAACCCCGGCTCCGTCCCACGCTCCACTCTGCGCAACCAACCAGCACAAGCTGAGGGTCCAGGCAGCGTGAAGCGCCCCCACCCCCAGTCCCTGCCATTCATTCCGGGCTCTGCCAACAGCATGGTGAGGACCCAGGCCTGGCTTGGAGCCTCTGCTCTGTCCCACACTCCACTTAGCCATGTGGGTGCCTGCAGGGCCCAGCCCCCCCATCCCGTCGTTCTCCCCGACCCCCCATCCTCCTGGCTCTTTAGCTACCTGGTTCCACACTACAGAGGCACAGGAGATTACAAAGGCCCTATTCAGGAGCGCAACAAGATAGAGTAGAAGTTAGCAACAGAAAGAGGGCCTCTCAGGCTCCTCAATAAAAACTGAAGCTCAGCAGAAAAGTAAAGAGAATCTCTACAATAAAGGGACACCAGACCACCGTACTTGGTAAGTTGGAGGGATCATCACCTCCCATCGGAACCTGCACTATCTTCAGGGGAAGGGCAACTGGAACCTGCAGTAGAACTTTGCAGAGTTCAACCCTGCAGGAGGACAGGGAGTACAACTTGGGACTAGGAGCCAGAAATCTGCCTGAATCTCACAGGTCTGCTACTGGCTTACTGAGACTCAATGACTTGTATATGCATACGGCTGCTTATGTTGCCTAATGTGACAGCAGAGACATACCTTGAAGAAGGCCCTTCATTTTTATTTTTTGTTATTTGCAAAAAAGAAAAAAAATTTTTTTCTCTTATTTTTAATGAAGTTTGACTTTTTTTTACTCTTTTGAAATTTTTACTTTTTTCTTTCTTTTATCTTTTCTCTCTTTCTCTCGTCTCGCTGTCCCACATTGCTCTTCATCACCCTATTTGTTCCTTTCTGGACTGAATTCAGATTTTTCCTTTATTTTTCTTTTCTTCTCTTTTACCTTCTCTTAGCGTTAATTTTAAAGGAAAGTAAATACAGTATCTAGCCACTCTATTGCTGTTAGGTGGTTCTGTTCATGTCTTTGTTCTTTCATTCTGCCTTTTCCTCTTGCCTTTAACAATTTCTTAAGAGTTTGTGTGATCTTCCTGTGTCTTCTGGCCTCACTGCTAATCTTTCCTGATCTTTCTACCTATCCCTCCCTCCCCAACTGCTTCTAACTCCCCATCCCAAAGGGTAAAGTTGCTATATTGAAGAGTTTATTCACCATAAACATATGTTGGGTTGGTCCTCAGTTTTGATTTAATTCACACAGCTAAATGTGATAAATTAGTAACTACCACAAATTGCCATTTTCTAAGCTGTGCTTGATCCTATGGTGTTGCTGATTGTATCATTTGGGCTAAGCTGTTGTGATTGATCTAGTCAATTGTCCTTCCTGGTATAATGAAAATGAAATAGCCTCAGAGTCATTAGTCTCAAAACCTAAAGACCAATATCTGGAAGACACCTCTGAAAAGCAATCATTCCACAAGGGTTTTAAACACAAGCAACAAAGATACATACATTAAGCAATTCTGAAATATCAACCCAGGAATTAAACCAAGGACAGTACCAAAAACAAAAATAAGACATTTAAGCAAGGTGCAAACTCAGGCTTCCACCCCAGAAAAGGCAAATTCTGGGGGAAATGAGGTGGAAAAGTCTGATAATCAACCACCTAGACACCCTGAACTGATAGCACAGGAAGTAACAAAAAAACAGATGCATGAGGCTCTAGAAAAATTCAAAGCAGAAATAATCTCCCAGATAACTACAGAGATGGTGAGCAGAGTGAAAGATATGATTAGAGGCTCTAGAACAGAAATAGATAAGAAAATAGATGAGATCAGAAACATGCTGGAAGCCATGAATGCCCAGCATAAGAAAGAAATGGAAACCATGATGGCCCAACATAAGAAAGAAATGGAATCCATGAAACAGATTCAAACAGATATTCAGGAGTAAAAACTCCACTGCAAGCATGCAGAGCAGATTAAAATAATTGGAAGATATATCAGATACAGAAGACAGAATTGCAGTTAAGAACCATGAAAACAGAGATTTCTTAAAGATAGTAAGGGACCATGAGAAATCAATCCAACAACTGCTAGATGATGGAAAGAAGAATAACATAAGACTGACAGGAGTCCCCCAAAATCAGGAAAAAGTACAACTGACATAAAAAAACTGTTCACAGAATAGTGGAAAACTTCCCAGACAGAGGTGGAGAATTGGACATACAGTTAAGTGAAGCATATAGAACTCCAACTAGCCATGATCAAAAAATATCTACACCTAGACATATAATAGTCAAGATCCCAGAAACCCAACAGAAAAACAAAATTCTACAGGCACTTAAAGAAAAGAAACAAATCACCTACGAAGGAAAACCCAGCAGAATCACGGCAGATTTCTCAACACAAACCCTCAAATCAAGGAGAGCCTGGAGTAAAGTATTTCAGGCCCTAAAAGAAAATAACTTTCAACCTAGAATGTTGTATCCTGCAAAATTATCTTTCAAAATCGATGGGGAAATTAAATACTTCCACGACAAAGAATACCTGAGAAATTTCATGAACACCAAACCAGCACTCCAAACAATTTTAAGCAATATCCTAGAAAAAGACAATGAAGGTCACAACTCCATGAGGTCCAACAGAGGGAAGCCACCAGGCAAGGTAAGACACTAAAAGGAAAGGGGGGAAAAATAAGAAATAAAAGAGCCAAAAACAGTAAAACATCATGACAAGGATGAGTCAATATCTATCAATTACAACTATCAATGCTAATGGCCTCAATTCACCAATCAAAAGAAATACACTGACAGAATGGATTAAGAAGCAAAATCCAGCAATATGCTGTATACAAGAAACACACTAAACTCAAAAGGAAATTCACAGACTGAAAGTAAAAGGATGGAAAACAGTTCTCCACACGACAGGAACCCAGAAAAATGCAGGTGTAGCAATCTTATTTGCAGACAGAGTAGATCTGAAACTAAAACTAATTAAGGGAGACAAAGATGGTCCCTACATCCTTGTGAAGGGAATAATCCAAGAGGAAGAGATGACAATCCTAAATATATACGCACCAAATACAAATGCCCCCAAATATACAAAACAAATATTAATGGACATGAAAAACCAAATAAGCACTAATACAATTGTAGTGGGGGACCTCAACACCCCTCTATCACAAATGGACAGATCATCTAGACAAAAAATTAACAATGAAATTCTAGAACTGAACCAAGCTAATGAACAAAAGGACTTAATAGACGTTTACGGAGTACTCCACCACACAAAATCAGAATACACATTCTTTTCAGCTGCACACGGGTCATTCTCCAAAACAGGTCACATGCTAGCTCACAGGACATGTCTATGTAAATGTTAAAGAACTGAAGTTATCCCCTGTATATTATCAGACCATAGTGCAGTAAAATTGGAGATCAATAACATAAGAAACTGCACAACACCCACAGACACAGGAAAATTGAATAACACCGTCCTGAATAACCAATGGGTCACAGAGGAAATTAAAGAAGAAATTAGACAGTTTCTACAAGTAAATGATAATGCTAGCACAACATGCAGGAATCTATGGGACACAATGAAAATAGTTCTATGCAGGAAATTCATAGCAGTGAATGCCCATATTAGGAAAAGAGAGAACTCAGTTAAATAACCTAATGCAGAACTTCAAGCTCCTAGAAAAAAAAGACCATAACAAACCCAAAGCTCGTACAAGAAAGGAAATTATAAAGATCTGAGAAGAAATCAATCCAATGGAGACTAAGAGAATGATACAAAAAATTAATGAATCAAAGTGTTGGTTTTTTGAAATAAATAAAATCGATAAACCTTTAGCCAACCTTATCAAAAAAAGGAAAGAAAAAGCTCAAATCTATGCAATTAAGAACGAAAAACGTGAACAAAAATCCAGAGGATCATCAATACCTACTTTGAGAACCTGTACTCTAATAAAACAGAAAACACAGAAGAAATGGACAGATTCCTAGATACATACAAACTGCCAAAGTTAAATGAAGAAGATACAGAAATTCTAAACACCCCAATAACAATGAGTGAAATTGAAAATGTAATTACAAAATTTACCAACAAAGAAAAGCCCAGGTCCTGATGACTTCACTGCTGAATTCTACAAGACATTTAAAGAAGAACTATCACCATTACTCTTTAAACTTATCAAGGAAATTGAAAGGGAAGCAAGGCTTCCAAATTCATTCCTGGAAGCAATTGTTACTTTGATTCCAAAACCAGGGAAAGAAACAACCGAAAAAGAGAACTACAGACCAATCTCCCTAATGAACATAGATCCATAAAATCCTCAACAAAATACTGGCAAAGAGAATACAGAGTGTCATCAAGAAGATCATACACCCTGACCAAGTCGGATTTATCCCAGCGATGCAAGGATGGTTCAACATCCGTAAATCAATAAATGTAATACACAATATCAACAGAGTCAAGGACAAAAACCATATGATCATCTCAATAGATGCAGAAAAGGCATTTGAGAAAATCCAACACCCATTCATGATAAAAAACACTACAGAAAATTGGAATAGAAGGTCTTTATCTCAACCTGATTAAGGCTATTTATGAAAAACAAACAGCCAACATCATACTAAATGGTCAAAAACTGGAAACTTTCATGCTAAGATCAGGAACAAGACAAGGATGCCCACTATCACCACTCCTGTTCAATACTGTTCTGGAAACAAAAGCCACAGCAATTAGAAAAGAGAAAGAAATAAAAGGAATAAAGATAGGAAAGGAGGAAGTTAAACTGTCATTATTTCCTCATGATATGATACTTTACATAGAAGACCCAAAAAACTCAGTCAAAAGTCTTCTAGATCTAATTGACAGATTCAGCAGAATAGCTGGATACAAGGTCAACACTCAAAAACAATAGCCTTCTTATACACAAATAGCGGACTCACTGAGAGAGAAATTTGGGAAATAATTCCTTTTACAATAGCATCTAAAAAAATGAAATATCTAGGAATCAACCTAACAAAGGAAGCAAAAGACCTCTACACTGAAAACTACAGCACTCTGAAAAAGGAGATCGAAGAGGATATAAGAAAATGGAAATACATCCCGTTCCTGGGTAGGAAGAAAATATAGTGAAAATGTCCATACTTCCAAAACTACTATATAGATTTAATGCAATGCCAATTGAAATTCCAACAATATACTTCACAGAACTAGAGAAAACAATCCAAAAATTCATTTGGAATCAGAAGAAATCTAGAATAGCAAAAGCAATTCTAGGCAACAGAGACATGGCTGGAGGTATCACAATCTCCAACTTGAAACTATACTACAAAGCTACTGTGATAAAAACAGCATGGTACTGGCAAAGAAACAGACCCGAGGATCAATGGAATAGACTAGAAGATGCAGAAACAACTCCAGACATACTCAGCCACCTCATCTTTGACAAAGGAACCAACCACCCTCATTGGAGGAAAGATAGCCTATTTAATAAATGGTGTTAGAAAAACTGGATTTCAACCTGCTGAAGATTAAAACTAGACCCATACCTATCACCGTGCACTAAATTAAGATGAAAGTGGATTAAAGATCTAAATATTAAGACAGAAATAGTAAACTTGCTGGAAGATAAGTTAGGTAGAACTCCTGAAGACACTGGCATAGGCAAAGACTTTATGAACAAATCCTCAGTAGCACGGGAGCTAGCAAAAAGAATCAACTGGGATCTCATCTTATTAAAAAGCTTCTGCACTGCAAGACAAACCACCAACAGAGCTAAGAGACAACCTACAATGTGGGAAAAAATTTTTAGCAGCTGTACCTCAGACAAAGGTCTACTATCGAGAATATATAAAGAACTGAAAAAAATCAGACACCCCCCAAATTCAAACACCCAATTCAAAAATGGGCATCTGAAATGAAGACATTTCTCAAAGAAGTAAAAGCAGCAAATAAACATATGAGAAAATGTTCAACATCACTGGTCATTCGAGAGATGCAGATGAAAACAACACTGAGATTCCACCTCACCCCAGAAAGAATGGCTGGTATCAAGAAATCAACCAATAACAAATGCTGGCAGGGGTGTGGAGAGAAAGGAACCCTTCTCCATTGTTGGTGGGAGTACAGACTGGTGCAACCACCATGGAAATCAGTATGGAGATACCTCAAAGAACTAGGACTAGAGGTCCCATTTGACCCAGCTATTCCCCTACTGGGTATCTTCCCCAAAGAATTAAAAGAATCATGCCACAGTGAGATATGTGCACCCATGTTTATAGCAGCAGAGTTTGTAATAGCTAAAGCTTGGAAACAGCCTAAGTGCCCATCAACTGGAAACTGGATAAAGATGTGGGTTTTTTTATAAAATGGAGTACTACTCAGCCATAAAGAATGAGAAACTAGAGTCATTTATAGCTAAATGGATGCATATTGAGGCCATACTCTTCGTTTTTTGGGGTTTTTTTGGTACCGGAGATCGAACTTGGGTCCTTGCGCTTGCGCAGCAGGCGACAAAACCACTGAGCTAAATCCCCGGCCCTAGGCCAAACTCTTAAGTGAAATAAATAGGACACACATGTATAAATACTGAATAGTTTCTCTAGTGTGAGAAACTGAAAGTGTAAATAAAGATTAAAATGAATAACTCATAATTTGAAATAGGAAAAGATCCAAAGGTGTAGTGGTGGTGGGAAGGGGAAAGGGAAGAAGGGAAAGAAAAAATTATGAGAAAAGAAAAAAAAAATGGAAACAAAATCTATGTAAATAGAGAAGGGTGGAGAGGGGTGAAGGGTGCAAAGGTAATGGGGAAAAAATAAGAACCAAGATACATCATGTACAGGTACAAGCACCCAATGATAAATGTAAACGTATTGTATACCTAAAATGTACCGATAAAACAATTTAAAAAGAAAAAAGAAAAACTAAAGGTGAAAAGTGAGAGAGAAACTGGCTCTGGAAAGCAACCTTGAGCCAAGTAAAAGAGGAAAAGCAAGATAAAAGTATACCCTGGAGGAAGCAGGGCAGGCTATCATGAGGAAAGCCACAACAGCCTTAAAATTCATTTTAATTATATTTTTTCCATTACTATTAATGAACATTTTTGCTACATTTCTTGACCATTTACATTTCTTGTTTTTATAAATGGTCTTCTGGTACACTTTGTCTAATTTTCTAATAAAATAATCATTCAGAGTGTGTTTTTGTAGATATTTTTCCTTTTCTTCAAGCATACTGTCTTGGAGGGAAAGGACACAATTTCCTTTCTTTTGAAATGATCTTAATTAAGACATGGGGACATATCAAAGGATCTCAATCCTCTTTCAACTGAGGTATTTGAAGGACAAAATGTTCTTTAAAGACAGAAACGACTGCAGCTCCCAGGACTGATATAAAGCATTCCTGGCCTTAGTGGCCACAATACATACAAACCTGTAAGTTTGGGGACTGAAGGTCAGAAGTCACCAGACAGTGGTTGAAGTGATAGAGAGCAGCAGCAAACTCTTCATCTGATGAACCTTAAGACAGAAGGGAAACCAGTTATTCAAGCAGCGATTTCATGCACCACATACTATGCCAATAGCAAAAGTCCACTAGGAAAATCCACGAGGAACAAGGCCTGTGTACTGACCCTTGAGTCCATCTTTGTCCACCTCCTTGATGATACTGGCCAGGGTGGCCATATGGTGTTCTGAAAGAGATACACTCAAATAGTTTCGTATGAAATTGTTCCGAGAGTTCAGCATGGAAGAGGTGATAAAGTTCAAAATGTTGGAAGCTAGACCTAAGAACTAAAAGGAAAAAAACAGCTAGTATCAGAGGCATAGACCCAGAGCTCCTACAAACCCTGAATACAAACTGAAAATATGTCCTCAGGTCTCATTCAATAAATGAATTAAAGAATCAGATTTTTAAACTACTTACAATGGGACTGTTTGAGTCTTTTCCACATAATTCTACCCATTACACAAAATAATATGCCGATTTAATGCAACAGACTTCAGAAAATATGGAGTAATGTACTTAAAATGTTATCAGATCTATGCGAAGGGCTTTAAAAACAATCTCCCATTTCCACAACATCCTTAAAAGCAGATATAATCACTCCCAAACAAGGAGACAAAACTAAAGCCTGAGAATTTACAATTCTTTTTTTTTTTTTTTTGGTACCAGGATCGAACTCGGGTCCTTGCGCTTGCGAAGCAGGCAGTGGAATCACTGAGCTAAATCCCCGGCCCTGAGAATTTCCAATTCTTGCCCAAAGGCAGTTAGTGGCAGAAGTAGGATTCAAACTTACTCTAATTCCAAAGATTATTCATAAAAATCAGTCAGAGAAGCAGTATCAGAACTAAGTTATTTAATGTAACATAATCAATACAAGTAAGTCCTAAGGAAAAATATACTTAAACATTATAGTTAAACATTATTCAACCTATAAAATGTTTCAGTTCAAATGATCTGCTTCCCACAACTGCACCATTCAATTCCTCCTTCCCGCAAATCTCAGAAATCCACTCTTACCAACTCAGGATCTTTGCGACTAGCCAAAATGTTGCCCTTCTCACCAACGGCTTGCTTACTGGGGCTTTTCATCCGAGGAGAGCTTTCCAGTGGAGGGGGAGGGGGCGGGGGTGGAGGCGCCACTTTCTCTTTACTAGGGGAGATGGTCTCCTCAAACCACTGCCCCAAAATAGGCTCACTGTCATCATCTGAATAGAGAAGGGAAGATTAACATACATATACATGGAGATATATAATTATATGTGTGAAATATCTGCTTTCTAAAAAGGCATTAAGTCAAAAGAACACAAGGATACCCTGATTGATGGTGGTTGCAAGATTGCATAAATTTGTCAGAAACTATCTAAATGTATACATGAGAGCATTTTATTGTACATACCCCAATAAAACTGACTTTTAAAGGCACCAACAAAGAAAGAGAAATAAGTTTACGGTATTTTACTGCCAATATGCCAAACATTTTCCATTTATATTTGTCTTATGGGCTATTAAACTCCCAGATAAGAATCATACCTCTTTTTTTTTTGGTACCAGGGATTGAACTCAGGACCTTGCGCTTGTGAAGCAGGCGGCCAAACCACTGAGCTAAATCCCTGGCCTCCATACCTCTTTCTTGATACCTCACATATCTCACATTTCTCTGAAGAATCTAAGATATTTATCTTCCTCACGCTCTCTAAACTAAGGAAGGAGGGAAGGTTAGTCTGGCTCTGTTGTTTATTAGAACACTCTTCAGTTTTTCTCCTAACTATAAATCTACAACAACAGCCAGACTGCACACCTCACATGGGACCTTTCAAGTTGCACAGGGAAAGCTGAGAACAGAGGTCATGTGTCAATGCAGCAAGAACTAAGAATAAAGAGATGTATTCTGATTTTGGTGGGAAAGCAATGAAAAGCAACATGGGCTTGGCTGAGTGTCTGTTCGTCATTCAGGGCTGTTCATTGCTCAGCTTGATCTCAATAACCTATCATCTTTCAGTGCACATAAAATCAAGGCCCAGCCTAGGCAGGTGGATCACCAGGACACTAAAGGCACCTGTCGGACTGTGTAGCTCATCTGTGGAAGAGAGAAAAGCAGTCTCTACCTTGGCTGCTGTCCTCTTCCGTGCTACTGAAATCATCTTCATAGTATGTGTTGGAGTCAGTGGAGGCACTGGCATCACTGCTCATGGAGCCCTTCCTCTGTCGTTGTAGGACACACGCCTAGGACAATGACCAGGAATCAGCAATTAAAAACTAGCTAATCTCATTCATCATACAGGTTCTCTCCAGATCTCATTATCTTTTCTAAATCTGAGAAGTAATTCTGCCATCAGAACTCATGTTGCTTTTCCTATAAAAGCACTCCCAACCAGGCATATGGTCAAAAATTGGGGAAAAAACCCCAAACATTTCCACAGCACCCCCTAAGTTTCTGCTACAGAATGCCAATCATCATAAATTTCCAAGTTATCACATGTATCATAATACTGATAATAACCGATTCAAATGTTTGGGTAAATTCAACCAATTATACATTCCTCTCCTTGGCAGGTTGAACACTATGGGGAATGGCCATATTCCCAGCTATTCAAGAGGCTGAGGCAGGAGGATCATATAAAACCCAAGAGTTCAAAGACAGTCTAGGCATTAAGGGGAGATGCCATCTCAAAAAGTAAATAAATAAAATTTCTCTCCACTTCAAAATCATCATTACAAATGTAGGTTTATAAAAGTCATGGTGTATGACTAACTTTATTCATTTCGAGGTTATATAAATTCTTCCAAATTATTAATGGCCAGATTCCCACTCACCTTTCTATAGGAGGTTGAGAGTAATGTCAAGAGCAGGTTTGTCAGTGGGACTGAGTCAATCAGTCGTTGAATCCTCTGGATAGAGGTGCTCTGAGCCATAATGCTCAGGACTGCAGGGGGATCATCTGTCTCCCGACCCTGAAGGGGACAGTATCAAAGAGGAATTAATGATGACTTAGCTGGAAAGAACCATCTGCACTGCTGGATTATGGGTGCTCACCAAAAGTGGATAAAGCAATTGATATGCTGATTCATGAGACCAACCTCCTTCCTCACCTTGTGAAGAGCCTCCACTTGCAGGTCTTGAAAGAGAGATGTTAACAGTTTGATGGCATGGTTTGCCAATATTACTGACAGCACACCAAATCCCTGATGCCTACACAAAGAAAACAAGAAACATCATAAAATATTAAACAATGAAGTGGCATATCTTCTGCTTCTAGGGTCTTAGACCCTTTTGAAGTTCTACAGACTTTTCCCCAAGAAAAAACGTGAACATATGCACAAAATTAGTCTATCATTTTAAAAGTTCCCAGTTTCCCTGTAACCTATCCATGAACTGCCAAAAGACCTACAAGACACAGGGTAAGAACTCCTGGACTAGAAGAAACTCTTAGAAATCCATATACTTTTAGAATTTAAGCTATCAGTTCAAAGCAATTGATTCATGTGAAGATGCTAACAATTTAATGTTGAACTTTTAAAGAATCATTCTTTTAAGAAAAAGATTAACAACTTCTACAAAATATTCAGGAATAAACCTAAGAGAAAAAAAATTTACACTGGACTTGATTTCTTTCTTTCTCTCTCTCTTTCTTTGGTATTTTGAGACAGGGTCTTACTATGTAGTTCAGGCTGGCCTCACACAGTGATCCTCCTGCCTCAGCCTCCCAAGTGCTAGGATTACAGGTGTGCATCACCATGCCCAGCTTACATTAGAGTAAAACTCTCTTTTTCTGCCAGCATGTATATATGAAAAAGGGTTAATATATCTAATGTATAACAAGCCATGTAAATCAATAAGAACACCAAAGAGAAAAGTAAAGGACATAAAGCACTTAACAAATCAAGAAATACAAATGACCAATAAATAGGGAGAATGGAAGACCACATTAGAAATCAAAGAAATATAAGAGCAATAAAATAGCATTTTCCCCCCCTCTCATATTGGCAAATGTGAAAACTAATTATACCCAATGTCAAAGAGGACATGGGGGAAATGTACACATGCACATATAGCTGGTGGGAATACAAACTGGTATAATTTTTCTGAAGAGCACTTTGACAAAACATTTCAAATTTTAAATGTGTGCCCTTTATCATTATGACTATACTTCTAGGTGTTCACCCCAAGAAGATAAACAAGTTCCCAAAAGTTTATGTTTCGGATATTCACGGGAGAGAATGATTTAGCCAGGTGAGATAATGCACACCTGTAATTCCAGGGACTTTGGAGGGTGAGGGAGGAGGATGGCAAGTTCAAGACTAGCCTGAGCAACTTAGCAAGACCCTTTCCCAAAATTTAAAAAAATAAATAAAAAGAGCTGGGTTGAATTCACAGTAGTACATTAAAAAAATTTATATAGACTCTAATAAACAACGTCACTGAAAAGACGTCTACAGTATTCAGTGATCCCATTTTGCAAAGTGAAATTATATATGGACAACAAAATCTCTGGAAAAATATTCACCAATTTTAAAAAATTTGGGTTGATTCTTTTCCTTTTTTATTTGTGCATATCTGTATGGCTTATAACATATAATGAACATACATGTATTCTTTTAAAATCTGAATACACAAGAGTCATTATTTTTTGGGTACCAGGGATTGAACTCAGGTCCTTTTGCTTGCAGGGCAGGCAGTGGAACCACTGAGCTAAATCTCCAGCCCCACAACAGTCATTTTTAAAGTGTGGCTGCTAAGCTGGCATGGTGGTACATGCCTGTAATCCCAGCACTCTGGTAGGCTAAGGTAGGAGGATCTCAAGTCCGAGCCCAGCCTAGACAACTCAGCAACTTGATGAGAGTCTGTCTCAAAATTAAAAGGAAAAAAAAAAGCGCTGGGAATGCTCAGTGCAAAGACCCTGGGTTCAGTCGTCAGTAGTGACTAAAAAAAGTACAATTGCTACTTCTAAAAATATACTTTTTGGTATTTTCCCATTTCCTTTTACAATGCAAAGGAAGACAATTACTCAGAAAATCACAAACCACTGTTTACTCTGGAATGTTCTTACCTCCCTAACTTGCTCAGTATCTATTGCCCACCCTCTCGACACCAATTTCAGATTCAGCTTAGGTAATCCTGTTTTGATATCCCTGGCAGAGGATATGTATGTCCCTATTAAAATACAATCCAGCCTGGGGATTTAGCTCAGTGGTTTCGCTGCCTGCTGCACAAGTACAAGGACCCAAGTTCGATCCCTGGTACCCCACGCCCCCCACCCCCTGCAAAAAAAACCTCTCTAGATGGAACCTGATATGTTTGCATGAATATACACTTCATGCCTCTTAGGAATATGTCCATTTTTCAAATATACTACAACATTCCAGAACTATAACCCAGAGCCTGGGACAGAGAAGATATTCATCATCTCCTAACAGCTCAAACTCACCATGGCCAAGGTCAAATTATACGTCTCTCTCTCCCTTCCTCCCACTGAACCTACCCCTAAACCACTGTTCCTTAGGTCAATAAATTATACAATTCAACTGGTTCAAACACAAAATTTCTAATGAAGCTATCAGTAAATCCAGTCAGCCATACTTCCAAACATATCTCAGGTAGACTTCTTTACTCTGCCTTTACCACCACTACTCTATTCCATGTCTCCTTTGGAATAATGCACTAGCTTCCTAGTCTACTACTCTTTCCTGTCGATGTCCCTGCAGTCCAGTCTCCAAGTGACAGCTGGGTTCTCAGATCACCAATAAATCAGACGATGTCTCTCTCGTAGTGAAAATCCTCCAGCAGAGCTTGGCTCTAATTATCTGACCCCTGGATACTTCATCTAATTTTTGCCAGTTTCCTTGCTCAATTTCTCTACTCTGGCCATACTCACCTTGCTGATGCTTCAATGCCAATTATAATTGTACCTCACACCTGAACACTTCTACCTCAAACACATACATGGCTTGTCCTGTCACTTCACATATGGTCTCCACATCCTGTTTCTAAGCCCTTTCCAGACCATCCTAACCAAAATAATAGGGGCTATCAATCACCAGCCCTCTGCTCTGGCTTCTTTTTCTTCATAATATTTATGTATGGCAACCTATACTGTACTACTTATTGGTGTATCTGAAAATAAACTCCATAAAGCTAAAGACATTGCTTTACTTAGTGCTGTGTTTTCAATACTTAGAGAGGAGAAAAACAGATGACAGAAACTAAAAGAATAAATAAAATCCAGAAATGCCTAGACTTAAAAACAAAACCTTGAATAGCATCATGTCTCCTCCTTCCTAGTAAGGTTTAGACTTCACCAAAACAGTAACAAATGTTTCAGGAAGCAATACAAGAGGGCCTGACAATACCCTCACCTGACAGGTTAAACAAGGAAGTACTCAACTCCAAGTGAAGTGAACCCACATTACAAAAGAAGCGCTTTTTTTCCCTAAGTTGAACTTGATAAAAACTCTAGAACACACACTATAGACATACTCTCTCTCTCTCTGACAGACAAGGAAACAAGATCAGAAGAAACTGGTGACTCATCCAAAATCTCACAGCTATGATGTGGTGCTAGTAGACCAAGATCATTATCTCCACTGTTAAATTCAAAGCACATAGAAAGGTGATTCTTTCTACTGACACAGAGAAGAGAGGCTAGGAGTGTGGCTCAGTGGCAGGACATGTGCTGAGCATTTGCAAGGCCCTGGTTTTCTGAGGTTTTTGTGAAACGCAGTCTCACTATGTTGTTTAGACTGTTCAGCCTTGAACTCAATTATGTAGCCTGGGCTGGCCTTGAATTTGTGGCAATCCTCAGCTCCCCAACTAGTAGGATTACAGGGATCTGCCATCAAGCCCAGCTCATGCAAGGCCCTGGCTCCAATCCTCACACAAAAACAAAACGTGACACAGATAGCAAAGGAGTTACACTAGCTCCTCACCACTATGAAACAGCAGGGAAATACAACACAGCACAATAGAAATGGCAATAAGAGAAGCAGACACATACCCTTTGCCAGGCCCCAGTTTGGGGGAACCCACTCCTTCTTTTGTACGAGAAAGGATATCTCTGACTCGGAGGGCAGCCAATGGATCCTTCTCTTTCCCCTTATCAGCCAAGGCAGTAGGACTGAGATTCAATATGAGGAAAAGGCTGTTCAACAAACACCAGGCACCCAGCAACTGGAAGTTCTGATAGTGCTGTTGTAATGGGCACAAAATAAAACATGAATATAGAGATATCCATACCTTAGAGAACACAGGATAGGATCACAGCAGGGACATACTTCTTACCTCACCACCAGCCCGGCGGGAGCTGCTGATTGCTTGTCCAATCATGTCATAGATTTCAAGCTATTCAAGGTCAAACAGACACAAAAATCTGAGCAAGCTGGCATATCATTTCTTTATAAGTGCTAAATCCTACCAAAATTGATTTAACTTGAAGAGTTAAATATCGTCAGGTCATTTTCCAATGATATGTCTATCACACTTTCTTGATTTTCATATGGAGCTGACACCCACTTTCCACTCAGCTTAAACGTCACCTTCTCAGAGGCATTCCCTAAACCCAACCAACAGCAGCACATGCAGCCCTGCATTGGATGGCTTTCAACCACAATTCATTGTATGTACTTAGCACTACCCAACAAGTGTTTTATTTACTCTAAACCTCCTGAAAGTATACTGACACCTAGTAAGCCTTCAAATGTATTTCTGAATAAATAACTAAACTTTCTCAAGACTCACTCCACCAGAAAGCTGCAGTGTTTTCTGCAGAGCCAAAAGAGAAGAAGTATCTACGCAATGTGTCACGCAAACCAGCTGAATGCCTACCTCTTGGTCCCACTACTGAAGGAAAGGGGTATGAAGATTACTCTAAGTCTTTTCACACCAAGGAAGAAGGTAGAGCTGGCCATACTCCCTCATTTGAATAACTAAGGCTCCCACATCCCCAGATGCTTGGCTTACGCATTTCTGGACAATTGTGGCTGCATCACTTTCATAGTCCTCTTCCTTGGAGCTTGTGGACCCTGTCCGAACTTGCTGTGCACTGCCCACATGAAGGATGGCCATGCAGGTTGCCACACTCACACCTGAAAAAGAACATGCATAGATTCCACCCATGGGGCACTCCTGAGGCACCACCAAAACTGGAAGATAAAAACACATTCCACCACCCTCATAAAAACCTACACATAAATATTTATTGCAGCTTTATTCATAATTATGCACAACTGGAAACAAACAATGTCCTTCAGTAAGTGAATGAATAAATAAACTGTGGGGCATCCATACAGCAGAATATAATTCAGCAATTAAGAAAAAGATAAGCAAGCACAAGGACCCGAGTTGGATCCCCAGTACCAAAAAAAAATGTTTTTTTAAAAAAAAGATGAGCTACCAAGCCAGAAAAGACATGGAAGAACCCTAGCCCACCCTGTACAGGCTATACTGTACTGTATAATTCCAAATTCATGACATTATTCTGGACAAACGAATTCTATAGAAATGGTAAAAAAATTCAATGGCTACCAAGGATGAGGGGAGTAGGTAAAGGATAAACAGGTGGAACCCAGGGGATTTTCGGCAGTAAAACTATTCTGAATGATATAGTAATGGTGGATACATGACACATTTGGCAAAATATATAGGACTATATAATATAAAGAGGGACCCTAATGGACTATGAACTCTAGTTAATAGCAATGTGTCAATATTAGTTCATTAATAACAATAAATATACCATATTTATTCCACATGTATCAGGGAGAGATTTATGGGAATTCTATATAACTTGTTCAATTTTTACAAATCAAAAACTGCTTTAGAAATAAAATCTAGTTTTTGTTTCAGACACAGGGTCTCACTATGTTGCCAAGGCTAGCCTCAAATCTTAAACTCAAGAGATTCTCCTGCCTCTGCCTCCTAAGTAACCAGGACTACTGGTTATGTGCTACCACCAAGGTAAAATTCTAGTCATTTTTAAAAATGAAAAATAATTTTAAAATTTAAGATTATGAACAAAAAAATCCCTTATCTGACTTGGAAGTATTTCTCAAAGGAATCAAAGCCAAGTCCCTCTCCTGCAATCAAATCTCAGGTGATCAAATTTCAACAATAAAGCAAGGCTGGGATATTTAATCCAACTATGAAATTTCTTTTTCTTTAGTACTGGGGATTGAGCCCCGGGGCTCAGACTTGCTAGGAAAGCATTTACTACCAAGCTACATTCCCAGCACATTTTCCTTGATTTGGGGGGGGGGGGCAGTTTCTCTCTTCAGGGTGGCCTTGAGCTCACTATGTATGTAGCCCAGGCTGGACTCGGACTTGCAGCAATCCTCCTGCCTCAGCTTCCCAAGGGCTGAGATTACAGGCATGCACCACCACACCTGGCTTTCTTTGATTTTTGAGAGTTTCACTAAATTGCCCAGGCTGGCCTCAAATGTGCAAACCTCCTGCCTTAGCTTTCTTAGCTGTCACAGTACCTGACTCTATCCTTTTTGGACTTTAATCACATCTTGACTAAATACATTGAGATCTAAGTGACAGTTAAGAAATTCTCTGGAAATTAAAAGTAAACTAACTCTAAATTTAAAAATACAAGATCAAAGGTAGAGTTCTGGAAAACACTGGACACAGGCATTGACAGAGCACCTTCTCACTTGTATCTTTAGCTTTCTAACTCTTTGTGTGTGTGCGTGTGTGTAAGTGTGTAACTGGGGACTGAAACTGAGGCTTTGATACTGAGCTACATCCCCAGACCTGTAGGGACAGGGTCTTAGTAAGTTAACCAGACTGGGCTCAGATTTATGATTTTCCTGCCCCAGCCTCTCAGATGTAAGAGGCATGTGCCACCATGCCCAGCTTAATTCTTAGCATTCTATTCTTAATGCTGCTACCCTACCTAGGCCGCTAAATGTGTCTTGCCTGAAAGACTGTAAATGCCTGCTAACCCATCTCCCTGTCTCCAATATTTCCCCAGACCAAAATATCCTACACTCTAGTGCCTAGATGTTCTTCCTAAAATATAGCTCAGATGCTTCCACACTTGAGAACCTGTAATGGTCTCTACTGCCTATAGGATGTGGTTCAAATGACTTTAAGTTGCATTTCTCCTTGGGTCATTCTGTCCAGCTATACAGCACCCACTAACACCCACAAAACTCACAGATTTACACACACACACACACACACACACACACACACAGACTGTAGTATAATCCCTCAAACTGTAGCATACTTTGGTCCTGCTTTTGCCTCTGCCTAGGAATAGCCAAGGCGAAGGCCTAACATCTCTCAAGATGTCTTTCATTTTTACTGACTTTCCGAACTGAAAGTAAGCTCTGCTTCTTCTGAAGAACTGAACATTTTCCCCTTATCTCTCACTTAGTTCCTTTTACATATAAAAGTTCTTTACTAATGTCCTGTGAAAAAGCACAAGTGCCTGTATCTCTATATTTCCAAAGAATGTAGGGAGATGAATCGACCTCAGCAACTTCTTGGTGCTCTCTAGGTCATGTTTACAAAGACTGACTACCTGAACTTTACCCGCAGAACCAAGTAAACTTCTGAGATTGTCATATCGTCAAAGGTTTAAAACTTAAAATTAATGAATTGGGTTAAAAAGTCATCTTAACAATAATTTCAGAAAATAAACACCAGTTTTCAGGCCCCACTTCTGCAAGGCAGCACGATCAGTAGAAAGGGGATTTTTTTTTTCAAAACATACTCTTCACATTTATTAACATAATGAGATATCACCTGTCCTGTGAAGCTCCAAACCTACTCCCTTAAGATTCAATCACTCCCTTCTTTGTCTGCTCAAAATATTCTATGTATCTCTTATGCTTTTATTATCTCCTATTTTATGTTGTATTATTTAGCCCTGTCTGTTCTCCATTGTGAAAGTACAGGCTCTTTGTAGGCAGGAACTACATATTGCTCATCTCAATACTGCAACAGTTCTTGGCATTTTGTTTCTTATAAAGTAGACACTTAATATCTGTAAATACTACAAGATCAAATATACATACAACACAATACCAGTAGTTAAACAATAGGATAATTTTAAAAGGTTTCTATTCAGACTTCATTTCACCTATATGCAACATTAAATCTTCAGGGAAAAGAACAAGTACAGGGAACAGAATATTTAGGATTCTCATGGTTTCCTGAAAATATATCTATCGATTAAAAACTGAGAACTGACATTGTAACTTCTCACCTGCATATAGACAGCTCAGGCTGAGGACCGTCACATCTTGTAGACGAGAGGGATTGAGAGGCTCTAACACAGGCAGAGAAAGGGTATCCAATGCCATAGTTACATCAATCACCAGTGAATGAAAACTAGAACATAATGGAAGAGATCAACAAAAACATCTCCTAGAATCACTTGCTTCTATAATATGAAAAAGGAAATGAACATGTCATGAAAAATAGCCAGTTATATCTCTTTTGATCAGACTGTAAAGGACATGCTCCAAGGAGCACCTTACCCATTTCGAACAGCAGTGGCATCTGCTACTGTTGCAGGCATGATGAAGAAGGAATTGGCCAACACTGCGTCCTGGAACCGATTGATGTAGCGTAGGAAATACGGCAGATTCAAACATACCCGCAGCAGCTTCTCTGAGCCACCTGGATGAGTGAAAAGGCACAACCTCACAAACAGGCCTTATTGATGCTTGATTCTTCTCCACACACAAGAAGCATACTTGAATTTTTGTAAGCAAAGAAACCGGCTTTCTGACAGTAATCAGTCTTACCGAGCTCTTGAAGACTAGCCACATTCTGAGCTATGAACACATTCTTGGTTTTGATAGCAGAGGCTTGATCTGTAGATGACTGCTCATCATTTTCTCCTTCCACCTAAGAGAAACACAGGGCTATCAAGACACTACCACTTCTCAATGCTGGTTGCTCTGCTGTGCAGAATGAAAGATGAGTGAGCAGTTATGTGGCTACTCTCGGACTTCCCAGCTACGATGGGACAATTCTTCATCTATATTGGAGAAAATCCAAGTTGTTCTTCCAAGAGGAGGGGAAAAATATGTAGTTTCGAACAATATATAGTCTATAGCTAATAGAGAGCGATGCCTTTTTTACAAAAAATTGCACAAGGTCTTTATGTTTATATGCATTGAGAAATGCCTAGAAGAATGGTCGTCAAAATAGCAATAAGTGGGCAAAAGTTGGGGTGAGCTTTACTTTGTATTCTATTTTTTCTACTATAGTCATACAAAGCCATGCATGGCTTAAAGGAAGGAATATGTTCTAAGAAATGCATCACTAGGCAACTGTGTCATTAGGCAAACACTTCAGAGTGTCCTTACACAGGTCAGGGTGGCTATGAGGTCACTAGATGACAAAAGTTTATGGGACAACCATTGTACACATGGTTCATACTTGACTGAAACATTGCATATGGCATGTGACTATTGTTTTATATCACAAACAAAAAATGCTGCTTCTTCTTTTGGAGTGTTATCATCTTATATCCCACGGAGACCAGGACATCTGGCTGAAGGAACTTACCAGAGCCTGTGGACTGATGGGTGGTGAGGTTACAGTTCGAGGGTTAAAAACTGAGGTCAGCTGGTTCAAAAAGTTCATCTGTACTTCCTTCTGCTTCAGCTCAGGGCTTACTGGTGAGGCCAGCTCCTTCTGGTCTTCCACTGTAAAGTAGGAAAGCAATACCTGGGGTGAGCAGAGTGCTGTCAGAATGCAAAGCTGCCATGGAGGTGGCCATACAGCCAGGTCTGCAGAAGGACACGCACCATCTGATAGTGTCTTCACTGTTTGTGGTAGCTTGGCAGATTTCATCATGGCTGTGAATGTGATAATTTCAGTTCTATCTAGTCGACTACAGCCAGTACACAGCCCCTTGATTAGGAGAATCAAGTGTTTCTGAAAAGAAAACAAATTCAAATATGTCTTTCAGGAGATTCTGCTCTTTCAGGAATTCTAACTGGCTCAGAACCAAATTTAGATTCATATAAAGAACTGTAACTTGAGGGGGAAAAAAAACACCAAAGCAGAGATGGAAAATTACTGGTCCTTACCTCATATCTCACTCTGGATTTGTCATATTATTCTCACAGCATTTCTTTTTTCAATTTGAAGTTACAGCTTTCTTAAAAATGGAAGGTTTCATATACAAAACCAGTTTTTACATCTCTCAATAATTCACAAGATAGGGTTAGGGATGTAGCTCAGTGTGAAGGCCCTGTGTTCAATCCTCAGTACCAGAAAAAACCATTTTTTTTGAACCTCCATCCCTGCATGGCAACAATCAGCCAGAGTCAAATAGTGATTGGTCCCTTTTGTTAGGGCCTCATCAACCAGCACACTTACATGTTTGTTATCTGCCTGCTAAATATATACAAATTTGCAATCCCTGAAATGAGACTACATCAGCACTATGCACCAGAGGCTGGCAAACTATGGCCCCAATGCAATCTACTGCCTATTTTATAAATATATTTTAATGGTACACAGCCAAGATCATTCACTTATGTATTCCCTATGGCTGTGTTCACTGTACAAAGGCAAAAGTCAACTAGTTGCAACAGATAACATATGGCCTGTAAATGATTTACTATCCAATTACAGAAGTTTACCAACCTCTGCTCAATTCTACTAGTGAGTCATGAGCCTACTTCAAAATGAGGGCTAGAAATGGGACATCACACTCACCTGGGAGACAGCACAAGCCTCATCTGGATTTTCCAAGCGAAGGAGAGAAAATTCAATTAGGACTTTACAGGCTGCTGCCACTGACTGAAGCTGGTTCCGGGGAACTGAGAAAATAAGCTTTACTTAATCTCAGACTGCTCAGTCTACTATCAATAAATCATGCCGATCAAGTATTGAGCTCCACATGTCCAACATTTCTCAATATTATTCCATAACAGTCATTCAGAACCAACAGCCCAAGGAGCAAAGAAAAGCATTTTCACATCAATAAGCACCAACTTCTTATAGATTAATTTACCTTACCTTTGCTGGAAATTAAGATAACTATAATAGAAAATACATTACACTAAGTGCCAAGCACTTCATATATATTTGCTCATTTAATCTTTAGACCAATTCTATAAGGAAGACAATTATCCTTCCCATTTTTAACAGATGAACAGATGAAGCACAGAGAGGTTAAACACATGCCTAGTCATGCAGCTAGATTCAAATCCAGGCAGTTTGCCTCTCAAGTTCACATCCTTGAATACTGACATAACCTCTCCTTTTCCCTGGGTTCTAAATGACTTTTTTTGCAAGGTGCTTCTTATACAAAGTTTCCTCAAGCTAACAGAAGTTCTTCCAGTAGCTGCCAGTCCCTATAAACAAACAGCACTTTCAGTTTACTAGCTTATTAACGATTCAAATAGATACTTTAAATTCTTCAGAACTATTTGAATTAGGATAAAAAAATTAGCGGACAATGTAAAAATTCAGAAATAATGTAAAACAAGGTTTGGTCATTTTGAGGGTAGTAAAATTCAGAAAATAGGGAACTAAATTTGAAATCTCTTTATTTGCTAGAGATCTCAAGAGAATTCACATTTTCACCCAAACCAATAAGAACAGAGCCTTGATCTGTAGCTGTTAAACCCAGAGATCAGTATCTAATACTACCACCACTCCCACGAAATTAACTTGTCAGTGACCACATGTTTGAAATCAATAAATGCTTTTGATTAAGAAGAGGGGGCTGGCCAGACATGGTGGCCCATGCCTGTAAACCCAGGTCAGCGAGAGGCATAGGCAGGAGAATAGCAAGTTCTAGGCCAGCACTGGCAACTTATTGTGACCCTGTCTCAAAATAATTAAAAACAAACAAACAAACAAAAACACAGCAGTGTAGCTCAGCACTCTCCAGGTTCAACCCCTAGATACCACAAAAGGAGGAGGAAGAAGAATAAGGAGAAAGAAGGAGGAGGAAGAAGAGGAGGAAAGAAAAAGGAAGAGGAGAAGAGGGGGAGGGAAAGGGTGGAAGAAGAGGAGAAACAGGGAAAGAAGGAAGAGGAGGGGGAGGAAGAGGAGGGGGAGGAAGAGGAGGGGGAGGAAGAAGAGGGGAAAGAAGAGAAAGGGGAGGAGGAAAAGGGAGAAAAGAGGAAGAAGGCGGTAGCAATAATGACTATGACTGACAGAATGATTACGAAACAGGTGTGCAAGCCCAGTAGCTTCTGAAGCCCACTCCAATGGGCCTCTGATGGGTAAGAGAGCTGCTAGAGCCACAGCACAGCTGACAGTCATCACCACTCTCTGGTGAACAGCTTAGGAGCCCTAAAACATAGACTGCATTAACAACTTGTTCGGATGCTCTGACAAGAGGATGAACAATCTCCCCATTCACAAACCCTAAGAAGAGAGTGACAAAAGGGATACTTACTGAGGCTGCAAACTGTTGTAATATAGTGTGTGGAAAGTGCAACAAAAGATGAGTAGAAGGGCTCATACTGCTTCTCGTGGTGCAGGATTTCTGATTCACTGAAAAGAAAATAACCCAGCTATTATTTACTTACTGCCTCCTACATGCCATACACCCTTTACAGGGATTCATCCAGCAACTCTGGTAGGCAGTGTTAACATCCCTATAATCAAGATTGGGAGCTGGGATACAGCTCAGTGGTTAAGTGCTTGCCTACCCTGCATAAGGCTCTAGGTCCAAACCCTGGTATTGCCCCCCGCAAAAAAGTTGGGAAAATGATCCTTAGGATTAAGTAATTTGTTCAAGATATGAGGCTTAGTGAGCACAGGCTAGTAAACAGAAAACATTTTCAAACTCATTTAAAACTAGAATGCAAGTAAAAACATAGCAGGATACCAATTTGTTCTACATTACTGATCAACAAAGACCAAAAAGCTAATAACAGCTTTATTATTAAAAACAAGTAAACCAGATCACTCAAAATACTGTTAGTAGGGATACAGATTAAAGTAGCCCATTTTGGTATCCAGGCATGGTGGTGCACGTTTGCAATCTCAACATGAGGGAGGCTGAGGCAGGAAGACTGCCATGAGTTTGAGGACAGCTTGGGCTACACAGGATGACCCTGTTTCCAAAAAAAAAAAAAAAAAAACTTTTTTTAAAGTCCTAACAATGCTAGCCTAATGCAGGAACTTAATCCAAAACTGACTACCAGAGTACCAGAGCCTTCGCCTCTGCCTGGTCACTCTCCCATGTAGGTTAAAGCTAGATTACAACAGATTCGGTGACATTTGAGCCATAGCCTTCATCTTTAGCTGAGGAAATGCCCTCTTGAAGATCTTGGGCCCACTAAAGCTAAAGGCTGCATATATTTAAGTCATTTTATGTGCCAAGTCATATGCTAATCCACAATCCATGAAACATGAAGGCACAGAAAAGACTCTAAAATGCATCTTATTAAATGAATGAACAGAGATATGGCTAAACAGTTTCCTTAGTGAGTTAATACCCAGAAAGAAGTGTAAGCCTAGTAAGAAAAATGTAAACAAAGTTAGGACTCCATTTGCTGCCAGCAAGACTATCCACCTGCCAAATGAACACAAGAGTCAAAAAGACAAGTTAATGTTTGAAAGATGCCAGTGTGAGTGATGAATCGCCTCAAACAATACTACAGTCTGGCATAGCAAGTACTTTGCTATTTGGGGATTTATCAAGGATTAAGTGGGCAGGTATCAAAGATTAGCCCCTTATTTTAGGACAGCCCCACAAAGAAAAAAAATTTATGGAGCATTTATGGAGAAGGATCTTCCTGCCCATCAAGGGTCATTTTTCCTAATGTGTCATGACAGATTAGAAAGAGTATGCAAAAACTTTTAAACACCAAGCAGAATTCAAAGTTCCTAGCGAACAGCTCATTTAGAAAAGTCTGTAGTATATATCCTTGCTTCTCTCTCACATACTTAGTTTCTCCTTTACTTTCATACTTTCTTATTCATTGTTCTGAGGTTTTCCACTAGGTAATTTGATATTTTACTGAGTTATCTGTCTCCCTGGATTTACTTCAAAAGCTTAGAGCCGGTTAGCCCTACATATTTCTGCTTAATAGGTTTACAAAATCTAAAAGAAAAACTACCCAGGCAACAGATGACCTTAACCTGTTTTCATGAACTATATCAGCTTCCTCCTTCCCAAAGATGTCTTTACTCTAAATAATTAAATGAGCAATAAAATTAATACGCCTGGTTTAGTGTCATCCTATTTTAATTGTTTTTAAATATGTGTGTGTGCTGGAGATTGAACCCTGGTCCTCCAAGATCCCAATGTGATTTAACTAACCTGACTTCCTACCCTAAAAACACACAAGTCATAAAAATAATCCAACAAGGAAACAGAACTGGCTGAGGAAAATGGAGCCCTCTCCTGTTCCTTACAATCTGCCTAGGACAACTATAAATAAACCTAAGAAACACTGGTTTTAAAAAGACTTGATGAGCTAGGTGTGGTGGCATGTCTGTAATCACAGCACTCTGGGAGGCTGAGGCAGGAGACTGAGTTCAAGCCCAGCCTGGGCAAAGTAGCAACTTAGTGAAACTGGGCTGGAAATATATCTCCAGCTGGGTTCACTCTTTAGCACTGAAGAAAAAAAAAAGGACAAAGGAGTAGGGAAGCAATGGATGTTGTTATATCTTTCATTCTCACATCTTTTCTTTTTTTTTTTTTTAGACAGGGTCTATGTTGCTCAGGCTGGGCTCAAACTTGAACTTGTCATGCTCCTGCCTAAGCCTCCTGAGTAGTCAGATTACAGGCGTGCAACACCATGCCTACAGCCTTGTTGTCATATGTTTTGATTTTACAGAAAGTGTGTATGAGTTACCTAATAAAGATGCACTGTCACACTTCCCCACCCCACCCTCATTCCCTAAGAAACTGACACCAAAACACCAGAGTATTTGAAGACATGGAAAAATGGAATAAAGGGCAAGTGGTTAGTAGGAGGGAGAAGAATGAAGAAATTCAAGACAAATACAACATAAGGAAGAAAAAGGGATTTAATATGAAAAGATGTCTTTCTTCTCTGGCTGGTCAAGCTATTTCCCTGAAACACCTGTTTTTTTCCAACAAACTACAGCAGTAGAACCACTGAGCCTGAAACATTACTGATGAACATGGAATCTGAGGCTTTTCTACTCCATAATAAACACAATGCAGAGTACAAAGGAAAACAGCAGCTGAGCGACAAGGCCAGAGAAATCCAATTTGACGTGTAAATGAAAAAAGAACTGGCTAGAGTCCAGAAATATCGAGCTCTTTTTAGGAAGAGGTGGAAATCTAAGGAGAGGGACATACTAAAAGACTAAAGACTCACCTCCATTCTCCATCTTAGGTAAAATACTGTAAATCTTTTTCAAAAACTTTGGAAATTCTTCCATCCTCTAACCCCTTATCAGATTCATGAACTCCTAAGTACAGACTCTATTGTATTTGTTTCATGACACAGTCATGAAATATACAATTATAGCTCTCTCCACATGTATAGTACATGTATTCCGCTGTTGTTAACCAAAGAACTGAAAGTTTTCTTTCAGATAGTTCTCTCACATTCTTGACAGACCTAGATGAATGTGACACTAAGACATGGAAACAGTCATTAGGACTAACTCACAAATCTCACAATTAGACTCCTCCTTTTAGTGGTGGGCTATTTTTTCATTAGGTTAATCACCAACCTATGTTCTATAACATATAATTGGAAAAGTAACAGCATCATTGCACCACTTTTCCCCTTCAAGACCTTTAGGAAATGACTGTAGCACCTAATGGGAATGTTGTGACAGCCTCCCGCTTCCCAAGGAGATGTCTTTGTTCTAAATTCATCAACTATTTGGGGGGCAGGGACTGTAAAAGTGGCTTATGAACACAGCCGCCAGATCACCCCAGGAAGGACTGAAACTGGAAATGAGCATTTTCTTTTTTAGATCTATAAATATTCAATCAAATTATCTAATGACAACTATGTTCACCAGCATATCTTGCAGAGTTCAGAAAGGAATTCTCTGTACTTCAACACAGAATGCTACATTCAACAATTACTGTATACTAATTAACCCTATGCACGGCATGTGCTCCACTGAACAAGTTCTAACTCTATTTCTGGTCTGAAAGAGTAATCCTGGTTAAAAGATTCTAAGTCTTTACTAGTAAAAGACTTGCTATGAACAATAAAAATGAAAATGAAGCTGAGTGGGGTGGAATTATTGGCACACCAATAATTCCAGCTGCTATGGAAGATAAGGCAGGAACCCTGAAAGTTTAAGGCCAGCCTAGGCAACTCAGCAAGACCCTGTCTAAAAACAAAAAGAAAACAAAGGGAGGAAGGTGTGTCTAGAGATGTAGCTCAATAGTAGGGCATCTGCCCAGCCTGTAGAAGTCCTGGGTTCAATCCCCAATAATGCAAAAAAAAAAAAAAAAGAAAAAGGAAGGAATGAACAACAAAAGGAAGGAAGGGAAGAGAAGGGAAGAAGTAGGTAGGTAGGCAGGTGAGCTGTCTCTTAAATAAACTCAGATGTTTTTATTTTTTAAAAAAGTATGATACTTTTAAGAATACTATTTCACAATTTATCCAGGATGATCTATTCCTCTCTTATTTCACAATTTGGTTACAAAGTCAAAAAAAGTTATCAAACAGAACCTGAACATAAGAAATTTTAATCTATCTTTCCTTCAAAAGGTCAGGTGCAACTATAAAAACATGAAAGAATAGACATGAAGTAGAATGATGCAGTACAGAGGAATCTCTTGAAGTAAGTGTCATGATACCCGATAGTTAAAGAGGAATTCAAGCGATAAGTAGGCTGGCAAACAGAAAGTTAAGAGCTAGCACAGTGGACCCAGGACATCAAAATAGGAAGCAGAGAACAGCATATCATATTGTAACAGAAAAACAGAAGGCCCCTGGAGATAGGGCAGGCATAACAACAGGGAGAAACAAGGGAACTACAGAAGTAGGAGTGGCAACTACATAAGTAAAGTAGAAGCCTAGGCATCTAAACCTGTGATTAGCTAGAAAATAAGTCCCATCTCAGCATCTACTGGTGTCAGCTTTACACTCTGAGGCCATATCTCACTATAGAAGATGTATTTCCACAATTCTGAGAACCTTAGATCACTTTTGTGAAAGGCAAATGAAATTTTTCAAGAAACTGATAGCAAGGTATAACCTGTGTGATTTAATGCGGGGGTGAGCAAACTATGACCTGCAGGCCATCCAGCTAGTTACCTATCTTTGTACATCTGTGGCTAAGAATGGTTTTTAAATTTTATGAAAGTGTCACATGAAATTTAAATTTCAGTGTTCAAATATAAGATGTGAACACAGCTGGAGCCATTCATTATAGAATATTGTGCATGGTTGCTTTCAGGCTGCAGAGGCAGCGCTGAGCAGTCCACATAGACAACAGCATCTGCAATTATTTACTATCTGGCCCTTTACACAAAGTTTGCTGACCTATGCCATACACCAAACTGTACGGCAAACTTGATAACTTGACAAACTTGATATGTTTAACTGTCCTACTCTGTAAAGAATTGGTAAGCTATGGGGCCAGGGATTTAGCTCAGTGGTTCTGTCCCCTGCCTTGCAAGCGCAAGGACCGGAGTTCAATCCCCGGTACTGAAAAAAAAAAAAAAAAGAATTGGTAAGCTAGGTATTTCTTCTGGAAATTTTTCTTTACAATCATACTCTCCTCATAGAGCTTGAAAAGGACTCATAACAGGCTTTCAGGGTTAACTGGGCCACAAAAACCAGAACAGAGCCTCCAAAGCTCTTCTAATAAAACTGTTTTACTAGGGCCGGGGATTTAGCTCAGTGGCACCACGCCTGCCTCACAAGCACAAGGTCCTGAGTTTGATCCTGGGTACCAGGGGGGGAAAAAAAACCAAAAACACTGTTACTAAACACCCATCAGTTTGAATGACTTGTCTAAACCATGAAGAGAGGTCTTACTAGTATCTACAAAGCACCTCATTACCTGAACTGATGGGGGTGGGGTGGCAGGAGTCAGTAGCACTTAACTGAAAAATTTCAAACCTAGCCTAATGTGTGTGGCTTTGGCTCCTTCAAAGAGTTGGATGGGGTGGCTTAACTATTACACATTAAAAGGTATGGCCCAGCAGGAGATTTAGCTCAGTGGTTCCAAGCGCAAGGTCCCAAGTTTGATCCCCGGTACCAAAAATAATAATAACAATAAATAAGTAAATTAAAAGGTATGGCCCAAATGTAGCTGTGTAGAGGCTCTGGGTTCAATCCCCAGGATCAATCAATTCCCCCACACACACACACACACAAAGGTCCAGGAATATAGGATGAATGTGAAGGTATAGACAAATGACTTTATAGACTTCTCAGTTCATATCCATAAAAATATTAAAGAAAATATTGTAAAAAGAATGGAACACTGCTGATTTTAAGTAACACTGTGAGTACTGTTCAGGGAAAATACCACTATACCAGTGATGGTGAACCTTTTAGAGCTTTCATTGATAACAAGCGGCCGGCTGCAGCACTCGTGCCATAGGCTCACCACCACTGCACTATACCATATGTTCAAGATAGGAAAAAAATAGGCTACATAATTGGAGAGTAATATTTTTGATCCTTGTTTACCTCTTCAGAACATTCTTAGCTTGATAATTAGGTAGGAAAATCCATTTGCTAACTCTAAAGTTACCAAACTCAAACATTACGTTACCATAATTTGTTTAAAATTCAGCCGCCAAAGCACCACAAGCCTAAGAACAATAAGCACTGTAACAGATACTGTGTCAAACCACGGACCTCCCTTGAGTAACAACAGCAATTTCTAACCTTCTGGATAACATTTAGATCTATTGGCAAGAAACTAAAGTGACCCAGTTAGTACTTGCAGGGAGTTGCTGAAGCAAGGTTGGCTAGAAAAATCAAAGTGAGTCCGGCCTTAAAAGTGAAAGTCTACTATTAAACTAATGAGACTCCTCTAAACACAGTACTGTAGTACTGTAGGACAGTCTGAGATCACGACCTTCCCACGAACAAGTATCTCTGCAAAAAAGGCACAAATATATAACAGCAAGCCAACAAAAAGACTGTAAGAGCCTTAAGATATTTTGTTGCGAGAGAGAATACACTCCTTCATTGAAAGATATATGATTTTTCAGACACATACTGAAATTTTTTAATCAAGACCGTTACAATAGAAATGTACAAGGAGTGTAAAGTAAAAAGAAAGCCCCCAGTGGTAACTAGTGCCTTCAATCACAGAAAGAGCGTGTGCCCCGAGGATTACAGCACCACGGAAAGACCGTTAATAAATTATGTGGTAGATCTCAGATTTAAACCCGTGGCTTCGCTGAGACCAAGGGTGGGGAGCTGAGGGCGAGTGAGAAATGCAAACTCATCCAAGCCTTGACCTCGCGCACCTCAAAGTCACTCTCAGTCGTGTCCGGCCACGCCCTCCCACAAGGGCAACCTCAAAAGTTTTGCTCTGGAGGGGAAATTGAGGCACAGATGATTTACACGGCCGGAGGAAGGAACCCCCGACAAGCCTTCGTTTCCCAGGGCTGGGGAGCCCCTAAGCCGTGGCTGGAGTGGGGATCTCCGAGCGACAGGAGGTAGCCCGGGAAGTGGGTCTAGATCGGCTCGAGTCCCCTCCCCCCCTGCGCCGCCCTGCCGGGGCCGCCGCCCGGTACCTCTCGATGACTGAGGCCACCAGCTGCGGCAACTCCTTCATCTCAAAGGCGGAGTAGGAGGCGGACAGCAGGGGCCGCACCGCCACCTCCCAGCCTGGGGTCGTGTCTGCCCCCGTTGCCGGGGCCCCGGGCGCTGGCGCTGATGCCGCCGCTACCTCTTCGCCGCCGCTCGTCGCCATCTTCGTCGTACTACTGCGGCTCCCTTCGGGGGCTTGCCATCGGCCCACAGCCGCCTCCCGGGAGGGGGCGGAAGTTACGCAATCGACGCGTCAGACTGCGCGCCGCGGTCGACTGCCGAAAACCGCGACGCTTGGGTCCCCACGGGAGAGCGACGAGCGACGAAGCGTCACGAAGGGTTGGAGACGCTGCGCCTGCGCAGGACCTATCGATGGGGGGGGGGGTGGAGGGGTGGCCGAGAGAGCGTCAACCTCTGCGCTTGCGCTCCGGGTGTCGCTTCCGCAGCGTAAAGCAACGTGGCTTCCCGGCCCGCGGGAAAGGTGAGTTTGCAATTTGAGTTCTAGGGAGGATGTGCAGGACAGCAAGAGAAACTATGTCTCTGCAAAGATGACCATCCCGGGACAGCTAAGGACTATAAGAGGAGGCCAAAACCGAATACTGCTCACCCGCTTTCCTCGCCTAAAGCCCTTCGTAGTATACTCTGGCGCGTCATCATTTGTAAAGCTTTCTTCTCACACCACCTCTCGCAAGTATTTTAATCGCTAATCCTTACTCTCTTCACTCTCAAACCCTTCATATATTTAGGTTTCCCTCAATAATAATCTTACCACCTCTTATTTGCATCGCTCTTTACAGTATTTCTGGTCACAGATTTGGAGAAGGTGCTCTAGATTAAGCTCTTTATAATAATACATTTATTTCCGTACTGGAGGTTTGTTCTCCAGTGTAGTCGCAAAGGTTCGGAATTTAGATGATGAAAGAAATTTCTAGATGAAGCACAAGCTTCTGATAATCTCGTCTGGAAAGGTAACTAAAGAGTAAGTTACTTTTACGAATTAACTGAAACCTTAATATACCAAGTGAAGGACTTCTAACCCCAAGTGACTGGGCAAAAATCTGAAATATTAAACTGATAAAAGATCTGATACAGCCCTATTACAAATACAATGAAAGAAATACTTAAGAAGCCATTGCTGAGTGGTTTTTTAAAGATCAATGGAGAGGGACTGATGAGCCCTGCTGGGAGCTAGAAAAGTTCTGTATCAGCTCAACCTAGGATTCCATGGATATAAGCACAGAGTATTCACTGAGCCATATACTTCTAATTTGCACGCTTTGGTCGTGGTTGTTTAAGTTATACTACAATTTAAAAACGAGATGGATATGCCTCACTGCAAGAACCTCAAAAGCATTTTTTAAAAAATCCATCCTAACCAGGCATGGTGGTGCACGCCTGTATCCCAGCAGTCTGGTAGGCTGTCGCAGAAAGATCAGAAGTTTGAGCCCAGCCTGGGTGAGTTAGCAACTCAGTGAGATCCTGTCTCAAAATAAAAAAGGGCTGGGGATATGGTTCACTGTGAAGGCTTTGGGTTCAATCCCCACTACTACTACTACTACAAAAAAAAAAAAAAAAAAAAAAAAACCCATACAATACAGAGTTGAAGTAAATTCTAATAGATGAAATGTTTATAAAGAAACAATTAAATAAGTAACATACAGCTATTAGCACTCAAGGACCAGCCATGGATGTCAGTCTGTTCTCAAGATTTTACAAAGTTACAACAAGTAACCATGCATATTTTGTGGAAACTCCAGATGTTTAGTGAAAACTACTACTAGGGAACAGCTCCTTTTGGTAATTCACAACAAAGGTTATTTTCAAACTACCAAAAAACGTAAAGCATTAGATTAAGCTGGGCATGGTGGCAGATCCCAGCACTCTGGAAAGCTGAGGCAGGAGGATTCTTAAGTTGGAGCCCAGCCGGGACAATTTAGCAACTTATCAAGACTGTCTCAAAATTTAAGAAGGGCTGGACTGGGGATTTAGTTCAGTGGTTCCGCTGCCTGCCTCCCAAATGCAAAGACCCGAGTTCGATCCCAGGTACCAAAAAACAAAAAATTTAAGAAGGGCTGAGGATGTAGGTCAGTTCAATCCCCAGTACAAAAACAAAACAAAAAAATGCCTAATTCAGTTTAATACAGTACTATAAATTATTTGAGAGCTACCCCATATTACTGTTTCATATGGTCTGCATTGAAAACAAAAACTTACTTTGCAGTCTTCTTGTTTTGAGAGAAATAATCTTAGTAGATACGTAGGGAATAGATGAGAATATCAGTTTTACAGAATAGCAGGAAACAAGACTGTATTGTTTTTTTGGTACCAGGGATCGAACTCAGGTTGTTCCACTTGAACCACTGAGCTAAATCCCCGGCCCAGAAACAAGACTGTAAAGAAACCAAAGAAAGTAAGAGCAAGATTGAAATTACAAAATCAGTTCAAGGTAAACACCAAAATTTACAATGGTGTTCATTAGTAGCCAATGTGAATAAGTGCTTGACTCACAAATTTCTGTAAAATGAAATCTAGATATATTAACTCACCATAAATAACAAAAATATATATATCAGAGTTTTATAAAATTTTGGTTTCTATTCCTCAGTTTCACTATTACCATCTTCTAGAATTTACAGTCTCAGGAAAGTTTTGATTCATCCCATTCAGAGAAAGGGACAAGAAAGGAGAGGAATAAGGCAAATGTGGTACACTTTTAACCTTTAGAGAACTGGGTGGAAGGTACTGGGAATTCTTTGTTGTATTCTTGCAACTTTTCTGTAATGATGCAAAAAAAAAAAAAAAAAGTTTTGTTACATTGTGTAAACACTTTGCTTTATAATCTTTTTGCTTTTATAATTAGGAAAACATTAGAGGATAATGTCAGAAAGCATACTGTGTGCCAGACTTTAACACTGTTAGGACAGGAGGAAGAGAAGGGAATCCTGCTCAGTAGAAATGAGTATTGTGGTTTCCTTTGCAGATATTTGCCTATGGTGAAAACCATCAATAGAATATCACATCCCCTATTTTAATCCTGTAATAACAAAGCAAATTTACAATAGCATTTTATATCCCCTTTTTTACAGGAGAGAATATATCTTCCAGCTAACAGACCTAAGTAAATTCTACACTTCTTTGCAATCATTCATTCCTTGGTATCCATAGAGGATTGGTTCTAGGATCCTCTGCAGATACCAAAATCTGTAGGTCCTTAAATCGTTTCTTAAAATGGCATAGTATTTGAATGTAACCTATGCACACCCTGCCATGTTTAAAATCATCTCTGTAGGTTCCTTACAATACCGAATACAATGTAAATGCTATGTAGTTGTTATACTGTGTTATTTAGAAACAATGAGCAAAAGAAAACCTGCATATATTCACTAGAGATGTAAGGTTTTTGTTATTTTTCAAATATTTTCAATCTGCTCTTGGTTGAATATAAATATAAATACAAAGAACCAGCTCTATAAACTTCATTATCAATAAGCTGGCATTCTGGTTTAGTGGTCTTTTAGTCTAGCACTTATTTTATTACAGCACATGGGATATGTAATATTATCAGAGCCATAATGTGAGCCATAAAGTATAATGGAGTTCATAACCTTCATTCTTTTTTCTTTTGGTGGAGCTAGGGATTGAACTCGTGGTTTTTGTGGGCCCAATCCTTCATTCATTCATTCTTTCTTTTTTTTTTTTTTTTTTTCGGTACCGGGGATCAAAATCAGGACCTTATGCTTGCCAGGCAGGCGTGGAGCCACTGAGCTATATCCCCAGCCTTCATTCATTCTTGTTAGGAAATAGGGCAGAGTATGCTTTAATGTAAGTGTACTTTGTAAAGACATCTGCCTGATTGGCCTTAGACTCTATACTGGAAAAGGAACCTTCTCAGTATCATGGATCAGAAATTTATATAAGGCCTAGTGCTGGTGGAAAACAAGCCTCTAGGTTAAGAGGTCATGACCTTGTGACAGGTCATTCTCAATGGGCATTGCGCCTGCACACGTGTGTGTGTCTGTGTGTGTGTGTGTGTGTGTTAGTGTTCGTTACTGGGGACTGAACCCAACCTTCACACTGAGCTACATCCCCAGCCCATGTTTTAATTTTTTATGTTGTTTTTGTTTTTGTTTTGGCACCAGGGATCAAACTCAGGTCTTTGTGCTTGCGCAGCAGGTGGCGAAACCACTGAGCTAAATCCCCAGCCCTTAATTTTTTATTTTGAAATAGGGTTTCACTAAATTGCCCAAGCTGGGCTCCAACATGGGATCCAACTGCTTCAGCCTCCCAAAGTGTTGCAATTAGTCATGCCCCACCACATTTGGCTTCTTATACTTTTAACTCCTAAGTGGGGAGACCCTAGGGAAGGTATGTACACATCCTTCATGTTATAATTCCTACTGGAAAGGTGGCCCAAATGAGAGACTTTCCTGAGACAGTGTTTGACTGATTTCATAAAAATGTAATGGAATAAATAACTCAGGAGTTTTAATCTTGTGACCATTACAAGTGCTGTGGGAGACTCATATTGCTGATAATGGGAACTCTCCATGATACATCAAAGGATTAAAATCAAGCTCTGGAACCCTGTGTGGTCAAGAAAGATACATATCAAGTTCAGTGTTGACCTCTGGGAAACAGAGGGCAGCAGTAATTTTTTTTTTTTTTTCCAGTGCTGGGGATCAAACTGCTTGCAAGGCATGCGGTGCGGTGGCATCACTGAGCTAAATCCCCAGGCAAGGAGTAGTTTTGAAGGGGAAATTCACCCCAATTTTTTTGCATTGTTTACAAAATTATTTATTTATTTTTTTGGTACCAGAGATCAAACTCGGGACCTTGTGCTTTATAGGCAGGCAGCGGCACCACTGAGCTAAATCCCCGGCCCCAAAATTTTTTTTAATTTACTCTTTTTAAAATAAAGAACTAAGTAAAAAAAAAAAAAAAATTGAAGCAGTTTGATTCACACAAAGTGCCAATATTTATTTCATTACTGAAATGAAACTATAGTTTTAATAAGTTTCAGTTTACAGGTTACAAAGGAAAAAATGCACCCAATGGTGTCTACCTCAGATTTAATTATGGGAGGACAAGTCAATTTTTGAATATAAGACAGGTCTTATAAAGAAGTGTTTTCATGTTGGAGTAAACCTGATCCCCCAATCCCCAACACTCAAAAAGAAAAATGTTTCAGGCAGGGGATTTAGCTCAGTAGCACCACGCCTGCCTCGAAAGCACAAGGTCCTGAGTTCGATCTCTGGTACCAAAAAAAATATACATATATTTCACAAAACCCATTTGAGCTCATGTATCCTAAGTAATCCAAGTTCTTTTTGTTTATATAAATGCACACAATATCAAAGTGGTATCTTTCCCTTTTAGAACAAATTGTGGCACCATATAGCTTATTTCCCATAATCAATACCTATATGTATTAATTAGTAATGATCCAAATTAAATTTTCTTATTTTGACCACTTAACAGTTTAGCCTGACCGACACTCGGGCAGCACATTTCTTTATGTACTGATTATCCTGAGTGTCACTCAGGCAGGTGTCATTTCAACCAGTTGAATCTTGTTTGCAGGAGATACATATACTCCTACATCTGTTTGTTTTGTATCAACTACTTTTTGCATATGTTTTTATTTAGAATGTTGTATTTGCCTTTGATGTTTGTTTCTAATGAAATCTAGTAAGTTCTAGGTATTTTCTTTTACTAATTAGTGTTTGTGAAAAAGAAGCCATATTTTTGTGCTATAATCTATAAAAACTCTTATAAGTACATTAGATAAATTTGTTACTTTTATTCTTTTACGGTGATATGCACATTATTTACATTATTCCATCTTGTTATAAGTCAACATTTTTTTATTTTTCTGCATTTTTGTTAACACCTAAAATGTTTGAATCAGAAGATGATACTGATGAGGAATTATTGATTAGTAAATCAAGAAGTGATAGCGAACCCAAAGATTATTTTTCATAATAATCAGATGATGATTTTCATTCCAAGAATGAAGATTTCACATCATTCAAGGAATTTGTTGAGGTGAATTTGGAAAATCCAATGCCTGCTCCTCCTAAGTTTGCATTCACCAGTACACCTGGTGTAAATTTATCATTTAGACAAGATACAGAGCCAGGTATTTTACATTACTTTGACTATTTCTGGAATTCTGAAATAATGGGTTTGATTACAATGGAAACTAACATATGCAGATCAATCAAAGCCTTCTGGAATTTTAAGGAAATTTTCACTCTGGAAGGACTGAAACCAACAGATAATGCAGAAATGTTTATCTTTTTTGCTCTCCATATTCTTCAAGGAATTATATGTAAGCCAATATGTGAGTGGTATAAGAAAGATTGCATTGAAACACCTTTTTTCAGTAAAGTGATGTCATATAAACGGTTTGCATTATTGAAACATTATATTCATTTTGTAGATAAGTCTACTTTTGATGGTAGTGCTCACCTAAACTAAATAAGTTATGGCCAACTGTTGAACATCTCAATAAAAAGTTTTCTACTGCACTTACACTTGAGAGAGACATCACAGTTGACAAGTCTAATCCTGTATAGGTGTCAACTGGGATGGATTCGCTTTATGCCCCTAAAAAGAGCTAGCTTTGGTATCAAATCTTACATGCTTTGTGAATCCAAATCTGGGTATATTTGGTCTTTCATAATTGACCCTGTAAAGGGCACATTACTTGATAACCACTATAAAGATTATTCCATGGGTACAAGAATTGTTTTGACTCTGATGAAACCACTTTTGAACTCGGGACACTGTCTTACTACAGATAATTTTTATACTTCTCCAGTGATATTCTTTTACAATACAAAACAGACACATTTGGGACACTGAGACTGATAGGAAGGAAGTGCCAAAAGATCTGCAAAAGAAAAAACTGAAAAGGGGAGAAATGTTAGCATATCAGAGAGGAAAAGTCTGTGCTATGAAATGGACAGACAAAAAGATGTCTCCTTATTGTCACCTATTCATGATACAGAAATGACAGAACTTGAAAGAAAATTGAAATTTTTAAAATTCCAATAGTGGTCAATGATTTTACTAATTCTCTGGGTAGCACTGACCAACATCTAACAAGCTATTCTATAATCAGAGAGCAAAGGAAAAAAATGTAAAATATTTATGTACTTCTGGACCAAACAGTATGGAACCCATTTGTTATTTATGCAAAATAAAGGGGTCCAAAAAGTAATTTACAATTTAGATTAGATCTAATAGATCAAATAAATGAAAAATTATGGGATAGCAAAACACCAACCAGGATGTCCATCATCGACATCTTCACTGTTACAGTTAGTGGGTAGACATTTTATTGAAATACCACCCACAGGAAAAAAAGACCAACATGACAGTGTAAAGTATGTTGTTCAAAGAAAGACAATAATACAAAAAGAATTCAGAAAGACTAGATACTACTGTCCAGATTGTAATGTGTTGTGTATTCAATATTTTAAGGTGTATCTATCATATACAGAAAAATTATTGAACAAATTCAATAAGATTGTCATTTTTATATTTCCTGTTAGAAAACTCAACAAAAAAATAATGCCATTTTTGGTCATCCCCTATTTAAATAATTGACTGGTAAGTGGTTAAACCTATAATAATAACATGCTATTTATAATCAAGAAAATAAGAAGGTGTTTGTTAGAGACACAAAGTCTCACTGTATAGCCCAGGCTAGCCTCAAACTTATGATCCTCTTGCCTCAGCCTCCTGAGTGCTCGCATTACAGGTATGCAGCACGTTGCCCAGCACAAAAAGATTTTTAAGAGTAAATAACCTGAGACAACTCTTTCTGATACTGAGAACAGAGTGCAGTGTTTTCCACGAGTCCTGTAGGTGCAATGATAGACAATTCACTGACAGCACCCCTAAAATAAAGACTGCACCAAATAAATTCTGAGGTCCATCCCTGAGGATAAGCTGTCGATAGTCCTTCCTCTTCTACCTAGGTGCACAGCTAGCTCCCTGGTGGTCTCCCTTAATCTAGGGGTCAATTTTAGCAATATGAAGAAAAGGAGATTTTATTTATACATAAATATGTCAATTTCATCTGAGTTGTTGCCCTAAGAGATTTTTTAAAATTCTTTTATTTCATTATTATTAATCTCTTAGTAGGTGCTTTTTTTAATAAGGTAAGATACTGAGATCTACATTTTTTATTTTTGCCCAGTATGGGGATTGTACCCAGGGAGCAATGAGCTACATCCCCACCCCCCTTTTTGAGACAGGATCTACCTAACTTGCCAAGGTTGGCCTTGAGCTTATGCTCCTCCTGCCTCGGCCTAAGGAGCAGAGTAGATGGGATGACAGGTATATATCACCATACCCCTCCTGAGATCTACATTAAGCACCACTATCTGGGTATGGCAGTGAATGCCTGTCATCCCCGCACTGTGGGAGGCTGAAGCAGGAGGATTGTGAGTTTGAGCCCAACCTTGGCAACTGAGTGACTTAGCAAGGCCATGTCTCAAAAAAATTTAAAGGCTAAGGATACAACTCAGTGCAAGGACCCTGGGTTTAATTCCCATTGCAAAAAAAACCAACTAGTTATACAACCTAGCAATCCTTAAAGCAGAGGAGTACATGTTCTCCTACAGAAGCCAGAGACTGACAAGATGTATGGCTTAACAGAGACTAAATGAGTGCTTTCAAGAAGTTTCACACCTGTTCCAGTGCAAACCAGAGTGGACAAGGCCCAGAACTCTATCCCACAGAAGGCTGTAATAGTTAAGCTTGATTGACAACTTGATTGGCTCAGAAGCTGCCCAGGGCTTTAATGGAGCACACTTCTGGGTGAGTCTGGGTGGGTCATGGAGCCTAGTCTACATCTGTTTGCTCACCTCTTCCTCTCTGGCAGTTTCCCTGTTTTGTTTCTCAGCCCCAAAGAAGTGAGCCACTTTGCTCCACCATGCCCTTCCGCCATGATGTTCCTGTCCTAGAGGAGCAAGCCAACCACAGACTCAGTGCCTTGAAACGATGAGCCAATTAAACCTCTCCTTTAAGTTATGGGTGTCAGGTATCGTGTCCCAGTGACAGGAAAGATGACCAGTACAAAAGCCAAATAAATTAACTCACAATTTGGAAATGTGGATCTAAACAAAATAAATATTGGAGATTTAACAAATTATTTGGGTTCCAGAAAAGTTTAACTAATTTCAGTAGTTGTTAAATTACAGAGTCAGTTTATTAGTGTCATCCCTAGTATATGGCAATAAAACCACATGATCTGCATATAAGTTTGCTTACATTTCTTTCCTTCGGGAGGTTAAGAAAAGGTATCAAACTCTTACAAAAGTGACATTAAATCAATAAGCTACCATCTTAACAAGTGGGAGGAAGTAGGTACACACAAAACTCATTCAATTTTTTAGAAAGAAGTTCTTACCAACTCTGAATCTTCTGTTATAAAACTGGGGATTTGGGGTTTTGATGAGGGGATTGAACATTAGATCTTCACATAGAGCTGCATCCCCAGCCTTCTAGCTGGAATTCTGCATTTAATTCATGCACATACCTCAATAATTGATTCCTATTGCAAGTCAAAGACTAGGAAGAAAAAAACAAAAGCCACAAACCACTTTATTTCCAACAAGGACTGAGATCATAAAGTAGTATTAGTTGCAAAATTTTGTGCCAAAAGATCTAGTATGATGATCAAACTAACTTTAGAACTTGCCCTAGAAAATACTGAGGAATCACTTGTTCTAAGTGAAACATTGTAGGGGGCCCTCAAATTAACCTAATTAATGAAGAGAGGGCTCGAGGGATATGCACAGTAAAAGACAAAAAAAAAAAAGCAAATGGAGTGGAGACCTGAGGAAACATGTTCTCAAAAGCCATAGGAGGGGCTGTGGAGAGTTCAGTGGTGGAGCACTTGCCTAGTATGCATGAGGCCCTGAGTTCAACGCCAATACCAGCAACAAGAAGGCCAAGACCTAAGTCAAGACTTGGCATTTGCTATTTTAAGCACCTGCTTTGAGGTAATCTACAGTGAAATGGTAATGATTAAAGCCAAAATACAGGGAATTTCATGAAAGGGCAAGTAATTTCCCTCCCACTAGCTGCTTCTTTGAGATTCCAGCACATAGGTAAATGAAAACTATAATCTTGCAAATTGGGCTGTGCAAGCAGAACAGGCAGCAAGACAATAGCTGATGATGTTAAAACTCCAGCCAGGCTATCTCAAAACTAGGGCAAATTTTTTTAACTTGTACCAATTCCCTTCTCCCAGGTCACATTATACAAAGTATGCCTTGAGTCAAGATGAAAAGGTGCCTGTTTTTTTCTGGAGATAATTTAGATGTTCGTTCCTTTATAAACACCATTTGACAGTTTTATTTCTAAAATAAAACAACTCAGTTTTCTTCCTTCTGTGCCATAACCTACATCAGCCTATGAACACAGAAAGATGAAACAATTTTGTTTTTAAGTAATCTGAACCAACTCATACAATACGTTGGCACATTTCCTTACTAAATGCACTCCATTTCTGCACTTTTTCTTCTAATGTAAAAGCAGACTTTGAGTGATCTTCCTAAGACGCAAAAAGAACTTAGGTCAGAATCATTCATCTTTTACTTTATTCTGTCACACAGTACCTCTCACCACAGGGCTAGAGTCACAGCAAAAGTCCTCTGATCTCCCAAATCCACGAACAAGGAAAATCTTTTTTAGGCTTCCTTTAATTTGTAGCAAGGACTCAGCAGCCCAGCCAGTGAACAATGCAGAATCCACAAGAGGCCAGTTTCCTACCCGGACCATTTTTCTCCTCTCGTTTAAGCTTCAAAGGTTAGATCCAGGGCCGGGAATGGAGCTCATTGGTAGAGTGTTTGCCTAGCATGTGTGAGGCCCTGGGTTTGATCCCTAGCACCACACTCAAAAAAGATCAGTAGAGCCTTAAGTCAGCTCATTTTAAAGGAAATATAATGACATTAATTTATACCTACACCTAGCTGGGGAGTATAGCTCAGTGGTAGAGCACATGGGGCTGTGCATTCATCCCCCAACACACACACACGCATGCGTACACACACGCACGCAAAACTAAAAATAAATAAGGTCCTTAAGAGCATCTTTCCCTGGGTTGTATGATGACTAGGCCAGCCTGTGGACAAAATGAGACTGAAATCTCTTCAGGTTCAGAAAACTCAGTAGTTTTAAAAAGGCCTTTGCTCTGACACATCTTAGGAGAAACACACAGGCAATATCCAGCAAACCAAGATGCTATATGAACTTGGCTCTGATAAACTGAGGACTGGGTGGCTCAATCTTATGAGAACACAAGGGCTGGGTGTGGTGGCACATACCTGTAATTCCAGTACTCAGGAACCTGAAGTGGGAGCATCACTGAATTTGAAGCCAGCCTGAGCTCCACAGTGAGTTCAAGGTGAGCATGAACTACATAACAAGACCATCTCAAAGATCTTGTGTTTCCCCATCCACCAAGGTCAAGTAGCAAATGCACCTACAAGGTAAAGTTGGCAACAGAAGCTCCCTACCGACTTTGAAGCAAGAGACAGGGAAAAAATCAGGATTTCTAAATAAGACTGGGAAACACAAAAGGCAAACGAAAATCAATTTAAACATGCATTGCAAAAGAGAAACAGCGCCGCACCTGCCTGGCAAGTGCAAGGTCCTGAGTTGGATTCCCAGTACTGGGGGAAAAAAACAAGAGAAACATCAAGGCTTGGGATGTAGCTCAATGTTGTTAGAGAACTTATCTAGCTTGCATGAGGCTCTAGGTTTGAGCCTCAGCACTGAAAAAAAAAGGAAAAAATAAAAATCAGCTATGATGATTGTAATCATTATGTACTGTAAGCATGTACCAATAAAAGTTTTTTTAAAAGTCAGTTGGGTTTTGCTTTGTTTTGTTGTACTGGGGATTGAACCCATGCCAGGCCTTCTCAGTGAGGTACATCTCCAGCACCCCCGCCCCTTTTAATGTTGAGACAGGGTCTCTTTAAGTCACTAAGTTCCCCAGGCTGAGCTTAAATTTACAATCATCCTGCCTCAACCTAGCAGAGTATTGGGATTACAATGGTGGGTCACTACGCATGGTTCAGTTAGAGGTCTTCATGGATGGGCAAAGGAAATGGCAGTGGCCCCAGACTTTGGGGGAAAGTCCATCAGATGCTTGGAGATCCTCAGCTGGGGTGAATGAGCTCAGTCTTTATCCACAGGATCGTGCATCATGTGTCTCAAAAGCAGTTCTACATTAAGGTCCGCATTTCCCCAACTCAACAGACAGCAGAACCCAGCACACACATTCCACCAATCTGCCAAACCACAGGTGTAGCACCTCAGCTACCACAGCTCTCCACTGGGCTTGGAGTCTTCAGTCTACCTCCAAGCTCGATTCAGGAGTTTCACCTGTGCCAGCCTCTTAGTGATCATAGTAGCAAAAACCAGGCCAAAGAGGACACTGCTGATCAATACATAGTCATAGTCATCCTTCAGGACATCAAACTGTTTGGATGGGTAGACTCGAGTTTGGTAAATGTCCAAACCATAGGCTACAACCTGGAAGGCAAACGGAATGAGAATCAGGAAGAAAAGCAGCCAGTGAGCCACCACAACCTCAGACTCAGGTAAAGAAGGAAATGGGATCCCAAGCTGTTCTCCCAAGAATGAAATGAAGAGCAGCTACCATAAAGGCTGGTGTGGGCTTCACTCACCAAACATGTAGACTCCAGGCCCGAGGGAGCTGTGTAGATACCGCGCATTCGAGAGACAGTCTGATTATAATTGATGAATCGCTCTGCGTGGATCTGTACATCTGGAGAATAGGGGATTAGGTTCTCCTCTCTGCAAAACACCAGCAGGGATAGGCACTCTGAGAGCTGCTGTAAAAGGATCTCCTGGCTGCCCTTCTGGGTCTCTGGAGGGTTCCCGGACACATACCTAACCTCAAATCACCTTCGAGGTCTACTTGCATTAGGTAGTTAAAAATTTAGCAACTGAATGTTAGGAAGGACTGCAGGAAAGAAGGGTGTTTGGATAGTAAAGCTGAGATCTGAATGCCTACCTGAAAAGAAATAATATGATCCAATTGACTGGCATTTCACACCGTAAGAAGAAAGAGCCATTTTCAAGCCAACACTCTGGTCCACAAGGCCAACTCCTGTTCTTAAGTGTTCCCATCCCCTTCCTCTGAAAGCCCGGTCATCATCCCACCTTTTCCCAGCTTCAATGCCTTCTCGTGCAGTGCTCCAAACCACACTGCTGTCTGCTCCACCTGGGCCCACAATGAGCCTGCTCTGTCCTCCCACTGCCCATGGTTCTCATGGCCATAACAGCTTTCAGGACAGAGATGAGAAAATACTCAGAGGGTGGTTGTGAAACACAGAAGTTAACACTGCTACGTACGAGTTTTGGCCTCCCCACATGATTTGACCACCAGGACTTCCATAACCTCATTTCCCAGTGTTTCCACCACTGCTCCAGCCACACAGCCCTGTCCTCAACAAATATGATGTCAGGGCCTATGTGCTGCCTGTCCCTGCGGCCTGTGCAGTTTTCCCCAGATATCACTCAGCCAGCTCCCTCACCTCCTGCAGGTCTTGACCCAAGCTGCTTCTCAAATGGGCTTTCTAAGCCACCGGATCTCAATGTCACCCATGCATATTTTCTCCTCATATCTTCATAGCCCATCCCTGTATTTTATTTTTCTCCTTAGCTTACAGGTACCTAACAGCATGTCATTTATTGTCTGTTTCCTACCAGAACATAAGCTCCATGAAGCCAGACTTAAGGACCAAAGCGCATAAGTGAGGTCTAGTTCCCTAGTCAGAGCCTCCAGCCCTGCCTACAGGGGTCTTACCTGCTTTGTTCTGTTGGGATCTCAGGTCGCCGGGGATCCAGTAAGGCCTTAGGGAGAGAAAGAATTGCTCCGGAAGGTAGCCCAACTGCACAGGGAGAAGGGAATGTTCACACTTAACTAATTCCACATGAGGACCAGTTACCAAAATATAATTATACAAAAATCTTAAACATAGAGTTTAAAACAACCCCCCCAATCAGTGAGGCTCCCTTCAGTATTCAAAACAGTAATCAAATAATATGCATGGGTCTGAATGAAAGTTCCCACTTTTGAAGATACCAGCTTCTTCATACATCACCCCAAGAGATCAAAAGATAAAGTTTAACACTCAAAGCTGGGTATAGCAGTGCATGCCTGTTAATCCAGCACTCTGGGAGGCTGAGGCAGAAGGATCACAAGTTTAAGCACAGCTTGGGCAACTTAGTCCTCACCTCTAAATAAAAAAATTTAAAAGGCTTGGGAGGTAGCTCAGTATTAAGGCTCTGGTTCAATCCCCAGTACCACCAAAAAAAAAAAAAGGTGTAAGATTCAAGATACAGGGAGGTGAGGGATGAGACCAAAAAAAAAGAATTAAGGTATATTAGGTACATGTACCAACTCCCCACAATGAATATAATCATTGTGTAGTGCAAACATGTACTAATAAAAATTTTAAAAATACTTTAAACCCTTGAGCTATGGGTAACAATGAAAGATCAGAGTATGGAAGGCACATTTCTGGATCTCCTCTCATCCCTCCTTCCCCCAGTAATACTGCTCTGACAAAGCAAGACCCCCATTAAGCAAATTCAGGCAGTGAGCACCACTGGGGCAGTGTGAATGTGGAGGACCAGGCAGCACCAGACAGCACCAGTGTCGGTAATGGCGGTCAAAGCCATTTTGTCTTCACATTTTGACAACAAAACAGTGATATCAAGTGTCTGTCAAAGCTGAGAGTCCCACATGTTTTTGCTAAAATCAAGTAGGCAAAGAGCCTGTTAAACACATTCCCTGAGTCCTGAACTTAAACCAAATAGGATGAGATCTTGCCAGTTTCTACACAAGTACAGGCTATATTAATAATATGGGGGGAGGATAAAAATGATTCAGATGCAATACATATCCGTACCAATTCCCAAAGATAAATGTAATTATTATGTATCACAAGCATATATGAATAAAAAAAATCAGGAAGTTAACAGTTTGATAAAGTTGTCATTAATAAAATAGGATTCAGTCTTTCTAAAAAAAAAAAAACAATGGTAGCAAGGATCAATTTTCTGAGCAAGGTGAGAACACCAAAGAAGGGAAGCAGTTCATCAGAAGTGACAACTAAGAGAAAGTGGTCATCTTCATAGGAGGCAAAGCTGAATGAAGAGACTTTCCCCACTTCAATAGAGCCCTCTTCACCAACCTTTCCCTATGGTACTCAAACGGCTCTGCTGGCAATATGGCCCCTGCCCTTCAGTGTCACTGCTGAGGGAATCTGGTCACCCCAGAGCCCTCCTCCCAACACTCACTAAGCAGATGTCGGCTGGTGATCCCCCGCTCAGTGATGGTGGCTTCCATGGCACTGATGGAGGAAGGGAAGATGTAGGACTGCTGAAGGACCTGGGGAAGCTGTGGGCGGTCCAGGGAGCTGAAGGCAGTGGCATTGTATTGCTCAGTCCCCTCGTAGAGCTCCAGGGCCGTGAACTCATTGCGCCGAGCCTTGGTGTTCCAGTACTGGTACTGCAAGGAGACAGAGAGGTACCTCAGGTTCAACTAGAAAGGGGAGTTTACACTGGAAGGCACTTCGCAAACTGGCTACAGATTCAGGGAAGAACAAAATCATGTTTCCACCCCAGTTTCCTTCCTGTTTCCCAAGTTTACTAACATTCCAGGTAGTTTTGTCTAGGCTGCCCAAAGTTTGCCGTGTGACACAGGAATTCTCAATATTCTTAGAAGTCATAACAGCTACCCTTTGCAGCTTACCAAGTGCCAGGCATTGCTCTGGGCTAGACTGGAGGTTACTATTATTATCTCTACTTCACCAATGATGCAACACAGAGAGCTCACATAACTGCTTCAAGTTTGGACAGTCAGGAATAAGAGCTAAAATCAAACCTAGACAATCTGATTTTGGGGCCTCACCCTTAACCAGACCCTAGGCTGCCCTCCAGGAGGTTTGGGATCCTATGAAGACACAAAAGCAGCAACTAGGTTTCTGGAAAGGATTTAAACTGGAAGACCTCCTCAGTGACTTTGTGTTCCCAACAGAAACTCCTTACCACCACCCAGTTCTCTGAGTGCACGATGTGGACAGGGCCCTTGGCTTTCTTCTGCACCGAGGAGTGAATGATGCGTCCTGTGACACCATCAATGAGAAAGACACCAATAAAGGTGCGCTCATGGTGCGCATCCGTGCTCTCTGTCACCACGGCCAGCAGGTTGGGGTTCAGGCTCTGATGAGAGAGAAAAACTCTTTCATACTTGGCTCCACTGTGAGCGTGGGGCCTGAGGACAACCTGGAGCTCACTGGCCTAGCAGAGAAACCAGGGCTTCTGGTCAGAAGAGCTTCCAGTGTCATTTCTCATCCCCATACTTGGTTTATGTCCCTGGGGCCTGGGAGGTGCACTAGGTGCCTTATGTTGCATTTATTCCCTTTCCAAGACCGTGTAAAGAGGCTGTTAATATCCATATTCTACAGATGAGGAAATCAGAGTAGTGAGGCAGCTTCTCAAGTCACAAAGCCTGTGAAACAAGCCCTGGGTATACCACCCAGGACCTAAGGACACAGCTCCAGCAATGTCACTTCTCTTGGCCAGAGCCAATCATCCCAGTCAGCAGTGCCTTCCTCCTTCCTAACTCTAAAGGATGAGTGTTGGTCCTCATCTTACCCAACCTACGAGTACCATGTGACACGGGAGCACACTCTTATGGAATACTTTCTGCACCTGGCATCCAGGATAGTGGCCCCTGGTTTCCCTCTAGACTTTCAGGCCAATCCTCCATCTTTGGAGGGTCCTCCACATCTCCCCAATCTGTATCTCTTCATGATACAACACACTAGCCAGCACTCAGACACTGGGCATTTCTCTTTTTATTTTATTACTTTGCAGTAGTAGGGATTGAATGATTGAACCCAGGGCCTTCATACTAAGCTACATTCCAAGCCCTTTTCTTATTTTTTATTTTGAGACAAGGTCTTGCTTATGGGCTCAAACTTGTGATCCTCCTTTTTCAGTCTCAGAATTATAGTCTCTCTGGGATTATAGGCATGTGCCACAGTGTCCAACTGGCGCTGAGCATTTCTATCAACACCCACCTTCTGGTGACCTCAGCAAACTTCATGGTTCTACCAGTACTTATGGGTGCCAGCAGTGCCAAAATTACGGACACAAGCTAGACTCCTGGCATGAGGGTCCCTCCCCTTAGATATGCTATACTTCCAATGCCCCAGGCTGAAGGAACTATTCTAGCTGCCTAAGCCTGCCTTGCCTCAGGCTTTCCACCTAGTCAGCGGGAACTCTCTATGTCTTTGGCACAAAGCAACACTGTCTATATTACCCTTGACTGTTCTCCCTAGTGTGTGTGCACATGCGCGTGCACAAGCTCACGCGTGTGCACAAGCTCCCCGTCCAAGGTGGGGGGAGGGGCACTACTGGCTCTACCTTTAAAAGTATCCAGAACCCGATCCCTCCTCACCAACTCCACACTACCAACCTAGTTCCAGCCATATCACCTGGCCTGCATTACTACAATGGCCTCACTGGTCTTCCTGCTCTCCTCCTTGGGCAGATATAGTCAAAGCCAAATGAACCTCATTTAAAGGTTAAATCTCAGCCATTTATATCAAAACTCCCCAGTGATTGGGCTGTTCCTCTCACTCCCAGGGAAGGCCAGAGTGACGCCTGGTGTGATCTAGTCCTTCGCCTCTGACCTCAGCATCCCCCATGCCTCTCCTTAGCCACTCACCCAGCTCCCATCCCATGGCCCTCCTTGCTGTTTCTCTAAGGCCCCAGGCAGGCTCTGGCTTTTCTGTTCAAAAGGCTCTTCCCCCAGGTACCCACAGCCCACTTCCTCACCCCAAGCCTGAACATCAGGGGCATTTTCTCAGCGAAGCCCTCCTTAGCCACCAGTTTTAAATTGCATCCTCTCCCCAGTTATCTAGTCTGCTCACTCTCTCCCTTATTCAGGCTTTATTTTTCCCTACAGAACTGGACCTCTGCTAAGTGACTCTGTAATCTGCATTTTTGTTTGTGGCTTTGTAGTTCAGACTGGCCTTCAACTCACTAAGTAGCCCAGGTTGGTAATCTGTCTTTATTGTTTTCATTATTAGCCTCTCCCAACAACAATGAAAGCTGCAGGAGACAGAAGTTTTGTCTGTTTCGTTCACTGATATATTCCACTGTCTAAAAAGAACATGTCACATCCAACTAGGACTCTCTTCTTTACTTATGTGGCCTTCCTTCTAAAAGTCAAAAACCAGTCTAACCATGGGAAACCATCAGACAAACCAAAATTGAGAAACATTCTACAAAACACCTCACTAGGACTCTTCAAACTATCAAGGTCATAAAATACAAGGGGAGACTGAAAACCTATCTCAGATTACAGGAGACTAAAGAGGCCTGACAACTAAATGCAATGTATGATCACAGTCTAAAGTAATGGCATCAGTGGAAAATCTGGTGAAACCTAAATGAAGTCTGGAATTTAGTTAAACAGTCACGTGCTAATGTTGGTTTCCTAGATTAGACAAATGTACTATAGTTGTATAGGCAAACTAGGAAAAGGGATACAAAAATTCCGTGCATTATATCCACAACTTTTCCAGGAGTTTTTTAGTTTGTTTTGTTTTCTTGAGTTTTTCATGACAGCATCTCACTATGTAGTTCAGATTGGCTTTGAACTATGTAGCCAAGGAAGGCCTTGAACTTACAGCAATCCTTCTGCCTCAGCTTCCCAAGTGCTGAGATTACAGGTATGTGTCACCACACCCAGCTACCACAATTTTTCTCTAATTCTACAATCAAAACAAAAAAGTTTATTTGAAAAAGAATAACCTTGAGTATTTGCATAATAAATATGAATTTTTTTTGTTTTTTAAAATAAATATGAATTTTAACAGCCTTGTTCCTAGCTACTTCTCATTTTACCATGGAATGGTAAAATTACATATAGTGTATGTTTTCTAGTACAAATTAATATGAACTTTTAAAAAATTTTAAGCCCCCATACAGAAATCGAACTCAGGACCTTGCACTTGCCAGGCAGGTGCAGCACTGCTGAGCTACATCCCTGGCCCAAACCTTTTAAAACTTTAAAAAAATTTTATATTGCTTTGTACTTTTTGGGGGGGTCCTTGGTGCTGGAGATCTAATTCAGGGCCTCAAGCACTCTACCACTGAACCTCATCCCCCAGCCTGAAACTTACTTTCGAATTTGTATTATTTTGGTCATTCTAAATAAGCTAAAATTAACTGCTACCACATGGAAGATGTTCATCAATAAAGAATTCAGAAGAAAGAAAGAAAGAGAGAGAGAGAGAGAGAAAGACGGAGGGAGGGAGGGAAAGAGAGAGAGAAAGAAAAGAAAAGAAAAGAAAAGAAAAGAAAAGAAAAGAATTCAAGGGCCGGGGATTTAGCTCAGTGGTTTCCCGCCTGCTGCGCAAGCGCAAAGACCCGCGTTCAATCCCTGGTACCAAAAAAAAAAAAATTCAAGTCAATAGGTCTAATGTTACCTAAATGGCAGGCAATATTCTAATCACTTCACATGTTCTGTTTAATCTTGAAGAGAGTCTATGGAAGTCAGTGCTGTTAGCCACATCATACTGGTGAAAATAGAAATGTAGGTGGCCCAGGTAAACCACCAGTAATGAACAGCTAGGCCACAGCAGGGCCAAGTCTGAACCTGACAGTCCAACTCAAGGCCTGCACTCTGCACTGCTTAATGCTTGGTACAGCAGCTCTCTGTCAACTTCCATGGTCTCATTACCCTATCCTATTACCCCACTTTTCACACAGTCTCTGCTGTCAGTAATTAATGTTCATTCCAACCACAACTACAGTCTATCTCCTAGGCAGCCCAGTAGTCACCTGTTTCCCTCCCTTTACCACTAATTTGAGTGCTGGATCATAGACACGGAATCTCTTTTTGTTGTTGTTTTTCTTTGTGGTGCTGGGGATCAAACTGAGGGAGGGCCCTGTGGACACTAAGCAAATGCTCTGTCACTATACCCCCAAGCCAAGATGGAGTTTCTGACAGACTGACTAAAGTTTAACTCCAGAAGGGTATATTAGCATTATTACTACCACTACTACTAAGAACTAACACCTATCAGGTAGTTACCATACATATGCCAGGCAGTGGGCAAAGCATGAGTATTTCCTGTGATCATTCCAACAACTATACAATAGGAATGCGTTATGCCCAGGCTGAGGGTGTAGCTCAGTGGCAGAGCACTTGCCTAATATGAGGGAGCCCATGGGTTCTGTCCCCACTACTACCAAAAAAAAAGTCCACTTCTCAGACAATAAATTAAGGTTCCAAGGGATTAAATGACTTGCCCATGATCATATATCTACAAAATCCTAGCGCCAAAATTCAAACCCTAATTGCTCTGTGCAACAGCTGTGCCATACCTTGTAGAGCACACTGCGGTCCCCCATCACCCGGCCCTGGGAATGGACGTGCTCGCTGCTGCGCTTCCCCTTCACCTTGACGATCCGCTGTATTTCTGGGGGAATGGTCAGCTCCCAGCTCAGTTCAGTGGTGAGATCCTAGGGCAAGGGCAAAAGCACTTGTGAACAGGAGGGCACACACAGACCTGAGACAGCCGTAAATGACATGTCCAACAGTTTAGCATCTGAGGCCTTTGTGCCAGAAGGAGTAAGACCAGAACTGTTAGAAAAATAACAATATAGTTCTGGCTTATGAAGAAGTTTAGAACTCTCAGTTTGATTAAGAAAGATACTAAAACCAGCAAGACAGGAAAAGAATACTCAACAGTATCCCATTGTTTATCTGAGGAGGAAGGATCCAAGGAAAACTCATCATTTATAAATAAAATCTAGCGTACCTGTACACCATGGCCAATGGTGATTACTAAGCTAGCAGGGACCTTCAAACATTTCCTACATGGTTCTGTCAGTACAGGAAAAACACTAACTGTTCAACACATTCTCTGTCCATACTACGGAGATACATGGTACCCTTCAGGATAGCGGCCCAGAGCCTTCTGCAATGCTAGTAGTGCTTCGCTTCCTGACCTGCCATGGACACAAGTGTATAGAAGGTTCACTGAACCTCATGATTGTGTACTTTACTCTAATAAAAACTGGGTTTCTAAACCAGAGGCAATACCACATGCCTGTAATTTCAGCACTTGGGAAGCTAAGGCAGGAAGAGCATAAGCCTGAGGACTACTTGGGCAACTTAGCAAGACCCTAACTAAAAATAAAATACAGCCAGGTCTGATGGCACATGCCTAGAACCTCAGCACTCAAGAGGCTGAGGCAGATGGACTGCCACAAGTTTGAGGCCAGCCTGGGCTATACAGTGAGTCTAAGGCAGAACTACCTAGTAAAAGACACTGTTTCAAAGAAACAAAAAAATAAAAAGGACTGGGATGTAGCTCAGTGGTAAAGTATTCCTGGATTCAATCTCCAGTTCCACAGAGGGGTTGTTCTGAACAAAATACTGAGACAAGAAAATGTACTAAGCAAAGAACCTAAATAAATAAATAAACATAGGTCAATTCCCTTTGAGCAAGAAAATAATTTTATAAGACACAAATGTATGTATCCATACAGCTGCTAACATGGTTACAAATTCACAGAAAGACTGGGTGTAGTGGTGCACACCTGTGATCTCAGCACCCTGGGAGGCTGAGGCAAGAGGATCGCAAGTTTGAGCCCAGCCTGGACAACTTAGCGAGATTCTGTCTCAAAATAAAAAAAGGAAGGGCTGGGGATGTGGCTCAGTGTGAAGGCCCTGGGTTCAATCTCCAGGACTTAAATAAATGAACAGAAATGACAGGGAAAGGCATGGCAAATGGCTGATGGATTTAGCCAGCGATGGTACTACAAGGGTCTTCCCACATCTTGACTGTGTACCTCCGTATGAGTGAAATCTTTTATAGTAAGAAGATTCATGTATTAGTTATGTGAATTTTAAAATAAAAATGGTACTAATTTTTAAAAATACACATTCTTGGGTAGGGGATTTAGCTCAGTGGTTCCACCATCTGCCTCGCAAGCACAAGGACCCAAGTTCAATCCCCAGTACCATAAATAAATAAATAAATAAATAAATAAATAAATAAACATTCTTTGCCATAACTTTCTTAGAAAACCTGGGAACTCACAAAAACATCCCACAAGAATAAGGTCGCCAAGTGAGTGGACAGGCAGCAACACTGCTAGAGGTCAGACTGGAAGCCTGGCCCTGGTTTGGGCCCTGCATAAAGTTCTGCTGCCTGCTCCCCACTGGTCACTGCTGACTTGGATGAAATCTTCTGGACTCCCCTGATTCACGATGCCTACATCCACTTTGCTCCCTTCCATCTACAATGAACTATCTCTTGTGAGGTCTCTTTTTTATGATCTGAAAGGGTGTTTTTCACCTACAAGGATGAAGAATGTTTTAGGGGCAGACAATTTCCTATGCTGTTTATGCTAAAGATTAGCTGCTATAAAAATGTCAGGAAAGGCCAGGGATTTAGCTCAGTGGCACTGCACCTGCCTTGAAAGCGCAAGGTCCTGAGTTCAATCCCAGTACCACAAAAAAAAAAAAATTTTAAATGTCAGGAAAGGGCAATGCATCTTCAAAACAACTACAGCTCAAACTCAGGTAGCACTTGCCATGTGTCAGGTACGATTTTATGTGATTTACACATAAAACTCACTGAACTCTCATAGCAACCTTATGACATAGGTACTGTTACCATCTTAACTGACAAGAAAACAGAGCACCAGAGACTTGTAAGTATGCCCCAGGTTACAAAGTAAGTGACAAAGCTCGACTACAAGCCCAGGCAGCTGACTCCAAGTTCATCACACACTTCTGTGCAGTCTTGCCTCTCAAAGGCCTTACAGGATAGGAGGGAAGGATTTTCTGGTGAGTGCAACCACACAGTAGGCCTCTACTGAGCCCTGCTAGCAAGGCCAAGGCTAGCCCCCTGGCACTTCCAAGCCAGTGTGTATCACTGTTTGCCAGAGCTGGGCTCAAGTGTGTCAGCATCAGAGCAAACCAACTCCATACCTAAAATTAAATTCAAAGCACACATGCTATCAAGACCCTGTCAATAGCATCTTTGTGTAAAAATACAACTCTTTTTTTTTTTTTTGGTACTAGGGATCAAACTCAGGACCTTGAGCTTGCCAGCCAGGCACAGCACCATTGAGCTACACACCTGGCCCAAAAAATACAACTCTTCATTCAACCCTCATTGCTACTTTCCATCCTCCTGAGAGGAAGAAAATGCCCCTTCCCTGGGCTACAGGAAAGGAGTGTGGATGAAAAGGCCATGTGGGCAGACATGGGCCACTATGCAGTGCTCTATCTACGGCACCTACTGCCATGTGTGCCACGGAGTATCTGCCCAACAACAAGAACACATGACCAACAGGCAGCAGGATTATGCTGACCTAAGTTTACTACAGGACTAGCAGCATGGTTCGTATCTTTGCTAAATAACCAAGAAACACTCACATCCCCCATACAAAGACTCCTGCCAGTGCGCCCCTTCCCTACCTGTCAGTGTGCGACTGTGGCTGTGCAGAGGATGAGAAAGATTAGTCAGAGGCGAAATTTAACTCAATCACTGAGCACTCAGAGGAGCCATTTGTTGGGTATCAGAGAGCCTCAGGGAAACAGTAACCAATACTCATTTGCAACTCAAGGACATGAGAACAAAGACGTACAAGAAAAACATTTTGCAACATACTGTATAGGAGTTTTTGTCAGGGGACAAGGCTGGAACGGGATGGTTTGCAACATGACACATGTCCACCCAGTTTAAACAATCTTATCAGGGCTGAGGGAACACACCAGCCAAAGCAAATCTCTCAGACAATAACTTGCTCTTAACTCTGATGACTGCTGTCCTGCAGATTCTGTTCTAAACTCTAACCACACAATCCAGGAGCACAGGAACTACTGTTCCCCAAGGTTCCTTCTTCAGTGCACTCAGGTTCAGTCACTGCTTTGGCCAGAGTCTCCCCACACCTACCTTGCGAAGCCGATATCCACTTAGCCATCCCTGCTCTGCATCCACCAAATAGAAGAAGATAGATGGGGCAAGCTCATGTAGCTGTCGCAAGACATTCCGAGTGGCTGGAAAAGCTGTGACCTTAAAAACCCAAAAAGCCCAAGGAAAGGGTTAAAGCAAAGTCCATGACTCTAAGCCCAGTTTCCCAGCATTCATTACTACCTCATCAAAGAGTCCCTTAAGAATAAAACAGCAAATCTCAAAGGAAATACAGTCTAATGGACTCCACTTAGGGCTTCAATTGAGGTCTGTGAAGAACCTGAGGGTTCACAAGGGCAGCCACAGCAGTCATGTCTCTGGGGGATGGGCCAGCGCACACATGTGCTACTGCAGTCCAAACTCTGCCTCTGGTTGGCCACCTGTTTGACCACCCATCCCCTGCCACCTCCGCCTGAATTCTCAACCCTCCTGAAGACACAGTACCTTGTACTCATCGTTTATCAACAGCAAGACTTTGGCATAGTCTTGATCCATGACTGGGAGAAGCAAGGACTGCAAGATGGGGCGCTTCAGCACCGGGGTGGCTACCTGACTCCACTTCCCAAAAATGGGATTGAAGACATACAGAGAGCTCATTCCTGTTTCCTAAAATGGGCAGGCAAACACAGAAAGAACACCAATCTTAAGGGTAAACCAGGAAACCTGTGACTTCAGCTCAACTGGGAGGAATTCCCTATTTATTGCCCTCTTTGTGGAAAAATTAAGTTCTTGGCTTCAGGTGAATAGTCAAACTGTCTCTGGCTCCAGACCTAACAAAGAACAGGCATGATGCTGCACACCTGTAATTCCAGCACTTTGGGAAGCTGAGGCAGGAGGATCACAAGTTCAAGCCCAGTTTGAGCAAGTTAGTAAGACCTTTCCTTAAAATAAAAAATAAAAAGAGGTGGAGATGTAGCTCAGTCCAAAGGATTCAATCCCCAATACTGCAAATAAATAAATAGGTCAAGTACAATTCAGTAACCCCACAATGGCCTTTCCAGAAGAGTGTCTACCAAGGCCCCTCCCGAGTAATAGAATGGATCCACAAAATCCATTCTAATTCTGGGAGGCAAGAATGTAAAGTTTTGTGTCTTGCTCCCCCTCCTAGAGAAAAAGAGAAAAGAGCCACTCAACTACCAACAATGGCCTATGACTGGAAAGAAAGCTGGCTGAAGTGAAACCTGCTTTTGATTAACTCTGCATTAGCACTGGATAGCTCCTCCACCCAGGCAAGAAACTGGAAGAAACAAGAGTCCTAACCCTTGAATGTTCCTCAGGGACTCACATAATTCCAAAGGCCTGGAAGAAATGTGAATTGCAAAACACCAAAAAGGCTACACTGTGGCTTGCCCAAGTCAGAGATGGAAGGCCTCACCTTGTCCTTTATCAGGAGTGTGCACTGTGGGGGGTGGGGGAAGTGAGCAGTAGTTCTTTGGACCATCAGTTTAAAAGAGGAGTCTGGCTTGACACTGGGTAGATACTGTTTCCACAGAATGGTGCCAGAGCTGCTCTCAATGCCAAAAAGCTGCAAGATAAACAAATACTTGGCTCATGACTAGAAAGAAAAGCCAAACAACTGGTTCTATCTTTGCAAACTAGAACCAGCACTACTATCCCCTACCAAGTTTTTTATTTCCCACTCCCTGAACTTCAGAAGGTCTGGTACCTGGGGCTCATAGCTATACCTTGCCTGAGGCTGTTACCATCACCATCATCTTCTGCAGGTTGAATTCATCCCTGGCCAAGGTGTCAATGTTGATCTCGTTCTTAATCTGACTTCGGGGCTTCCGAGCATCATAGAACATTTTCCAGAGGTGGGAAGTCCACGCTTGCAGTAGGATGAGCTGAGACGAGAGGCGTTTTAGGAACATCCCCAGCAGGCCGTCTGGTGTCAGGAAATGGTAACGCACTCTGCATCAGACTGGGTGTCCAGCAAGGAGGCACATGCTTTTCCCAAGGAGAGATATGTCCCTCTCCTGTAGAGCGTTTTGATCACTTATACTCTATGCGCCAAGCCCCAGAGGCAGTCTGTCTGCTGCCAGCAATCTCAAACTGAGGTATGACCATGCACAAGCTTCCAAAACCCCTTACCTGGCACTTATGATTTCGCTTCACTGGAATCTTTAGGAAAGGGAGACTAAGAGGTCAAGGACTGGCCATGCAGGATGCAGCCATGCTGTGAATGTCACCACCACAACCCCACATCCAGCATGGCAAAGGAAGGCTTCTGGGTGCCACAACAAAGCCAGGAGGGTGTGGGAGTGCAGAGGCACATGTATCACAAAGGGGTGCTTCTATTTCTCATTGTTTCATGCCTACTTTGTCAGCTATAATCTGTACCCAACAGTCCTACCTGCAACCCATTCACAGGGTCATCATTCCCTCCATCCCTTAACTAAGGCCATCACCATTAACTAGGCCATCACCCTCCAAATCTCCATCTCCAGGCCAGACTTGATGACAGACCCAAGGTAACATGGTAAAAGGAGGAGGCTCTCTGGAGTCTGCATGGCTGGATTAAAATCCCAGCTCCACTCCTTGCTACTGTGTGACCCTGGGAAATATAATTAACTTTGATGCTTTTGTTTTCTTCATCTGTAAAAGGACATGTAACCCAGAGGGCTATTACAAAGATCAGATCACATGATGGACATACAGGGTTGAGCACAATGCCTGGTTCAGGCTAAGTGCTCACTAATAAGTAGTACCTTTGCTTATCTATTTTCCATCAACCTCAGCTCAAGGAAGAGAAGTGACCAGTAGAGAGGACAAGTCATAAGCAGAGCAATTCACACACGTGTGGTATGTATCTCAAGTCAGAAAAAACAACCAAATGCTAGTCATGTGGACAGCCAACTAGCAACAAGGCAGCAAGAAGCAGGCTTTACCTTGAATTGCTGGATCCAGGCAGCAGAAACAAATAGTAAAGTCAAATTAATCCTTGGCTTAAGAAAATGTGAGATGCTAGCAAGGCTCACGGCCCAGGCAGGCCCTTAACTACCTGCTGGGTGGCTGGATCAATGGATGGAGGGGATGGGGGAAGCAGGATGGATTCAGAGTGGAGTAAATATAGTTCATCAGGGAACTGGGACTGTGGCTGGCTTCAGAGTGCACTGGGCTATTTCTAGAATTAACAGATCAATACGGTCCTGTCTCCCAAGGCACATGTGGCTGTTGCTTTGGGGACAATGGGTGGAATGCCTGACACAGTGCCTGACAACTTTTAGGCACTCAGGTAATGACAGCTATTACCATACTAAGTTAAGGAGTTTTTTGTTTTGCCTCAATATCCTTCCCTAGAGGGACTCAGAGTTCATTCCTTTGCTGGAAAAAATGATTACATAAACCACAGGGACACAAATGCACTACAAACTCACCGCCTTACTTAGAACAGACTTGCAAACTGGTTGTGCCCAGGAAGCCAGGGACACCATAGGGTATCTCTTGTGTCTAACTAGCAACCCCCTCCAGCAGCTTTGCAGTCCAGCCCCCGTGGGTTCATACCTGCTTTCTTGCCAAATTCTCCTTCCAGCTCTGCCTGTGCCCCTGTCAGGGGGAGGTCCACCATCTCCAGGCACACCACCTCTGCCAGGGACTCCTCGCGGCTCCATAGCACCACCTTCCCTGCTGCAGGAAACCAGTGGACAAGAGCTCAGCCTGCCTCTCCTACCTTCTGAAGAGACTCTGCTAGGTGGCTCAGGGATCAGTTCTCATATAAAAACAGAACAAGCCAGGCGTGATGGCACACATCTGTAATCCCAGCACTTGAGAGGCTGAGGCAGAAGGATCACCATGAGTTCGAGGCCTGGGCTACATAGTGAACTTGAGGCCTGCCTGCACTACACAGTGAGACTGTTTAAAAAAAAAAAAATAGAACAACAGGCTAGAATCAATAGGTAAGGTGAGGAAAGTTCAGACCCTATTCTAAAATGCTAAGAATTTGGGGGAAGGAGGAAGGGATCCAAAAAGAATAGAGATATGTACATGTACCAACTCCCCACAATAAAATCATTATATACTGTAAACATGTACCAATAAAAAAAAATAAAGAATTTTAGAGGGGGAAAAAAAAATCCTAAGAACTTACTCAAAAGCAAGTGACATGTGGCTCAAAAGAAAGAAATGCAGGGCTGGGGATTTAGCTCAGTAGTTTAGCTGCCTGCTTTGCAAGCACAAGGACCCGAGTTCGATTCCCGGTACAAAAAAAAAAAAAAGAAAGAAAGAAATGCACAGTATACTCCACCTGAGGCTGTCCTAGAAGCCTGTCCACCGCCCCCCAGAACCAGCATGTGGGGCAGGCTGAAATACAAATGGGTTGCATAAGATACACTCACCCAGCTGCTGCAGAAAAAGTAGCAGATGGTCCTGTGTCTGCACCAAGGCCCGGTAGCCCACTGAGTCATCCTTCTTCAAGAACACCTGGATGTATAGCTATAAGCCAAACAGTCAGTGAGAATCCAGATGCTTTTCAGAGCCCCAGCTCCTAAGATTCAAAGTGTTTGGAGTTCTTAGCGGTCATGTCATTATTTAACAGCTAAACATACACCAATTATCTGGATGACAATAAGATTAGGAATATTTTCTGAAGCCAACACAACAAGAGTCTTGAGCTCTCTCGGACCTGTCCATGAAGAAACTTGAGTACTTAGTATTATATCCATCCAAGCCCCAGTCCCGCTCCATGATACAAGCAGGAGGCCAGGACTAGACTTTCCATTTTAGGGATAAAGAAGCCAGAGCCCAGAGGCTAAGAAACACAACTCCATAACCCTAAAGAGACTCTGGGTAGGATTATGAGTGCAGGCGTGGAGTTACACAGCTGTGACCTTGAACCTCAGCAACATGTCTTACTAGCTGTGATTCTGGATAGGGTATCAGATGCCACTGGGCCACGGTAACATTTGTAAAACCAGGTCAGTAACAATCACAAGACTGTTGAGAAGGTTCCATCAATTAGTGCACAAGCACAAAGCTGAGCACTCTGCCTGGCACACAGTGATACATAGGCACAGGCCATAGCTGCTTTTCCTATTATTTATGATCAGTTGATGGCTCAGGAAGAACTAGAACCCATGTCCAGAGGGCTTTTATCCAGGATCCAAACTGTGACCTAGCCCTGAGGATGAAAAGCCCCATTGCGAGAAGCCCACAGGATGGACTCTTGAGGCAAATGCTCTGACTCACTCGCTCAGGTTGAGTATGGTTCTGCTCCAGGCTAAACGTAATTGTGGTGTCCAGCAGCCGCCGACCCGTCTCCACTAAGTAGAGGTTAATGGTGTAGGTCTGGTTGAAGCAAGCCAGTGAGTCCTGGGAGAACACACAGCGTGGTCAAGTACAGCAGAGGTTCCCAACCCTGGTTGGTACTGGCCCACAGCCTGTTAGGAACCAGGTACAGCAGGAGCTGAGTGGCAGGCAAGCAAATCTTCTGTATTTAGAGGTGGTCTCCATCACTTTCCCCATCGCTCCCATCACTATCAGAGCTCCACCTCCTATCAGATCAATGGCAGCAATAGATTGTCATAGAAGCCCAGACCCTACTGTGAACGGCACATGTGAGGGATCTAGGATGCAGTCCTTATAAAGATCTAATCTAGGGCCAGGATTTATTAGCTCAGTGGCACTGCGCCTGCCTCACAAGTGCAAGGTCCTGAGTTTCATCCCTGGTACTGGAAAAAAAAAATCTAATCTAATAAAGTATACATTAAATGTAAGGCACTTGAATCATATCAAAATCATTCCCCCTGCCTACATCTATGGAAAAATTGTCTTCCATGAAGCTGGTTCCTGGTGCCAAAAAAGGTTGGGGACCACTGAACTAGAGGGATCCCCAAATTCCCCCAAACAATGTGCAAAGATTCAGTGCAAATATCCTAGAGAAGGACCAGAAAGGGAAATATGTGTAAAGGAAAATAAAAAAAGAAAGCTAAATCCTAAGAAAGAAAAATGAGGTACCTGAGTAAACAAAGGAAATGACGATTACTACACTTGCTTTAGAAGGAAGCCAGGAAGCAGAGTGCAGAAGAGATTTCAAAAGAAGGGTAAGATCCTGAGCAAGGACAGGAAGAAAAGGAGGCTCGAGAGCCAAAGCCAAGTTGAAACCACAGCTGAAGTCCAAAGCTCTAGCCAGAGCCTCACGCTTCTGCCTCAGTGCAAATGCACAGACCACCACTCAGCTCTGCCAGCCAGGATCCCCAGAGAAACGGGGAAACTGAGGCCCAGGGAAGAACATGGGTAGGAACAGATTCTAAGGACTCTCGTCCTCCTTTCACCATGAAAAGGGGTGAAAAGAAACATTATTTAGTTCACAGCACTTAGGCACCACTCAGGACAGAGAACTTGAAGAGACCCACTAGCCTCAGCTGCTCTACAGCTTTCTCAAGGTATCTCCTGTGTCCCCAGGGCTGGCACACTGCCTATACCACACCTACCTGTGCACTGGACTTCTCCACAAAGTTCCCCATGAACCCATCTTCAGAACTGCTAGGTTTCTAAGGAGAAAAGAAGGACAAGAGAAAATTCAGCCAAAGGGCCATTCCCCAGTCACCAAAATGAGGTCTCCTTCCTGGGAAGAAAGAGGATGTGCACAAAGCTCTAGAGGTAAGGAGAGGACTGACTCAACTTGCAACAGCCTCCTGTCCTCGCGTTCTACCTCACTTGGCAAATACACCCAGACTTCTGACTCAGGGTTCTCAACAGGAAAACGCCATATGCTGGCTGTTACTCTCAGTACTCACCACTTCATTCCGACAGGTCATGACTGCAGCCACCGTCTTCTCCCCAGTAGTAGCAAAGCTCACAAGGGCAGTCTGGGGGGAAGCAGAATGTCAACTCCCAGATGAGGCCTATATTAGCCAGCAGCCTTCCAGATGGTCACCTCTCCTGGGAAGGTCTCTTGGCCTTGGAGTTCAAAGTGCTCCCAACTTTGGAAATGATAGCCAGGGCATCTCAGCACAGGAGGTCCTTGTTGCATCTAACAAAACTCTCCACTCCCTCTAACACAGGCACAGATCACCCTAAACTCCATGCTGCACTGAGTATACACAGCAGGGCTTTGACATCCCCATTTTTCTGTGATCCCCAAGGAAGGCAAGTTTTCCTCTGAAGATCTCTGTAACACTCGGGGGAAAGGGTTGTTGCATTCCTGCTGTGACACAGTACCCCTCTCAAGCCACTCATGGAATGGTAGCATCAATCTACAAGTAAATCTCTCCAGATTTAAAAACATTGCCTCCTAGGGTCCTTGTCTTGGCCAGACCCTCCTACAACCTAGCAACCACGCTGCCTGCAGTTACCTGGGGGAAGTTTTTGAGCAGACTCAGAGTTCCCTGGTGGTAGTGTAGCAGGGCATAGTGGCTTGGGGACAACTGCAGGAAGAACTGGGGCCGAGAAGGATCCACTGGGTTGGGCTGTGTGGGCAGCACTCGAGGCTGGAATCCACTTCCAAATTCTAAGTCAAGAGACTGAGAGAGACAAGACAGATTAGGATTAGGGAAGGCAGTTGACCAGTCACTGACGCACCTATGCGTCCATCCTCTGTCCCCTTTGCCAGGAGACATAATTAAACCAGGGCAGAAGCTCCAGAAGCTCCCATTCAGCTTCTCCAAAGCACAGTGGCCTATTTCCCCAATACCAGATCGGCCAGAGGCCTGTTCTTTTCTCCATGACTGCATAGCTAAAAAAGGAAGCCACAAAACCAGGAGAAAGACCCCCAGGGGAACTGTGCTGACCATTCTGAGCCCTGCAGGCAATGCCTTGGGCCAGGAAAAGCAGCTGCAGCTTCTCACCTGCAGTGGGATCTGCTGAAGTTCCCATTCCGTCTCCAGGGCCAAAGTATAAAGAGAGCGTGAGCTAGGGTCAGGGCACACCAGGACAGCCTCTGCTACCAAACCACAGCCTCCAGTGAGACGCTGCAGCCATGGAGTTGAAACCCTGACCTACAGGAATGACATCAGAACATGAGGTTCCCGAGGGACTTCTATATCCCCTCTCAGCCCCTTAACAGCATTACGACCACAATGCCAGGAGGGTCCTAAGCTCAAAGGCTTTTCATGGTTGGCTCCAAAGGGATTCCTACTGCCCCAACCCTCAACAACCTTCCAAGAGCCTCCAAAGATGGAGAAAAGTCAGGATTTTCTTTCTGGTCACTAGACAAATGTACTAGGTAACTGCAAGTACCTCATATTTCAGGTAAGTATTTCTCTACTATGTTTGTCTACTATATGATGTTCTATAATTACTTTATAATAGTGCTTAGAAAATACCTAAGGGCAGTGACCAGATCTATACAATTTTTCAGACATCATAGAAGAGCACTTCATGCAAATGTAAGTACCTTAAATACATGGCAATGTGGATGAGACAGCAGCAAGGGACTAGAATCAGGAACCACAAACCACTTTTGATCTGCTGATCCAAGTTCTCTGGCCCCAGTGCAAATAAGTACTCTATCAATCCCTCCCTTCCCCATTCACAAAGCTCCCAAGCCAGATGCATTCCCATACCTGCTGAACAATCTCTCCATCCTCCACGTTAAACTTGACAGTGTTCACATGGCTGAAGGGAACAACGCCAAGGGCCCACACTACCCCAGAGCCATAGGAATACACCATCTGATAGTGGATGCTGTCACTAAGAGAGGGAAGAAAGAGTAGGGGCCACAGCGTTAACCTGTGGCTAGGAACATCCTACAGGATCTTCCAAAATCAGGCTGCCAGGCCTTTGCCAGATGTCACAAACAGGTATTCATACCCAAACAGGTATTGCTTAATTCACAGTTTTGGGTTTTGCTTTTGTTTTGTTTTTTTCAGTACTAGGGGTTGAAGCCAGTGGTGCTCTACCACTGAGCTACATCGCTAGCCCTTTTTATTTTTTATTTTTTTGGTACCAGGGATCGAACTCGGTCCTTGTGCTTGCGGGACAGGCGGTGAAACCACTGAGCTAAATCCCTGGCTCCTTATTTTTTATTTTGAGACAGAGTCTAAGATGCCCAGGCTAGCCTTGGACATGTGATCCTCCAGCCTCAACCTCCCTGTAGCTGGGTTTATAGGGGGGGGATCACATTGTCCAGCCTTTTGGGGCTTTGAGGGGGGGTTGATTTTGGGTTTTTTTGCAGTGTTGGGGATCAAACCCAGACCCTTTCTCATATTAGGTGTCACTAGTACAGCACCACTGAGCCACATCTTTGCTTTGCTTTTGTTTTTAATTTGAATATCTGTCAACATTTAGAATTGAGGTTACTCATAAAAATCAGATTTCTAGGGCCGGGGATTTAGCTCAGTGGTTCTGCCACTTGCCACGAAAGCACAAGGTCCTGAGTTTGATTCCCGGTACCAAAAAAAAAAAAATCAGATTTCTAGCTTTCCTTATGTTAGAGTTGCAACTCCAGGCCTACCCACTTACCCATCAGCTAAGGCTGCCCCCTGGAGGTAGGTCAGGTACACTACAATTCCCAGCCAGCCCCACAGGAATTTGACTTTTGATCCCTGCCTAAACTTTGAAAATGGCCATGGGTGGTCCAAGGAGATCCTTTCCTTTCCCTCCTCTTGTTCCTTCCCAGCTTCAATACTTTCCACCATCAGGACCTCTGAAATCCCTCTCAAGCCTCACTCAGCCCCTACCCTAGGGGCTTTTTGAGTCCCTCCCTTCCTTCCTTTGTTCCTTCCTTCTTTTCCTCCCTTACCCCTCCTTTCCTCCCATTCTCTTTGTTCTATTTATTAATATGAATGAAAGACTCAATCTAACTTGAACTGGATGTTGAAAAGCCCCAAGTTACCATGCCCATGAACATGCAAGTAGCTCCCATCCTTGGCCAGCTCTAGTGCCCCAGTATAAGAATTTTTCCTCCTGCAGAGGACACTTGCAGTGTAGCCACAGCGTTTGCACAGGGGTCCAAATCCACCAAGTACAACACACCATACACACCACCAACATGAGGGAGACCTGGCCAAGCAAATGCTGCAGGACCTTCAAGGAGAATGAGGGGCTCACAGGAAATAGAATGAGGCACCCATAGCCTGGGAGAGGCCAGTCTTACCTTTCTGGGAGATGCTCCGCCCACTTTAGGTGCCCACTGGAGAGGTGATGGAGGGCGAGAGTTGTCTTCTTCAGGACCACAATGTACCTCACTGACTCCTGCAAGCCTACCAGCCCAAGTGCCTGAAAACTGAGCACAGGTACAGGGGTGAGGGCCTCAGGCTAGAGCATAGTCTCACCACTGCCACATTGCCTGAACGTCAAACTTGGCCAATTTCAGAGTCTGCGTTGCAACCACTGAGCCACACTACCTCCCTGAATCCTCAAATCTCCTAAGGACTGTTCCTTCCTTCCACCAAAACTTAACAACCAGATCAACTCTCTACCCTACACCCATCAGGCAATGCTGTCATCATTGGGCCACATGCCCACCTCCCCTGAATTTGATAACAGAGCCATCTCACATTCATATGCCCTACAGGATGGGAACCAAGTCTTTACTGAGTGAATTATTATCATAAGATGTATAAGCTAATACCAAAAACCTTGTAACTTAAACAACCTTAGCAAAGAGAAAACAGTGACTCAAGCTGCTCAAAAATAAAAACATGGAAAGTTTTATATTATGTTCTTAGACCTAGAACATGGCCAGGTGTAATCCCAGGCTGAGGCAGGAGGATCACTGTGAGTTCAAGGCCAGCCTGAACTACATAGCAAGATACTGTCTCCAAAATAAAAAAGGAATATGGAAAAGGTCACATAGTAAGATGAGGAAAAGCATTCAAGTACAAGAATAAATAATGCCCTCACAGAACTAGAGAAAACAATAAAAAACTTATACGGAGCCAGAAGAGATCCAGAATAGCAAAAGCAATTCTGAGAAACAAGAACAAAGCAGGAGGCATCACAAGCCCAGATTTCAAGTTATATCACCAAGCTACAGTGATAAAAACAGCATAATACTTGCACAAAAACAGACATATGGATCAATGGAATGGAACAGAGGATGCAGAAACAATCCTGGGAACATTCAGCCATCTTATTTTTGACAAAGGCCAAAAACAAACACTGGAGGAAAGATGGCGTAAGATTAAATTTCGTGGGCAACCGGCGGAGACGGCCCGAGCCTCAGGGGCAGTACGAGAGCCGAAGGCGCCCTTCCCGGCTCGAGACGCTCGGCGAGCGGCTGTGCCCGCGCGCTCCGAGGGCCCAGTGGAGACTGCTGGCCAGCGGGCGGCTCAGAGGCCGGGGGCTGCCCCGGAACGCCTAGGCGCTGGCTGCCGCTGGGCTGATGTGCACTGCGCTGGCAGCCTACACCTGCTGGGGACAGCTTCCCTGGGCGTCCTCGGCCCCGCTGCGCTGGCTGGTGGGCGTGCTGCTGTGGTGGGAGAGCTAGGGGCTAGCGGCCGGGCCTTGAGGCCGGCCCCCAACTGCTGGCTGCGCTTCAGTATCAGCGGGTGCCGCCTGCTCACTGACCGCGCGGCCTACCGAAAGGCTCAAGCGGTGCTTTCCACCACCGCGACCTGGTGTGGGGACCCCCCGACTGGCCCCTGCCCTGGGGTGCCCAGGTCCAGGCGGACGAGCTGCTGCTGCGCGTGTTAGATGACCCCCGGGCCAGTGCTGGGTGTGGGTGAACTTCCAGTCACCCTCTCACTCTCCTGGGGCTGCGGGCCCTGACTGGGAACCTCTTCAACTGGACGCTTTCTCAACGGGCCGACCCCAACATCTTCATGCCCTACAGCTACCTTTATCCTAGGAGACACCCTGGCGACCACCCCATGGGTCTGGTCCCGCTGCTGGCCCGGAAACAAGGTCTGGTGGGCTGGGTCGTGAGTCACTGGCATGAGCGCCAGGCCAGGGTCCGCTACTACCACCGGCTGAGCAAGCACCTGCTGGTTGACGTGTTCCGCCGCGGCGGGCCTGGGCGGCCTGTGCCCGACAGCGGGCTTCTGAACACCGTGGCCCACTACAAGTTCTACCTGGCTTTTGAAAACTCTCAGCACCTGGATTATATTACTGAAAAGCTCTGGCACAACTCGTTGCTGGCCGGGTTGGTCCCGGTGGTTCTAGGCCCAAACCGTGCCAACTACTAGCACTTTGTGCCCTGTGACTCCTTCATCCACATGGACGACTTCCCTAGTGCCTCTTCCCTCGCTGCCTACCTGCTTTTCCTCTACCGCAACCTGGCAGTGTACCTACTTCCACTGGCGCCAGAGGTACACGATCCACATCACCTCCTTCTGGGACGAGCCTTGGTGCAGGGCCTGCCAGGCAGTGCAGACTGCTGGGGACCAGCCCCAGAGCATTTGCAACTTGGCCGGCTGGTATGAGCGGTGAAGCCACCTAGAATGTGACCATTTTGATCCTCTACTGGGTATTCTCCTTGACTGCCACCAATTTGTGGGACTAAGTTCCCCAATCGCCTATTTTTGCTCTCTGGGATTAAGGTGATTTACCAATTAATATTAATTAGCACAAGGATGAGGTGGAAAGGATCCTTGATTCTCATGGTCTTTCAAACAACTAGCAGTTGTACTCCCTCTGTTGTAGGTGGACATCTAGGAGCCTTTCCTTACCCAGTATACATTTGTACAAAGTCTTTGGGAAGGTTTCTTTGAATTTCCTCCTCTACCACAGGCCATATTTGTAGCCTATGTAGACTCTCAATCTTGTACATGCTGCTCCTCCACTCATATTTGCCTGAACCAAGGTGAAGCAGATCCCTGGTGTTTAGAAAGAGCGTTGGTGTGAGATAGTGGAAGGACTGTGTCCCCATGTGGGTCTTTTTATTTTGTTTTTGGTACTGGGGATCAAATTCAGGTCCTTGCACTTTCAAGGCAGGTGGCAGCACTACTGAGCTATATCCCCAGCCCTGGGTCTTTTTCTTTGTTGGTTGGATTCCTCAAAGCCTCTGCTCTTGGGAAAGGTGAGGAGTAGTTTATGGAGCCACTGACTTCCTTAATAAGGACTGTTTGTTTCTTGCCCTTTGAATGGGAACAAGTGCTGGATTGTCCTTGGAGGAGAATTAAGATGAATATATGGGTGTACCCCACTTTATACAAGAAGTGTATTCCTGAAAAGCTGCATCTAAATCACATCCTAAATTCAGTGCCCTAAGGGAGTTCAGTATTTAATGGAACCCTGTGGAAAATCTCTTTACAATGTGAATAATCATCTAATTTATTTATTCTGTCTTTATATTTTCCTATAAACTGGTTTTTAAGAACATGAAAAGTACAAATGTGAAAATAAAGCACAAGCAACCTTCTTCTCCTCCTCTCCCCGCTCCCCCCAAAAAAGATTAAATTTTGTGCCAAGGAGCATAAGTTATGATTTGGGTGTATTTTAACCAACCTTATGCACGCTAGGTTTTAAAAATTGGTGCTGGGAAAACTGGCTATCCACATGCAGAAGACTGAATCTAGACCCATATCTCTCACCATCCACTAAACTAAAATCAAAATGGATCAAACATTTAATATTAAAACAAAAACAATCTTCTGCAAAATAGGTAAAACTCTTGAAGATAGTGACATAGCCAAGGATTTTCTGAACAGAATCCCAACTACACAAGAGATAACATCAAGAATCAACAAAAGGGATCATATCAAATTAAAAAGCTTCTGCATAGCAAAGGAAACAACCAACAGAGTGAAGAGACAACCTACAGAATGGGAAGAAGATTTTGCCAGCTATTCCTCGAACAGAAGACTAATACCTAGAATTAAGAACCCAAAGGGCCAGGGATTTAGCTCAGTGGTTCCACTGCCTGCCTTGCAGGCAGGACCCAAGTTCGATCCCCAGTACCAAAAAAAAAGTTATCTACAAGAACTCAAAAAAATTAGATACCCCCAAAATTAAAAGATCCAATCAAAAAACGGGCAACTGAAATGAATAGACACTTCTCAAAAGAAGTACAAATGGGGCTGGGGATTTAGCTCAGTGGTGCTGTGCCTGCCTCAAAAGCACTAGGTCCTGAGTTCGATCCCCAGTACCGGGGAGAAAAATAAAGAAAGAAGTACAAATGGTCAACAAATACATGAAAGAATGTCAAAAAGAAAAAAAAAGATTAAACCTAATATAAATATTAGGACTGGGGGTTTAGATCAGTGGCACCGTGCCTGCCTCACAAGCCCAAGGTCCTGAGTTCAATCACCAGTACCAAAAAACAAACCTGAAGGCAGAAAGAATGTCAATATCTCTGGCCATTAGAGAAATGCATAATTAAACAACAATGAGATTCCATCTTACTCCAGAAAGAATGGCCATCGTCAAGAAATCAAAGAATAACAAGTGCTGGCAAGGGTATAGGGAGGAGAAAAAGAAACTCTTTTACATTATCGGTAGGAATATAAACTAGTACAATCACTATGGAGATTCAGCAAAAAACTAAAAATGGAAACTCCAGTCCTAAACTGGATGATTCCAGCACTTGAGAGGCTGAAGCAAGAGGACTCCTGCAAGTTCGAGGCCAGCCTGGGCTACATATCCAAAAAACAATAAGGAAGGAAGAAGGGAGGGAATAAAGATAGACCATTGAACCAGCTATTCCCTTTTTAGGTAGCTTCCCAAAAGAGTTAAAGACATATTACTGCAATACGTGTATATCTGTGTTTATAACAGTACAATTCGTAACAGTTTAATCTTGGAAGCAACTTGTATGTCCATCAACAGACGAGTAAAGAAAATGTAGTATTCACACACAATGGAATACTACTCTGCTGTAAGAATGATAAATGAGTCATTTGTAAGAAAATGAATACACCGTGAGACCATAATTATAGGTGAAATATATCAGACATATAAGCTTAAACATCACATGGTTTCTCTTGTATGAGAAACCCAGACATAAATAAAGTGCAAAAAAGGGGAAAAAAACTAAGATAAAATAAATTAGGAAAAGAAAGAATAAATTCTGCACCTAGCTCAGAGCTCGGGATCTAAGGGGTGCTCAGTAAACACTGGCTGAGGAAAGACACATTCTCCATAACCTCGAGCACATCAAGATCAGGCATTTGATGTTCTCTGCCTCCTCACAAGGCCTGAGATTGCTGTTCGTGCAAAGGTGTGCCCCAGCTGAGCTTTTCAGTGAGCCAAGATGGAACACAGCTTCTTCCCCTACCTGCTGCTGTCCAAGGTTATCTCCCAGTTCAGGCCTCCAATGTTAGTCTCCCAGGAGCGCATAATGCGGCCTCCATTGGACACAGTGATTGCATCTGGAAGAGAAAAGATGATGGCAAAGTCATTTCCCAAACTTGCTCTGTCACCTCCTAGAGTCCACCCAGAATAGCCTCACCTCTGACTTAGAAAAGCAAACAGACTTTAAAGGGTGCCTGTCCTTCACCCGTCAGTAGCACCCTTTCCCTTTTCCTATCAGATGTGGTACAAACAAGGGAGCCAAAGAATGGGAGGGTGGCAGCCGGAGACCCACCATGCCTCTGCTTACCCTGTCCATGGAGCAGCATGGCGTCCACGGCTCCTTCTGCCGTGCCTTTGTCAACATGGCGCCACACTGGAAGACATGAAAGCAGGCATGACTATGGACATTTCCATGACCAAGAAGACTGGGAGAGGGCTGAAGAGATCTCTATTTGGACAGCAATATCCAATTTTATTTAGAGGAGAAGAGGAGTACAGCTAATAGATCATGATCTAGTCCCATTCACTGAGTAATGAGAGGAGAGGAAGGGTTGGAAGGGGCCACTATGTCCCCATCTGAGGCCTCTATACCTCCAGTCCCCACTACCACTCCACTGGGCATGTAAACAATTACAAGATTAACAAAACCCATCTGATTCATAAAAAAAAGTGATTACAAATTCCATTCTATGATTTTAATACCTAACAACCCAGCTAGTAGCAGAAATCTAAGAGGGAGGAGGGAATCTGAGCCTTTACTATAAAATAGAATAAAGTGCTATGCAACAATATCTTTTTTTTAAGACAAGGTCTTGCTGTGTGGTTCAGGCTGGTCTTGAACTCACTATGTAGCTGAGGTTGGCCCCGAACTCAAAGTAATCCTCCTGTCTCTGCTTCCTGAGCGCTGGGATTACAAGTGTGCACTACCACACCTGGCTCAGTAATATCTTACAGTATTTAAAAATGTTCAGGACTAAAAGAATACACTACAAAGACCAGTTATAGGAACATTAAATACTCAAAGATGACAAGACTGAAAAAAAACCCAAACTATCAGAATCCACTAAGAAAGAAATCTTTTGGCCAATGTGTCTGTAACTTGAGAATCAGTTCGGTAGGCATGACAAGCCACAGGCCACTCAGATTCACTACAATCAGCCTTCTCACCCAGAAGCCAACCAGTCTACACAGCCCACTTACAGATCTCCCCAGTGCGAGAATTTAATGCCGCAATCACATTCTTCTCTGTGGCCACAACCAACTTCTTGGATCCAGGGGAAAATTCCAAGGAGGCAAACTTGAGCTTCCCAACATACTGCTGTCTCCTGTGGAAAAGCACAGGAGAGCATCAAGGAAAAAGTAATAACTGTAAATAAGAACCAAGAGGCATCATGTAAAGATACAAGTTCCCAATGAGAAATGTAATTGTGTTGTATACCTAAAATGTACCAATAAAATAATTTAAGAAAAAAAAAAGAAAAAGAAAAAGTAATCACTGCACAAAATGACCTGCAAAACAACAAATCACTGGGTTATCACCATCACACCTATATTATCCCTAAGAAATGTTTTGAGGACATCTGACAGAAAAGACTTCCACACAATGGAGTCAAAAGCAAAGGGAACCAAAGAAGAGAATTACCTCCATATAGATGAGAAATAGTTGTCCAACTAAATGTAAGCACATGTTTACTCAAGGTAAGTGACACCTAAAAGAGCCCTTGAGGGCCAGGTGTTGTGGCATATGTCTGCAAGCCCAACACTGGGGAGGCTGAGGCAGGAGGACTGTTGTGAATTCCAAGCTAGCCTGGGCTATATAAGTGAATTCAAGGCCAGCCTGAACTACATAATGAGAACCTGTCTGGGGGGGGAAAGGCCCCTAGCCTAAACCCCACTAGAACAAAGTTAGTCTTCTCTATACTCACTGATAGTGGGAGTAGGCAGTCAGCTTACAAAAGGAGACACACAGGCCTACCTTTGATGAGCATACACTACAACATTCCTTTCTAACTTCAGTAACCTTTAGGGGGAAAAAAAAGTTCTTTTGTGTCTTTAGTTGCACTCAACAAATACATCAAGCTATCTGAGACAAAAAAAAAAAAAAAAAAACTTCACAGAAGAGGAGATACCTGAGGACCTGATGGATAAAATGTAAATAGTAATAATAATTATTTGGGGGCTACCAGAGATCGAACTCAGGACCTTGCGCTTGTGAGGCAAGGAGCGGCACCACTGAGCTAAATCCCCAGCCTAGTAATAATTATTGATTGCACTCAATGAGCCAGATTTTGTGCTAAGTACTTTAAAGGGATTATCTCATTTATCCTCACAATATTGTAAGAACTACTGGTCAATTAATAAACCCATTTGACAGACAAGCCAAGGCAAAGAGTGGCTAAGTTACTTCCCCAAGATCACAAAACCCTTAAGTGGAAAAATGGATAAAGCAAAAAGCAAGAGTGTTAAAGAAGATGAGAGTGAACGCATCGCACCTTCTGGCTAATGAGAGTTTGCGGCGTCCATTCTCTGAGCCCTGGGCCGCCTTCAGATGACAGGAGGCGAAACAGGACTCGATACAGGACTTAGAACCAGCCCTAGTTCATATGACCAACTGACGCCAGCCAGTTCGAGAAGGATAGCAAGTTCACTGAGGGCTGGTGACCTCTAACACCCTGGAGACCAGAAACCTGACAGTCGAAGAAACAAGACCAGGCGTGGGAGGAGGGACTCAAACCAGAACCCCAAAGCACAGCCAGCTTCAACAGTCACACAAATATCAGCTGAGAAGATCTCCCCAACACTGGCTTAATACTCCTCGGTCGAAGTCTTAAAATCTTTAAATTCTTAATTTGTGAACAAGGATCCCACGTTTTCATTTTGCACAGGGTGCAGCAAGCTATGCAGCCGAACCTGCTCCATGGTAACCTCCCTCCTTTTACCAGACAGGAAACGACTCTGGAAAACAGCCACCTCCTTCCCGAACAAGCCCCCCACGTACGCACCAATCAAACTTGCCCACTTGGTCTTCATAAACCGCGGCCGCAGGGACAAGCAGCACAGCCCAGAACCAGAGCCGGGAACACAGCACCGACGCCATGACTGAAGCCCCGAGGCGTCCGCCGCCGACCCAGCATGCACCAGGCCGCAGGCCCCGCCTCCCGGAACCATAGAGTTGCGACCGCGCGAGAGGCTTTTGTTGGCCCTAGGGAACTTGGAAGCGGCCGAGGCTCCTAGGTCGTTTTCCTGCAGACACGGGAGAAAGCAGGCGGCGGCCCGGAGAGACGAGTACCAGCTCAGATTGGGTCAGGCGCTCACGAGGACACCCCCCGAGGGCCATCCCAGAGGCCCCCGCGCCACCGAGGTCCTAAGGAGCCACACCGCCTTCTTCCGCCGCACGTGGTTCCAGCGCGATGCCCAAATCCAAGCGCGACAAGAAAGGTGGGCGAAGGGATGTCGGGAGCCGGTGGGAATCTCTTGGGCTAACCGCCTGGCTTTCGGTGGGGGCTTCAGATAGATGGAGTAACGGAGTGGAGCGTCTGGGCCTCCGTAAAGAGCTCCACGGTTTCTGCGAGTTGGGTGAGACGGTTCGGAGCGGCGGGGCCGCCGGGGGGAACCAGAGCCTGGACGGGTCCGGGGTTTTTACTTGGCCTCTAGTGCTTTTGCCAGCCCTACGGGGCCGAGAGACAATTCCCAACCACCCAAATTGCGCTCGATTGTCGCTGTAGCACACATTCTCCACCTCAGCCCCAACTCATCTTCCTTGATTGCCTTTGCCTCCCTGCTCCCATTTTTTTCAGCACAGGCTTGTTCCCGCGTCTGGCTCTTAACACCTGCAGTCCCTCTTGGAATGCTTATCCTCTGGTATACATAGGGCTGGTTCCTCGGTTCCAGGTTTGCAGAGCATCTCCTAGCCCACCTTTACGATGAATGGTGCCATGTATCTCACCCTGCATCTCTAGCACATTCAATAAATATTTAGGGGCCTGACACTGTAGGCGATGAAGGATAGAAAAGTTAAAACAAGAAAGGCCTAGCACTGTGCCCCCGCCTTGAGTAAATACAGTGTGTCAGTGATGAGTCTCAGAGTGAAAGTGAGGTAAAAAAATGAAAATAATGTTATTTCATATAAAAGTAGTCAGAAAAGATCTGTCTGATGAGGTGACAAATGAGTAGAAACCTGAGGAAAGGAGGTGAGAGACCTGTGGAGTTACCTAGAAGGTTGTTCAAAGTAGAGGGAGCACAAGGTGCAAAGGCCCTGAAGTGGGCCATAGCTGACATGTTCTGGGACAAGGAGCCAGTATGTTTGGAGCAGAATGATCAAAATAGACTTGAGGGAGGGAGAGCAAAGCTTCAAAGGTCTTTGTAAGGAATTGGCTTTCACTCCCTGTGAAAAGGATAGACATCCTAGACCTTGAATAGAGGAAGAGTGTAGTTTAACTTTAACTGGTAACATTTGACAATAGCCTAAGGAAGATAGGATCAGGAGGCAGCAATGAAAAGAGTAAGAGTTTGTGGATTAATTTGATTCTGTGGAAGGAATTCTACCAGATCTGGCAAATGCCAAACTCTGGGGGCAAATTGGGCCCAGGTATTTTTACAGTAGTCACTTGTCCCATTCCAGAGAGGCAATACCGCATCCATAGGTCTAAGTTGCAATACTGAAATGCAGACATACAATAGAAGAGATACGGTACCCAGGTTCCATTCCACAGCATGAGCCAGCCATCAGTGGCTTCTGTGCACCATGGCTAAGAACAGAAAGAAGCCTGTCTAGGCCAGCAGGTTCAGGCTGCCACTGAGAGCACTTCAACACTAGGGGCAAGCCCTGCCCCCATGCTGCAGTAGATTTCGGGGTTAGCTTAAGGGGCCAAGGAATATTTGGTTTGTGTAAGTGACTGAGGATGTAGCCAGGGATCTCCAGACCTGGGAACACTGGAAAGTAAGCACACCATGGACCCCGGGAATGGCCTTGTATGCCAGAAATGATGACAGCCACAGCCTCGCTGCCTTCACTTGGACTGGCTTGGTCCAGCTGAGCCACCAAGGCTGGTAGGAAGTAAGTCTCCAGAGTGCCTAGATTCATCTCTCACATCTCTTTTTCTTCTTTGCATTAGTTTTCTTAACGAAAACCACCAAGAAAGGCTTAGAATTGAAACAGAACCTGATAGAAGAAGTAAGTGTGTACTGCTTTTATTGGGGGGGGGGTAATATGTTTAGTTTATAAAAGTAGGAATTGGACTTTGCTAGGGAAGCATACTGTTTACCTGCCCTTCCCTCCGACAAGCAGCAGCAACACTAAAACCAATAAAAACTTATGGAGTGAGGATTTCCAACTGTGATAGAAATCTTACCATGTGCCCTGCACTATGCTGTTTCATATGCCTTTTTCTACACCCTCCTCCTCAGATCTCTGTGACATATAGTGACTACTAAATGATGTTACTGCTGTTTTACAGTTGAGGTAACTGAAACTTAGTAAGGCTGACCTAGCAACCCCAGGCTACAAGGTAGCTGAGAGCAGAGTCACCTACTGCACAAAGATTCCATCCATTAAGAATGGAAGCACCTGTCTTGATGGCTTCGGCATTACTAGCAGAGCAGTGCAGATGAGCCAGCTCCCCTTATCAGCAGATAATGAGGCACCAATGTTTCCATTTAGGAGGAACCTGTCCATTGAGGGCAGATGTTTAGACACCAAGGACAGATGTGGGATCTAGACCTATGGCTCAGCTTCCCCTGTAGGTTCATGGCTTTAGTGTCAGTAATGGCAGTGAAGAGACAACCAGATTAAAGGCCTAGAGCAGATTCTTTCCCATCTGAGGCAGAGTTGCCCAACCCACAGTGCCTCTTAAACTCCAGAGCCTCGTGAATTGTCCCACAGCTTCGGAAATGTGTGGACACATACAAGTACCTCTTCATTTTCTCTGTGGCCAACATGAGGAACAGCAAGCTGAAGGACATCCGGAATGCCTGGAAGCACAGCCGGTGAGTGGGCAGGGGAGGGTCCTGCTGAGTGAAGAGGGGCCAGGCTGCTCTTGGCCAGAGCATAAGAACAGTGTCTGACCCCTCTGTGTCCCAGGGTCACACTGATGGCACATTAACAATGACAAAGTGCCACCTTTACTGCTGAGCACTTTTTAAACATTAAAACTGGTCTTATGCTGAGCTAGAACATGAGGGCTAGAACAATGAGGGGACAGGACTTGGTAATTCCTCAGAGGATGTTTGAGAATTGCTTCCTTTGTGAGAAGTTGTCCTTGACCTGGGACTCTGAGCATCATGCAATTTTAGAATGTCACTGTGGCATCCGCCACAGACTGTGACCAATATGAAGCTGTGGGGGCCATCTGGCAGATGGCTCTTGGGTCGATCAACTGCTGCACCAGTTCTATTCAGTCTGGGAGAGATTGTTACATGATGCATATGGTGGCCTGGCTACAAAATATTGCCTATCAGGTTCCACAAGTGGAAAACTAATGGAAGGAACCCTGAACTGGGGACAGAGTGGGTGGGCTCCATGGAAAAGTGGGAGCCTCTGGACACACCTGTGTCTGGGCTCACTGGGATCCTGGGATCTAGAGCTGCATGCATTTGACTGAGGGAGGGAGAAGTGAGATACTTCCTTTCACGTCCTCCTCATTCTTGGTAGGATATTCTTTGGCAAAAACAAGGTGATGATGGTAGCCTTGGGTCGAAGCCCGTCTGATGAGTACAAAGACAACCTACACCAGGTGAGTCCCTGACCCTCACTGGGAGGGGCTAAGGCCAGCTGTCTTTTTTCCTACTGCTCCCATGTGCCACCACAGCCACGTGGCCTACCTGTGGGTCAGGATGGCCAGGCCTGGCTTACAGCTCTGGGTTCTCCCTTAACCTGCAGACCCAGGGAATCATACCCTTGTGTGTCATCCCCTCCATAACCAAAAATGTCCTTAGACATTACCAGATGTCCCCTGATGGGCGGAAGTATCCCCAAGAGAAAAACTGATCTCACTTTTGATTTATAGGTCAGTAAGAAGTTGAGGGGTGAAGTTGGCCTCCTTTTTACCAACCGGACGAAGGAAGAGGTCAATGAGTAAGTCTCCATGAGGAATGAAGGGGAAGAGAAGGTGAGAGGATTCCAGGACTAATGAAGGGACTGTCCCGTGTGGCAGTGTGGAGTTCGAACTGATCCTGGAAGCCTCTTATTTAGAGCAGTGGGCCGTGATCAGAGATGTCTCTGTCCTCTCCGGCACAGTGGTCCAGCCTGGCCATGGGCCTGGGGAGGCCTAGAGCTACTGGGCACTTGCTGGGAGACTCAATTTCAGTTGGTGAGTGGCTCAGAAACATCCCCTCTCATCACTTCTTGCTTCCCTAAGGTGGTTTACGAAATACACAGAAATGGACTTTGCCCGAGCTGGTAACAAAGCAACTTTCACCGTGAGCTTGGATTCAGGGCCCCTGGAGCAGTTCCCTCACTCCATGGAGCCACAGCTGAGGCAGCTGGGGCTGCCCACTGCCCTCAAGAGAGGTACGAACAGACCCCAGAGCTGAAAGGTGACAGCCTAGAGCCCAGGACGATAGGCCTCCAGGCCCACCCCTTCCTGATTGAGCAAGTTACTTCTACTGGCCTCTATTTTCTCACATGAGAATGGGGTTGAGCGCCCAGCTCATAGCTTAGGTGAAAGTGGAGCACATCACAGCCAAAGTACAGCACTGAAGGGCCACTGAAGAGGTGGCCATTCACTTTGAAGTGAGCTGTGCGAAGGACAGCAGCCACCATGAGCTTCCCAACTCGGGGCAATCGTGGCAAGTACAGTGTAGGCCTCTGTGCCAAAAATAACTTGGGGCACTCACCTGCAGGTGTGGTGACCCTGCTGTCCGACTACGAGGTATGCAAGGAGGGTGATGTACTGACCCCAGAACAGGCCCGTGTCCTGGTGAGTCTGGCCCTCCAGGGCTCTGGCGGGAGGGACTGCTGCTTTCCCTGGCCTGCACTTCTGGTAACATTCCTTCTTCCTCTGCATCCGTCTGCCTCTTACAGAAGCTTTTTGGGTATGAGATGGCCGAATTCAAGGTGACCATTAAATATATGTGGGATGCACAGTCAGGCAGGTTCCAGCAGATGGGCGATGACGACTTGCCAGAGAGCGCACCTGAGTCCTCAGAAGACTCAGAGGATGAAGACGACTGACTCGGACTCAGGACCTAAGACCTTCTGGCATGTTCTGTTCTTCCCCAGCCCACACAGGACTGCGGCACAGCTCTGAGGAAGCAGCTATTTATTTTGCTGTGGACGAGGACAAAGGGTAATGGGGACTGACGTTGTTTCCATAAAGAATAAAACTTTGTCCACAGGGTGTTCCCCTGTAGATGGCAAGAGACTCTTAGAAGAAGGCCTTTAGGTTTGTGCTTCTACTTGGATTCCCACCGTGCATCTAGTCAGCCAGTGCAGTGCTGCAGCTTTGGAAACAGCTGAGAACAGCCCTCAGACCTGAGCTTTCTTGCCCTCTCCAGCTCTTATTGCCCTTTACAGTACTCAGAACAGAGATTTCCTGAGGAAAATGGGCACTCTTGCAGCCCTTTCCTGCCTCTACACACATAGTCTCCCTCTCCAAACCATGGCTAAGACTGATGGGTACCAAGGGGCCGGGCACTTCAGCTAACTCAAGAGTAAAGCCACTGCTGGAGGTGGGGGTGAGTGTTTAATGTGGCACACAGCATCCTGGGACATTTTTAACTCCAGCAATGGACTCTTGCAGGTATTTATGAAAAGAAAATCTAGTCCATGGTGTATGACATTGAGATACATACATTTTTTTATGTCCACTCTTCCTGGCTTATAACTCTCTTCTCTAGTCCCTGCCTACGGCTGACCATAAAGATTCTCTGGGAACAGGCAGCAGAGCTCAGTGGTAGAGCACCTGCCTAGCATGCCTGAGGCCCTAGGTTCATCCCTAGCACTGCAGAAAAAATCCTGACGTATCTTGTTGATCCTTGAGATCCTCATTGCAGACGGATCCTGCCCCGTGCTTGAAGGAAGGAGAACTTCATGGAAGCAAGAACAAGCTAACTACAGGCTCTTCCAGGTTCCCCACTCAATCTCTGCATTCACATCTGCAGTGAAGTCGCCAAGTAAAAACTTGGCACCACAGGGTTCAGAGCACTCCCAGGATGTGTGAACACATGGTTTCCAGAGAGTGGCACATCTGTTCCCCATACTTCACTCTCTACAGCCCTTCACCTATATCCTTTCTAATCCCCTTTAAGATAAAACAGTCGATGGTGTTTCCCTGAGTTGTGAGATCCTTAAGCAAATTAACAACTGAGGAAGGGGTTGTGAGAACCCTGATTTGTAGTGGGACAGTCAGAAATAAGCTTGCAGTTGGCATGGGGGGGCAGTCTTCGGGGCTGAGGTGACAGAAATGAATTGGATTTGGGACACTAGCAGGTGCTCACTGCTGATGGTGCTAAGAGGAGAGGGAAAGCTGGCAGTTTTTCTGGTACAGAGTTCCTGGCAGACTTCCCATCACACAGAAGACAGGCCACCTATCACTTGCCTGGTGATAGCATTGTACATGCCCTGCAGGGAAAGGGGCCAGTTAGGGTGGATGTGTGAACGGAAGGTACCCCAAAACTATCCTTTTAAAGCCCCAGCTCAGACCTAGAGCATAGGACTTTGCCAATTAGGGCTTGGTTATGGCTTGTGTTTGGATGCCCCGTCCCCCCCCCCCCCCCGCCCCAAAAGCCTCACACAGTCATAGGTGGGGCTTTTGAGAGTTGGCTGGCTCTAGAGTGTGGGATGCTGGGGTCAAGGGTGTATAGTATTAGATTAGTCCACTGATTGGTTTAGCAGAATTCTGGGAGTAGATAATGGGAAGGCCCACCCTGGGTGTGAGTGCTACCTGCCCCAAGGGCTTGTAGTCTGGATAGAAAATAAGACAGGAGAGCTGTAGTCACTGCTTACTGCTGTGTTACTTTGCTGCTTTCTGCTTTGTTGCCTTCTCTTGCCTTTCAATTCAACTGTGAATTGAAACCTCTACAAACTATGAGCTACAATAAGCCTTTCTTTAACTTTGGATGTTGGGTATTTTGTCTCAGCAAAGAGAAAAGTAACAGAAGTAATTTAGTGTTGGAGAAGGTTATTTTTAGGAAAAATTCGTCCATTCAGCCAACATTTACCTGCATCAACTGGAAGCCAGGTTCAGAACCACAGCTAAAGGAGAAGGTCCTTGCCTGAGGTTACAGCAAGGGCGAGTAAACAAGTGTAACGATACAGAGGCAACCTTAATGTACTAGTAAGTTCTGTGACCAGTGCCTGCAACCAAGCAGGTGTACAAACATTTGTTGACTGGACAATGAGGACATAAAGTAGAGGCTGAGATCTCAGGCTCCTGAGGGCTTTGGATAGGCACTTCCCAAGGAAGAGTCACTTAACTGAGACCTCAGCCCTTCTCCCAGGGAGCAGGCAGGAGTGTTCCAGGCTGAAGTACAGAGTGGGTATGAAAGGAAGGTGGAGCTGCAGGAAGCCAGCAGGTGCCTGGAGGGCAGGCTTAGGAGCTTGGGCCTCATGCTGAGGCTACCTGGGAGCTACCTATGGGTTTAGTAGAGGAGACACTGCTATATAGGGACATAGGGGCAGTCTGAGGGACAAGGAGAGCTGGGATCAGCAGAGCCCTGCAGCCTGAGACCCCAGCAGCCCTGGCACCCCAGGAAGCCCTCACCTGGTACATGGTGGCCAGGATCCAGCCATTCTTCTTGCACAGGGTACAGATCTTGGCCATCTCCCAGGCAGCATAGTTGGAGAGGCCAAGCTCCACAAACTTGCCCTGCAGGAGAGAGGCCTGGTAAGAACCAGCTCAGCCCAGGAGTCAGGCATGGAGACCTGGTAGGGAGTGGACTTGGGAGGGGGATTGCCCCCAGCTCTCTGGCTGCCCCAGTGCCTCCACTCTCCTGGTAGTGTCAGCATGAGGGCGGGTAGAAACCACCTCCCACCCTCACCTCTTGTTGCAGCTGCTGGCAGGCCCGCAGCGTCTCCTCCACAGAAGTATCATGGTCAGGCATGTGCAGATAGAAGAGGTCCACTAGGGGACACTGCTGCCACTTCAATGACGTCTCCAGCTGGGACTGGAGACTATCGGGCTTCAGTGTGTTTCCATACAATGAATTGGCCTTGGTGGCAATTTTCACTTGGAAGGGACAGAAACAAAATTTGAATCAGTTGTTCATACATCAGACATGGGGCCTATGCAATGGATAAAACAGACCTAGGTTCAAATCCCAGCTCTGCCACTGCTAGCTCTTTGGCCTTGACTAAGGTACTTTATGTCTGAATCTCAATCCTCTTCACTGTAAAGTTCCAGTAAAAATGGTAACATGGGTAAGTCTTGAGGATTGGTTGGAACTTGGCTAAGTGTAATCATCATGAATTGGAGATGTCCTCAGTATGGTGATTACATACAGGGCTGTGTCAGACCTGGCTGTAGGGCTGGTAAAGGGAAGAACTCTCATCTTTCAAGGATTCAGTCTGGAGAGCCACTCTCTAATAGGGAGGCAGGGAAATGCATAAGGTGCTGGAGGAGCCCAGGGCATAATCATATGAGGCCTGCTGGGAGCTCAGGAAGGATCTCCTTAGAATCTTATTTAAAAACAATCTCAGGTGGACTCTTGGACCAAAACCTGAGGTCAAGATGTGGAAAAGTTGGAAATTCATCCCAGAATGTGAGGCATAAGGGAAAGCCAAGGGGAGCCATGTCTATTAGTCCATGGATCAGAGCACCAGGTTCAAGGTGTGGGACATGGGACACAGGGCCAATTCCAGAAGCCAGAGGGGCCCAAGTGTACCCATACAGTGCCTTCAGAGGGCCCTGGAAGCCCCTGAATGCTTTTAAGACGTGAGCTCCATGGTCAGCCTTCTAGTTTTGAAAGATGACTGTAAATGCACTAGGGATGAAGGGCTGGTCTAGACACAGGGAGAGCAATAAGGAGACTGCAGCAGGAACTAGGAGAGGCCTAGACATGGGCCTCCAAGAAGGAAAAGCCAAGATCACATATAGACCTCCCAGAAAATGGGGCCAGCAGTGGGCCATCCATGGGAGTCCAGACTTTCCTGCTTGCCCTAAATTTAAATACCATATTGTATCTCTCATTGGAGCAAGACAAAGTACAAACAGAGAATAATAAAAGATGGAAAGATGGGGACAAGGGGATGGATCACTTGCAATAGGGAAGTGGTCCAAGGGAACAAGGTCAGGGGGTGAGGAGGAGGTAAAGGGGAAATAGGTAGAATAAAGATATGCTGTGTACAAGAACCTAATAACCTCAATGAATATAAACATTACCTACCATAACATGAGTTAAGAGTAATAATATCAGCAAGAATGAAAATCAGGATAGGGGAGTTAGAGGAGGGAGGGAGAGGGAAGGGGATTAAAAAAAAAAAAAGTTGCAGCATGTACATGTAGCCACTCCCCAAGATGACTGTAAACTGCATGAACTGCAGACATGTACTAATAAAATAATAAAATCGAATCCTAGTTGGCTAGATGGACATGTGAGAGAAGTGTCCTCTTCCCATTCTCCACACTCAGAAAGTCACTTGATCTTGGAAAGTCACTTGGGGTTGGAAAGTCACTTGGGCAGGCCCGTGGGCAATCACTGGAACCCTTGAGACTTGGGAGAGTCCAGGCTCAAGGAAATACACATGGGAAACTTTTCCATTCCACCTCTTCTTGATGTGAACTTACCTTCAGATCTGAGATCTGTGAATATCAGGCCAGCTAGTCCTGGCCTCAAAGATGGAAGGGAAGAGTTAGAAATAAAGAAAAAGCAGAAATGAGATCAGAGGCAGCCAGGCAATTTATAAAGAGCTTGGCCCTGAGATGTACCCATCTCCTATTGTTTCAAATCTACTAAGCTGTGAAGCAAGGAGCAAGATGGCAGGGGGGATTTGAGGGGCTAATACAGACTGCAAGAAGGCAAAGGAGGCTTTTAAGAATAAAGTGGGTTAAACCATGTACCAACTTTTTGGTTGAAATTATGTAGCATAAGTTAAATGTATTCTGTTAACCAATACAAGTATATTTCTGTAAGTACAGTTATATTGAAATAAAGTTTTAAAAACCAAAAAAAGAACAAAGTGGGAGGTTGGGCATGGTGCCGCACACCTGTAATCCCAGCACTCAGGAGGCTGAGGCAGGAGGACCACTGCAAGTTCAAGGCCAGCCTGGGTAAGGGCCAAGGATGTAGCTCAGTGGTGTCATGTCTGCCTGGCAGTGCAAAGTTCTGAGATCAATTCCAGGTACCAGAAAAAAAACAAACAGGAGGAGCCAGGGTAGTCATGCCACACATGCAATTCAATTCCAGCACTCTGGGAGGCTGAGGCAAGAGGATCACAAGTTCTAGCTCAGCCCAAGCAATTTAATGATACCTTGTCTTGAAATGAAAAATAGAAAATGACAGGGGATGTAGCTCAGTGTGAAGGCTCCGAGTGCAATATCCAGTACTGGAGGGGAAAAAAAAGGGGTAAGGATAGAAGAATATGATGGACAGACACAGTACCATATATACATGTATGGAAATATCACAGTAAATCTAATTAGTTTGTGCAATTGATATGGGTCAATAATTTTAATAAAAGAACAAAGCACCTGCTCAGTGTGGTGCATACACCAGTGGTCCCCAGCCACTGGGAAGGCTGAGACTGGAGGACCAGTTGAGCTCTACTTTGAGACCCCATTTCCAAAGGAAAGACAATATCTAAAACTTCTGAGCCTGCTAAGATGCCTGCAAGCCGATAACGTGGCATTAGACCAATGAGGGATGCTCCCTCAGCTCCATACCCATCTTCCCCTTAAATTACATAGGTCTCCTCCAACCTCGAAGCTTTAACAAATCTCACTGCCTTTGCACACCCACACCATTGCCCAGAATGCGCTTTCTCCCCTTATATCCTCTAGCAAACTCCTACCCAGTCTTTAAAGATCCCCCCTCTGGAGGGGCTCTCTTCCATGGCTGGCTCCTGAGAAGCGTGCCCCCTGTGCCCAGATATCTCTAGAATCTGAGCTCCCAGGAAGGTTCACATCAATTTCTCTGCTATAGCCTTAGAGTCTGGCATGGATAGAGTCAGTTGCAACTCCAGTGTAGCAGGAGACACTGCCAAGCCTCGGACACAGGATAGCTACTAAAAGCAAAGACCTGGGCCCAGAGCAAGGCTGGTAGGAGCAGATGAGCAAGCAGCTCTCCTCCAGAGTTGGATCTGGGGCTGTGTCAGGGAATGCCAGGGTGGTAAGGACAAGATTCCTGAAGATGAGGCCGGTGAGGGGCAATTCAGAGAGGAATAAGAAGGGAGGGGCAGCAAGGAGCCAGTTTCAGAAGTCCTCAGAGCCCCACAAAACAGACAACAGGGTGATTCCAGCTCGACCTGGGTTGAACCTCGCATTGGGGAGGATCCTGCCCCACCTTCCCGAAAGGGAAAGGAGTCTGAGCAAAAAAAAATCGTTCAGGTGTCCGTTGCCTGGGGCCCATAGAGCTGCAGGGAGCAGAGGGAGAGGTCGGGTCCCAGGAGGATGAGAATACTGTGCTGTGGAGGGGTCAGCTCCGCACTGTGTAAGGGGTCGGGAGGGCAGGGATGGCCGTTACCTCTGCAGTCTGCGCCGTCCAGCCCGAGCCCCAGGCTGCCCAGGATGCTCTCGGACTGGCCGTCGCTGTACATGAAGGCCGTGTCTGTCTCGGTGTGGCCGCGCTCCAGGAAGGCGCGCACGGACTCGGCGCTGGCTGAGGCGCCCAGGCAGCGCCCCATCTCCATGGCGCCCAGCACCATGGCGGGCCGGGCCCGCGACTGGGGTGAAAACATGACGGCAGCGGCGGTGGCAGCACAGAAGTGATCCACAGGAGTACTCCACACAAGCGTCCAGGGGAGCGCCCACTTCCTTTAAGAAGGGCTGGCCTTGCCCACTAGAGGGACAATCGCGGAGGGGAATAGTGGAGGGGAAGAGTCAGAAAGGGAGTGGAGGGTGAGCGGGGCGGGGGGGGGGGGCGCAGGTGGCGCACGTGGAGCTGGTGCCAGCGCCAGCCAGGGCTGCCAACACGTAATCTGGGTCTTGGCCCCAGGTCCACGCGAGCGAGCTGTGTCTGAGGGCTGTGAACGAACCTGAAGGCTGAGGGCTGACACCCCTTTGTAAGACCGAGGGCCTTACCAAACGCTCCGAGGAGCTGACTAGTGAAGCACACCCAGGGATCCCAGCGGTGCCTTCAGAATGCAAGACCAAGAGCCGAGCTGACTACAGCGAAGAACACCCGGGAAGGAACACACCGGACAAGTTGGAAAATAAAACAGACCTTTATTAGTCTGGCCAGACGGCACTCCCAAAGCAAAATAGCTTAGAGAGGCAACTGGCTCAGAATCCGAGGCTGTTTTTATAGGGGGTTGAGGGGGAAGTTAACATATTAAAGAAAAGGGGACAAAGGTTAGTGGTCGACTGTCACATATTGATGGTCAGCAGACATCTGCAGCTTGTTCTAACAATTGTGGTGCCTGGAATATCAGTTCTGGATAAACAAAGAGTTGAGTAGTTTACTCTGGGACTCTAGGTCTGTTACAGATCCTTATCTAGTGTCCCTAGACTAACAAGCATCTCCATCTATTAACTCACATTTTAATCACAATGGGGCTGGAGAAAAAGGAACAAAGGTTATGCAGTCCCACACCTTGGGCCTTCCTGCCTTGCCGCCCCATTTCTTAGCCTTGCCCCTGAGCTGTCCTGGGGTCTCTGTCCCCAGCTCAGGGAGATCAGGACATGGGTGACTTTCGGGCTGGCTGCCCACTGTGCAGTCCCATAGTTGAGGCTTGTAAAGGAAAGACCTTCAGCCTCCAACACTACACACAGACAAAAAAAACCTTCACACCTGAAGGCAAAATAGAGTCATCCAGGAAAGCAAAGGTGAACAGAATCCATAGGCTTTCACTACAGGAAATACTTGAAAATGTTATTTAGGCAAAAAGGAAACTTGTTTATTTGTACCAGGGATCGACCTCGGGTCTTTGCACTTTCAAGGTAGGGGTGGAACAACTGAGCTAAATCCCCAGCCGGGCAAAAGGAAATTTGGATTTACCACATGAAAAAGAAGAGTGCTGGAAACGATCAACATATAGATATAGTATATAAAAAGCTTTTTCTCATTTTTAACCCTTAATAAGTTGAGGGTTGGGAGTGTATTACCGTGCTGTAGAGCACTTGTCTGGCACACATGAGGCCCTGGGTTCCATGCCTGCACCACCCACCCTTAATATAAACAAGATAACTTGGCTCTTAAAAAAGTTAATCACACACCTTGCACTGTGACTTAGCAATCTCAGTCCTAGGTATTTACCCAAGCAGAGTGCAACTTATGTTCACTAAAACCTGTACCTGGTTTTTTTGGTTTTGGCTCTTTATAAGACAGGGTTTAATTAGGTATTCCAGGCTTGCCTTGAACTTACTATGTAGCCCAGGCTGGCCTCAAACTTGCAGTGATCCTTCTGCCTCAGCTCCCCAGGGCTAGGACACAAGTTTTTATGGTGGTTTCATTTTTAAGTGAAACATGGAAAAACTGAAATGTCCTTCAATTGCAGAATGGATAAATAAGTGCACTACCTGATCAACCTGATAACACAGATGAATCTAAACTGAAAGAAGCCAGATTCAAAAGGCTACCCGGTGTGTGGTTCCATTTATATGACATTCCTGCAAAGAGCCCTTATAGAGGCAGGAAAGAAACCAGCTGCTGCCAGGGGCTGCCGGTAGGAAGAGGGGGGGATCACAGGGAGGGGGGGTTGTGGGCAATGGAACTCTTCTACATCTTGGTCATGGTGTTGATTACTTAACTGCACAGAAGTATCAAAACCCTGAGAACTGTGCAGTAAAAACAGTCACCTCCAGCCAGGGATTTAGTTCAGTGGCACCGCACCTGCCTTGCAACCACAAGGTCCTGAGTTCAATCCCAGTACTGCAAAAAAAAAAAAAAATTTATGGCATATAAATTATGTATTAAGAAAACTGAAAAAGAAAATTGACTGCTAAAGAAAAATAACTTTTTGGTTTGCTTTTGAGACAGTGTCTCCCTTATGTAGCCCAGGCTGACCTCATCCTGCAGTCCTTCTGCCTCAGCTTCTGGAGTGCTTGGATACAGGCACCACCATGCCCAACCACAGTGTATTATTATTATAATACAAAGAATGTCTTCAACCATAATGGAATTAAACTAGAAATAAAAAATAGTCTGCTATCTGGAAAATCACCAACTATTTGGTTAATACACTTCTAAGGAACCTATGAATCAAAGATATAGTCAACAGGGAAATTAGAATGTATTTTGACCTGAATGAATGCAAAAGCATGACATTTCACATTTCTGAGAAGCAGTTGCTGTTCTGTCATGCTAAGAGAAATGTGTGGCACCACTTGGACATATTGGAAAAGAAGAAATGTCTCAAATCAGCAATCTAAGCTGCTCCTTTAAGTAAGCAGAAAAGCTAGAAGTGGTGGCATAGTACTGCAAAGGCTGAGGCAGGAGGATCACTTGAGCCCAGGAGTTTCAGGCCAACCTAGAGCATGTCATGAAACAGTTATTAAAATATCTTTAGGGTGAGTGTGGTGGTACACACTGGTAATCCCAGCACTCTGGAGGCTGAGATAGAGGGTCACTACTAGTTTGAGGTAGGGCTGGGCTACATAGTGAGAACCTATCTTAAAAAAATAAAATAAAAATTTAAAAATTTTAAAAGCACTTTGTGATTGAGCCATCACACTCCTAGATATTTGCCAGAGAAATAAAAACATATTCAAACAAATACTTATATACAAATGTTTATAATATTGAATTAATAATGGTCTACCAGAAACAACATATCCAACTTCTGAATGGATAAACAAACTATGGATTCTCTATACACTGGAATACAATATAATTAACCATAAAAGAGTGAACTACTGATAATACACAATGACATGGATAATTTCAGAACTATGCTAAATAAAAGAAACACACAAATTCTACATGTTACACGATTCCATTTATATAAAATTCTTTTAAAAGGCACATTTACTAGCACGCACAAAGCCCTGAGTTCAAACCTTAGCATGCAAAAAAACAAAAACAAAAAAGGCCAAACATGGTTTTACACATCTGTATCCCAGCACTCTAGGAAGCTGAGGCAGGAGAATCAAAATTTGAACCCAGCTTGGGAACCCAGCTGATTTAGTGAGATCCTGTTTTTTAAAAAAAGTGTTGGGCATGTGGCTCAGTGTGCAGAGTTCAATCCTCAATACAGAAAGAGAGACAGACAGACAGAGACAGACACAGAGACAGAGAGACAAACAAAGAGAGAAAGAAAAAGAAAAGGCCAGTTTATAGTGACAGCAAGCAGAGCAGTGCAGACCAGGAGCATAATGTGGGGGAGGTAATTAACTACAAAGAAGCAGAAGGGCATCAATCACACACACAAAATTGGTGATTATAAGCAAATTATGTTGCAATAAACCTAATAGTTTTGTTTGTTTGCTTTTTTGTTGTTGTTTGCTTTTTCAAGACAGAGTCTCCCTATGTAGTGCAGGCTGGCCTTGAACTCACTTTGTAGCCTAGGCTGGCCTCAAACTCCTAGCAATCCTTCTGCCTCAGCCTCCTGAGAGCTAGAAATGCAATCATTGTGTCACCATGCCCAGATAAACATAATTGTTAATGATTTATGTTATTCCTAAATTTAATATAAAATCCCAAAGAGACATCATTAGAGCCCATGATGGGAGCTCGGCACTGTAGATCACTATGGCCAGGCCTAACTCGCCTCCTCCCACAGATGAGGCAGGGCCCGTGGGAGAACAGGTGACAAGAGGGTGTGATGAGCGAGGCCTGGCCGAGAAGAGGATGTGCCTTCCTCCTTGTCCTTTCCCCATAAAACCATCAAAGCATGATGTTCTGCAGACCTTAGCTACTCTCCTGGCTCCAGTTACAGACCAGCCCCTTTTACCTCTCTCTGCACTTCCCTTATCTCTACCACTATAAATAAATGGGGTGCAGTTGCCTGGAAGTCTTTTTCTCCCATCAGGAGAAAAAGTCCCACCTGGCCCCAGCTTTGGATCTCTTTGTTCTTTTCCTTTTCTTCATCCCCGACCACTATTCTCACTCTGTGGACCCTTCAGCCATGCAGGCTGTGGCAGTTGGCACCCAAAGCAGGCAGTGTGCAAGAACCAGAGAGGAAACCAGCAGGAGGTTGGGGGGGTTGCAGATTTAGGTGAGGGGACACCTCGGGGTGTATGTGCGCATGAATAAGTTAGGGATGAGGTGGATTGAAAATTCACTAGGTGTAAAATATGGGGCAATCAGGATCGCTCAGCCACATCTGTATACAGAAATGCTTGAGGCACATTTCAGAGGTAAAGGGTCTGATGTTAAGAAGTCCCAATTAGCAAAGTTTTTAAATTTCTTTCAACAAACGTATCCTTGGGGCCAGGGATGTAGCTCAATGGCACCAGATAGGTGCAGGACCCTAAGGTCAATCCCTGATTCTGAAAAAAAAAAAAGAAAGAAAGAAAGAAAAAAAGAAAAGAGAAGAAAAGAAAAGAGACATGTCTTTGGTTTCCTGATCCCAAAACTGAGGGACCGGAAAAAATTTCTATATATACCTTTTCATTATGGACTCTAATCCATGAGTGCTTTAACAATTGAGCCTTCCCAGAGTCCACCCCTAAAGATCTGGCAAAAAATAGTGTTCTTAGATTACAAGAGACTGCCCAGGAATGTGGGACTGTGGGGAGGTCCTCGCCCAGTCTGGAGCTGCCAGCTCCTACTGAGCTCCTGCTCCACTTGGGGAGCTTGCTGCCTCTTGCTGTGGTGGCTGTAGTGGGGAGGTGCTCAGTGGGGAGTGTGGTGGAAGAACTCTTGAGGAAAGTATAATGGCACTTTCATTGTTGGCCTGGCCAAAAGTTAAATCCACAATTTTTCTGCACCACAGGCTCAAACTTCCACTTTGCAAGAACAAAGAAATTCTAATGCACATGGTGCAGCTTCATCATTTCTTGCAGACAGGCAAAGGAGACTTTTAAAGTGTCTACACCCACTGCTCTGCCTGCTTTTGGTCCTTTACACCCCACCACCACCACCAGGAGAGGGACTTCACAAAAGAAAGGAATCTATAATTCTCCCCTAGCTCTGCCTATTTATCAACAACTTGTTTGGCAGGCTACACTAACAAGAAATTCCATTGGGCACTATTGTTTTCTACACAAATATTGGAAAACAAAATGTAAGAGTTTAAAACAAAACAAAATGTTATGGTTAAAATCAGAGCTCAAAGACCAAATGCTAAACTACTGCCCAGTGGCTGCTACAGTTTGCTTGCTCCATATTAAAATCAGCTGTGATGTCCTGCCAGTAGGGGAAACTTAAAAAACAAACAAACAAAAAATCAAATTATAAATTCTGGTTAATTGACAAATGTATCTTGCATCTCTAACTTAAAGTAATGTTTAATTGGTGTTTGGTTTCCAGATGTTTTATTGGTATATTTAATTATTTTTTTTTTTTGGTACCAGGGATCGAACTCGGGTCCTTGTGCTTGTGCAGCAGGCACCAAAACCACTGAGCTAAATCCCCAGCCCTATTGGTATATTTAAAACACTTGTTCTACATTGCAAATTCTTAAATTGTAATTATAGGGTTAACTTGCTCTTCTCTCTACTTTCTGCTTACAGACTTCTGATAATAACTATAACACAAGATTATGCTACTGTTCTATTACTAGCTTGTGATACAAGTTATGCTTACAAGTATAAAGCACTTTTATTCCTTCTGATTCTAATTACAAGAGATCTTTATTGATTGACCTACAAAAATTTTGACTAGTCTTAATTACAATTTTAACCAAAAAATTATAAAAAGGATGTTATAATTCAAATTGGCCAAATATATTTGAGTGAACTCTAGTTTCATAGTCTTATATGCTTGTTTGTTTGTCTTTCCAATTGTACACTCTTTTGTTTGAGCTCAACAATATATTTTTGCCTTAAAAATTTTTTCTTAACAGATATTTGCCTATAATTTAAATTGGCTTATAGATAAATGTTATTAAAGTTAAAGGCATGCCTTCCTTTTCCCTCAGGTTGCTACCTGATCAAAATGTCATCAAAGATTAATTTTGACTGTAATGCATATTGCTGTCTACATTAAATAACTCAATATATATATTTTATTGGTTAAAAATAATATATATATATATTTGGTTACAAATAATGTGTTAATTGTTACAATCTGGTTTTTATAGGTTAAATAAAAAATTGTCAAGGTAATTAAATGGAGACTTTTAGGTTTGGGGAGATGGCTAAATGGGACTCCCCTTGGTGAATAAAGAAGCAGCTGCCCAGAAAACAGTTATTTTGTTTTTGTTCACTAATGGGAGCCTCAGTAATTTTCATAACTTTATGGGAAGACACATCTCCAGCAAACATTGCTTAAATATGTTGTTATAAAATGTTTGCATTGGTCATCATCAAAGGGTTAAGTTCTAAATATGTTATTGTGATATGTTCATATTGGTCACCTTCAAAACATAAAATTTTCAGTGGGAAGAACAAGGTGTTATTAAAAAGTTGCTTTTGGTACCAAGCTACATTATAGGACATAAGGTTGCATATAATTGTAATAATTATTATTGCTACTTTTCTGGTGTGAAAAATGTATTCATGTCTTCTGACTGCACAGGTCTTCTAACATATTGTTTATGATAATAACCTCCTTTTGATTCAGGTATTCACCTCTCATGCTCCAGCTACTCATGATAACAGGTACATTTATAGGCCCATACATTTTCCTTAGATGGAATCCTATCAAAAGATAATAAGTAAGAGTTTCCTTTTTTTAAAATGTGTTTTTGGAAGGGAGTGAGTGTGTTTAACAATGGCTATTTTACACTAAGATACACATCTAAGTGTGTTACAAAGATAATGTCATCATGATTGTCATGCTAAAGTATTATGTGTGACTCCTGATTTAAAGTTTTTCCTATTAATAGTCTACAGGAATTCAACTACTAGAACAACCATGATTGATAAAAATAACAGTCCTCTAATTGTATTTTAGATTTCAAAATACTTGCTATCCAAGTAAAATTATAATAGTTAAGTTCATTACTCCTATTGCAATGCTAAGGTTATTAATCATCTCTTCTGGGTATTCAACCACTAAAGTGCAGAGACCAGCACTAGAAAGGTAACTGAGCTAAGAAGCTAGCCAATATTTTGGGCCTGGTCCTCCAAGGTCAACAAAGATCCAGAACATGAAGAAACCTTTTCTATATTTTTGATAAGTCATTCAACCTCCTCTTGGAGGGAGATTGTTTGGCAAACTGCAGTTTGCCAAAGCAATGTCACCTGGAGGGAAAAAAATCTCCCATGCTTTCACAGAAAGCAACATGGTCAAGTGAGGCCATGACACATCCTGATGGCTGACACTGACAGGAGCTTAGAGGCTCTATACATGGTTCCAAGATATTGCTTGAGGAGACCTAATTGACCTTAGTAGATAGCAAGAGGTTAATTTAATATAGGTCTCACTGACACTTGGTCTTAAACATCCAGTAGAAAATTATAAATAAAGATGTGTAAAATCAAGAATATATTTATATAGCTAGACTTAAAAAGAGGCTCTAATTGCTGACCCATTCTGACAGTTTCCAGATACACTGGTAGTAAACCACTGTTGTGGATCATTGGATAGAACCATGGTAAAATTTATACAAACTCAACAACAGTTTTTAAAATATTTTGGCTTGGGCCAGGGATTTAGCTCAGTGGTTCCACTGCCTGCCTTACCAGTACAAGGTCCTGAGTTTGATCCCCATTACAAAAAAACATATTTTTTTTGCTCAAATTGTTTTTTGAAATTATTAAGTTTTAGTCCTTTTATAGCTACAATTAAAATTATGACAAAATATCAGGCTTATAGATTATCTCCATTAGCGGAGGGTCTACAGGTTGACAAGTTACATTCACTATTTTAATCCCCTGAAAACAGTTTCTAAACATGGCTCTTTCCCAAAACCACCCTTTTATTTTAGTCCTTATACCTTGACTATACATGCTCTAATTTCTTTAAAAATTTTGTTCATTCATGCCTATAGGCTGCCATACTCAAAATGATCATACAGATAATATCAACAACTAATGTGCTAGACATTTTTCTTTATCAAAATCCATCAGATTGACTTTACAAAGAGAGTTTATAATTACTAAATTACCACATGATTTTTATTTAAGGCCTGTAAAAATTAACTACCTTAAAGGAGCCCCTAACTGTGGTCTTCCCTACATCAACTCCTTTCAGCTTGAAGCACTTAGATGAAACCTATGCCCCTTCTTCCCTAACTGCAGTTGGAGATAGCCCTTTGAAAAAGAGCTTATTATACACAACTAATCCAGTTAAACACATTATAGATCTTTATTACCCACAGAGACAAGCTATTGTTGGATGTACTCACTTTTCCCTAAAAACACACTTACATAAACAAGAAAGGGGGAGTAAAGCTACCACTACAAGCTTAATTAGATTTTGTCACCTTCTCTAGTTGGCTTTATTTAAAAATTTTTAAATCCATTCATGAAAAGTAAATATCCTCCATCAAAACTCCATTGATTCTAAGATAAATCTACAGACATGTCCTAGACACAAACGTTGTCAAAAGATGTCCTAACTAAAAGGTAATATGGCTCGATGCAATTAATAACAGGGGGCAGAGTTTGCTTGTGTTCCTACAGAGGACAAACTCAGATCCCCCTTTGGCTCATCCCCTTCCTTCCTTGAGAAACTCCTGCTTCCGTACCTATTTTCACCAATCAGTCCGACATCTTGGGGGGCCATCCTGATGCTCATATCTCTCCTACATATCCTACCACATATAATTACACCAGGAGAACAGCAGGGCTCCCTCTCTGTCTCAGCCCAAGCCCACCCCCTCCCACAAGAGTAAGTTAAATTAAAATAGCTTCAAAGTTCATCCAGTTTACTATCATAATGATTGGTGGCCACAATATTTTCACTGTGCTAAATCATGCTAGCTCATCTTCTAGCTTCTAGAAAAAGAAGAGTAGAACAAACCCAAAGCTAATACAAGGGAGGAAATTATAAAGATCAGAGCAGAAATCAATTCAATGGAGACTAAGAGAATGATACAAAAAATTAATGAAGCCAAGAGTTGGTTCTTTGAAAGAATAAACAAAATTGACAAACTCTTAGCCAACCTTATCAGAAAAAGGAAAGAAAAGGCCCAAATCCATGCAATTAGGAATGAAAAGAGTGAAATTACAACCGACCCAGCAGAAATCCAGAGGATCATCAATACCTACTTTGAGAACCTATACACCAATAAGATGAAAAACACAGAAGAAATGGACAAATTCCTAGATACGTATGAATTACCAAAGTTGAATGAAGAAGACCTAAAAATTCTAAACAACCCAATATCTACCAATGAAATTGACAACATAATTACAAAGTTACCAACTAAGAAAAGCCTAGGACCTGATGGCTTCACTGCTGAATTCTACAAGACATTTAGAAAGGAACTACTGCCACTACTCTTTAAACTCTTCAATGAAATTGAAAGGGAAGCAATACTCCTGAATTCATTCCTGGAAGCAAGCATCACCTTGATCCCCAAAGCAGAGAAAGACCCAACCGAAAAAGAGAGCTATAGGGCAATCTCATTAGTGAACATAGATGCAAAAATCCTTAATAAGATACTGGCAAATAGAATGCAGAAGATCATCAGAGAACAAGTCTTATAGACAGGGCTTGGAAAAGCCACTGATTTAGCTAAAACACCCATTGAGACAGTCACTGTTCCTAAAGGGTGGGCAACTACTTACTCATGAACATATCTAATTCCACCAGGCTTTCTCCTTGATGGCACTCTCTTGTATCACATCACAGTAGTTCATTTTAGAACATGACCCAACTTTTGTGGTTTTGATTCAGAAAGACCTTAGTATAGGTGGGAATGCTAAGTCCGAGAGTTAGAACTTTCTATTTAATATTTGACAATTCTACTAAGATTGCATAATGAATGAGTTCAAAAGCCATGCCCTTGGGCCGGGGATTTAGTTCAGTCGTGCCGCCACCTGCCTCGAAAGAGCAAGGTCCTGAGTTTGATACCTGGTACCCAAAAAAACTCAGGAGATAGCAAAGGCCAAGGTCTTCACCTAGTTATGTGATTATTGCAGACACCTGTAATTCCTTGTAGCACTTGATTTACTGCTGCTGGGACCACTTTCAATGCTTGGTTTTGTTTTGTTTTTTGTTTTGAAGTAAAACATTTATTGGTACATTTTAGATATACAGAATGATAACATTCATCACAGGGAATTTGTTCCTGTATATCATACATCTTGTTTCTTCTTTATTTCCCTTTCCCCCACCCTGACCTCCTCTTCCCTTCCTTATTTACAAAAGCTTTGTTTCCATTTTTTCCCTTCTATTCTCTTCCCCCGCCCCCTTGGCCATTCTTTCCTTTCCCCCCTCCCTCTTCTCTTGTTCCCTTTCTCATTTGAATATTTTCTTCCTATTTCCCAATATCTATTATACATTTTGGTCCTTATTAATACTTTTGGTTTCTCACACCAGAGAAATAATTTGATATTTAAACATGTGTGTCCAATTTATCTCAAGATGCATCATTTAGCTAGAAATGTCTCAAGCTTATACTTTATGGCAGAGTAGTACTCTCTTATATAAAAAAAACTCATGTCTTCTTTATCCATTTATCTCTTCATGGCCATTTGGACTATTCCCAAGATTTAGCTATTACAAACTGTGCTGCTATAAACATGGATGGGCAAATATCACTGCGGTATGATGCTTTGAATTCTTTTGGGAGGATATCAAGGAGGGGAATAGCTAGGGTAAATGGAACCTCTAGTTTTAGTTTTTTGATGAATCTGCACATTGATTTCCACAGTAGTTGCACTAGTCTACACTCCCACCAACAGTGGAAAAGGATTCCCCCACAGCCCCACCAGTTATTGGTTGATTTCTTCATAACAGTCATTCTTTCTGGAGTGAGATGGAATCTCAGCGTTGTTTTGTTTTGTTGTTTGGGTTTTTTTGTACCAGGGATCAAACTCGAGACCTTGCACTTGCAAGGCAGGAGCCAGAACCACTGAGCTAAATCCCCAGCTACTCTCAGCATTGTTTTACTTTGCATCCCTCCAATGACCAATGACGTTCAACATTTTTTCATATATTTATTTGCCATTTCTACTTCTTCATCTGAGAAATGTTTATTCATTTCAGATGCCTATTTTTAGATTGAGTCTTTAAATTGGGGGGGGGGTTGACTTTTTTTAGTTCTTTATGTATTCTAGATAGTAGTCCTTTGTTTGAGGGACAGCTGGCAAAAAATTTTTTCCCACTCTGTGGGTTGTTGCTTCACTTTCTTGGTGATTTCCTTTGGTGTGCAAATGCTTTTTAATAAGATGACATCCCAGCTGTTGATTCTTTGTGAAATTTCCTGTGCAATTGGGGTTTTGTTCAGAAAGTCTTTGCCTACACCAATGTCTTCAAGAGTTCTATCTATTTTATCTACCAGCAGATTTAGTGTTTCTGTTTTAATTTTTAGATCTTTGACCCACTTTGGTTTTAGTTAGCATGGTGAAAAATATGGGTCTACTTTTAATCTTTGGCATGTGGACAGCCAGTTTTTCCAGTGCCATTTATTAAAGAGGCTATCTTTCTTCCAGTGCAGGTGTTTGGCTCCTTTGTCAAAAATAAGCTGGCTGAGTATGTTTGGAGTTGTTTCCGAATCTTCTAGTCCATTCCATTGATCCCTGGGTCTGTTTTTCCCCAGTACCATGCTCTTGTTTTTTGGTTTTTTTTTTTTGGTTTTTTTTTGTTTTGTTTTTGGTGCCAGAGATCGAACTCAGGTCCTTGCACTTGCACAGCAGGCGGCGAAACCACTGAGCTAAATCCCTGGCCCCCATGCTCTTTTTATAACAGTAGATTTGTAGTATAATTTCAAATCAGGGATTGTGATGCCCGCTGACTTGTTTTTGTTTCCCAGAATTACTTTTGATATTCTAGGTCTCTTCTGGTTCCAAATGAATTTTCGGATTGTTTTCTCTAATTCTGTGAGATATGGTATTGGGATTTTCATCAGGATTACATTAAATCTGTATAACAATTTTGAAAGTATGGCCATTTTCTCTATATTGGTTCTTCCTACCCAAGAACAAGGGATATCTTTCCATTTTTTTGATAGCCTCTTCTGCCTCCTTTTTCAGATTACTGTAGTTTTCCATGTAAAGGTCTTTTACTTGCTTCAGTAGATCCACTCCTAGGTATTTCATTTTTGGGGATGCTATTGCGAAAGATGTTGTTTCCCTAATTTCTCTCTCTGTGAGTTTGTTGTTTACAGGAATGCCATTGATTTTTGAGTGTTGCCGGGCATTTAGCTCAGTGGTTCTGCTGCCTGCCTCGCAAGCGCAAGGTCCCGAGTTTGATCCCTGGTACCAAAATAAATAAATAAATAAATAAATAAATAAAATGTAGATTTTTTGAGTGTTGACTTTGTATACAGCTACACTAATGAGTTTGGTTATTAAATCTAGAAGTCTTTTGGTAGAGTTTTTTGGATCTTCTATGTAGAGTATTGTGTCATCTTCAAATAACGATAATTTAATTTCTTCATTTTCTATCCTTATTCCTTTTATTTTTTCTCTTCTATAATTGTACAGGCTAATGTTTCCAGAACTATATTAAATAACAGTGGTGAGAGTGGGCACCTTTGTCTTATTCCTCATTTTAGAGTGAAAGTTTTCAGTTTTTGTGCATTTAGTATGATGTTAGCTGTTGATTTGTTATAGATGCCTTTTCTCAGATTGCGATAAAGACCATCTATTCCTATTTTCTGTAGAGTTTTTTTCATGAATGGGTGTTGGACTTTATCAAATGCTTTTTCTGCATCTATTGATATGATTGTATGTGTTTTTGTCCTTGGATCTGTTAATATGGCATATTACATTTATTGATTTACGTATGTTGAACCATCCCTGCATCTCAGGGATGAATCCTACTTGGACATGGTTTTTGGTTTTTTTTTAGAGAGGGGAGCTGTATTATTAAAAAAAACTCAGTGTATAAAATATACACTAACACCTAGACACACACCTATATTTAAGTACATACATATTTTGTTATTTTCTCACCATATTAATACACTAAAATGTGCATGTATCTCTTTTTTCCTAACTAGTCCTTGAATGCAGACCCTTGAAGGTGTGTGCAGTCTAATACAGGGCATCATCCACACTGGGGACATGCTCTACCTACGAGTTGTACCCTCAGCTCCTGTTTTTAGGTGTTTTGGGGTTTTTTTTCTTCCCCCATTAAGTTTATTGGTACATTTTAGGTATAAAATACATTTACATACATCATTAGGATCTTGTACCATTACATGAGTATCTTGGTTCTTATTTTTTCCCCTTCCCCTGCCCTCCCTTCACCCCCTCCACCCTTCCATATTTGAAAAGACCTTGTTTCCATTTTTTTCCTTTTCTCATATTTTTGCTTTTCTCTTCTTTCCTTTCCCCTACCCCTCCCACTTCCCCAGCTCCTTTAGACCTTTACCTCCTATTACACAATATCAATTACACATTTTAAAAATTATAATATCAAGATCTAGGAGACATTACCACAGATTTTACAGAATTTAAAAGGATATAGAAAGCATATTTCAAAAATCTGTTTTGAAATAAATTTGACAACTTCTAAGAAGTACCTTGGAAGACAAAGTAATGAAACTAATTCTGGAGGAAATATAAAATTTGAATAGCACCTATTAAAGAAAGTATATTCCTAGCTTGAAAACCTACCTATATGACAACAACAGGCTCATAAACATTTTAGCTGATAAATTATATCAAACAAAGCAGAAAAAAGAAGGAACATTTCTCTCCTCATTTTAGGAACTCAACATTGTGCTAATACTAAAACTGGATAAAGATAATAGAAGAAAAAAGTATGAACATAGATAGAAATTTGTTTAACAAAACAAACTATCAGAAGTCAGATCTAGCAGGATGTAGAAAGTGGTTTTGTTATAGGGATGGCAGTGTTGGTTCAGCATTGGAAGATCCACCCCCAAAAGTCATCATTTTAACAGAGAAAAGGCAAAAGCCATATGATCCTGTCATTAGTTGGAGAAAAAGTATTGGACCAAATTCCACAGCTGTTCATGGTAAAAGCTATCAGGAGACTAGAAGTAGAACAGAACCTTCTCAACATATTAAAGACATGTACTCCATACTTCCAGCAAAATCACCTTATATGAATGGAGAAGATACAATGCTTTCTCCTTAAGGTGGGGAACAAGGGAAGATATGCTTACTCTTAGGATAGGATAGGCAAGGTAGAAGCAAAATCTTTATTATGTAGATGAAGTGATCCTCTACAGAGAAAATACTAAGAAATCTCTAGGAGCCCCTAGATCTTGTATTTGAATTTAGCAGGATTAGAAAACACAAGGTATATATAAAAATTCAAGTCTATATATACTTGCTATAAATGAAAATTGGATATTGCAATTTAAAAGTTATGTAGGAGTACAAAGGACCTAGAAAAGTAAAAAAAAAAAAAACAACAATGTTGGAAGACGTTTAGTATCTAATTTTAAGACTTCCTCTAAAGCTACAGTAATCAAGGCAGTGTTGGTGTAAGGAAAGACATATAGATCATTGGAATAAAATAGAGAATCTAGAAATAGAACCACACATATATGGTCCACTCAGTTTTGAAAGATTATTTAACATTAACATTTTATAGAATATAAACTCAATTCAAGAGCTAAGGAAAAGACAGTGTTTTCAGCAAATGGCACTAGAACACCTGGTATCTGTATATAAAAAATTAACCTCAACCCTTTATTTCCATACATAAAAATAACTTGAAAGGATCCATGAACCTAAATATGAAAGCGTAAAAGTATAAAACTTTAAGAAGAAATTATAAGAGAAAATGTTTATGAATTTAGGGCAGGCAAGAACTTCCTAGGATACAAAAAGCATGATGTATAAAAGAACAAAATTGATAAATGAGATTCCATCAAAATTTAGAACTTTAAATGACATAATTAAAATGAAAAGTAGTCCTTAAACAGACCATATTTATAATGCATATAACCTATGACCAGAATATATAAAGAATTCTTACAGCTCATTAATAGACAACCCAATTAAAATGTAGACATAAGAAGATGATAAATAGCTAGTATAGCACAAGGAATCGTGTGCAACTCTAGAATCAGAAAAACACTAATCATGAACAATAACAAGATTGAATTATATACTCATTAGGGAGATGAAGTTAAAAGTTTTAAAAGCCCTGTCATGACATTTTCTTTTTGTTGGATTCTCCCCCTTTGCATTTAATTTGTCACCCCCAATGGATTCATTATGCTGGGCTTCCTGGGGTTGTGATCCTCATTGTCTTTTCCTAGGATATTGTCTAAAATTTTTTGGAGTGCTGGTTTGGTATTGATGAAGTTCCTAAGGTGCTCTTTATCATGAAAGTATCTTATTTCTCCATCAATTTTGAAAGATAGTTTTGCAGGGTACATCAATCTGGGTTGGAGGCTGTTTTCATTTAGGGCTTGAAATACATCACCACAAGCTCTTCTTGCCTTGAGGGTTTGTGTTGAGAAGTCTGCTGTGATTCTGATGGGCTTTCCTTTGTATGTGATTTGTTTCTTTTCTCTAACTGCTTGTAGAATTTTGTTCTTCTGTTGGGTTTCTGGAATCCTAACTATTATATGCCTATGTGTAGAGTTTTTTTGGTCAAGGCTAGCTGGAGTCCTATATGCCTCACTTATCTGTATGTCAAGTTCTTTTCCCCTGCTTGGGAAGTTTTCAGCTATCACTTCTGTGAAAATCTTTTTCATGTCATCTGCACTCTCCCCTGTTTCTTCATTGACTCCAATCAGTCTTATGTTATTCTTCTTTGCATCATCTAGCAGCTGCTGGATTGATTTCTCATGGTCCCTTACAATTTTAAAGAAATTTTTCTTTTCCTGGTCACTAATTGCAATCTTATCTTCTATATCTGAAATTCTGTCCTCACATTGGTTCATTCTGCTGCGTAGATTTTCAATGGAGTTTTTGATCTCCTGGAAATCTGTTTGCATCTGTTTTATGGATTCCATTTGTTTCCTATGTTGGGATTCCATCATGTTCCTCAGATACCCTATTTTTTTTTTTACCTGTGTCCTCTCTAGATTTATTAATCATGTCTTGTGCTATGGGCACAATCTTTGGTGTTATCCGAGAAATTATTTCTGATTTCATTTTTTCCAGATCCTCTTTTGTTGCCAGTTCAGGGAGTCCAGGTGGTTGAGTATCAGATTATTCCATCTCATTTCCCTTTGGGGTTGCTGTAGGTGATCTGGAAGTCTGTTTTTGAGGCTTGTTTACGTGTCTTCTCATTTCCACGGGGTGGCGGGGGGGAGTGCTTCTGGCCCTGGGATTGGCTCACCTTCTCTGCCCTAGGAGCGTGGAATGGTGGCGGGGGAGCCTCTTGGTCATGGTTTTTAATCTTCTTTATGATTTGCTGCATTCTGTTTGCCAGTATCTTATTGAGGATTTTTGCATCTATGTTCATTATTGACATCATCCTGTAGTTCTCTTTTTTGGTTGGATCACTCTCTGGTTTTGGTATCAGGGTAATGCTTGCTTCCAGGAATGAATTTGGGAGTGTTGCTTTCCTTTCAACTTTTTTGTCTGTTTTGCTTTGTTTCGCACTCAGGACCTTGTGCTCACCAGGCCAGCACTGTGCCACTGAGCTACATCATCAGCCCCTTTTCAACTTCATTAAAGAGTTTGTGAAGTAGTTGCATTAGGTTTTCTCTAAATTTCTTGTAGAATTCAGCAGTGAATTCATGAGGGCTGGGTTTTTCTTTGTTGGTAGGTTTTTAATTACATCTTTAATTTTATTGGCTAATATTGGTTTATTTAGAATTTTTACATCTTCTTGATTTTTGGTAATTCATATAAATTTGTCCATTTCATCTGTGTTTTCAATCATATTAGAATATAGGTTCTCAAAGTAGGTCTTGATGATCTTCTGGATTTCTGCAAGACCTAATTCCATGCATTTGAGTCTTTTCTTTCCTTTTTTTTTGGTACCAAGGATCAAACTCAGGTCCTTGCCCTTGCACAGCAGGCAGCAAAACCACTGAGCTAAATCCCCAGCCCTCTTGCCTATTTTTTTTGACAAGTCTGGCTAAGGGTTTGTCAATTTTATTTAATCTTTAAAGAACCAACTCTTTGATTCAGTGATTCTTTTTCTTGTTTTCTTAATCTCCATTGCATTAACTTCTGCTCTGATCTTTATGATTTCCTTTCTCACATGAGCTTTGGGCTTGAAGCCTAAGGTTCAACATTAGATTGTTCATTTGAGCTTACTCTGTTTTTCTGATTTGAGAATTCACCACTATAAATTTCCCTTGTAGGACTGCTTTCATTGCATCCCATAAGTTCCAACATGTTGTATTGGCATTATCATTTAATTGTAGAAACTGTCTAATTTCTTCTTGAACTTCATCTGTGACCCATTGGTTGTTATTTAATTTCTACGTGTTCGTGAAGTTTTTGTGGTTTCTTTTGCCATTGATATCCAATTTCATTGCACTATGGTCTGATAATATGCATGGTATAATTTCAATTCCTTTGTGTTTATTTAAGCATGTTCTAATAGCTAGTATGTTGTCTCTTTTTGAGAATGTCTTTTGTGCATCTGAGAAAAATATATATTCTTATGTTGTGGGTTCAAACACTTTGTAGACATTTACTAAGTCTATTTGGTCAAAAATTTGGTCCATTTCTGATGTTTCTTTGTTGTTTTTTTGTATAGTTGATGTGTCTACTTGTGCCAGTAGGGTATTGAGTTTCCCCGTTATAACTGTATTAGTGATTATTTGATTTTTCATGTCTGTTCATATTTGTTTTATATAGTTGGGTGTGCTGCTATTTGGTGCATATATATTTATGATATCTCTTCCTCTTGGATTGTTCCCTTTACGAGAATGTAGTGACTTTGGTTGTCTCTCTTAATCAGTCTTGACTTGAAATCAACTTTGTCTCCAAATAGAATAGCTAACCCTGAGTTTTTCCAGTTTCTTGTCTCACAGAGTATTGTTTTCCATTTTCTGACCTTTAGTATGTGAATTTGTTTTTTAATTAAGGTGTTTCTCATATGCAGCATATTGTTGAATCTTGCTTCCTAATTCATTATGCCAGTCTGTTTCTTTTGGTTGGTGAATTGAGACCATTTACATTGATGGTTGTAACTGATATGTATTTGTAGGAGACCAGATAATGAGAATTGAGGCCTCATTGACCTCTGCAAGTACAGAGGAGAAAAACAACAGGCTGTTTCTCCTTTGCCAACATGTAGGCATGCTAGCATGCTGGAAATCCTAGAGAAGAGTCTATGCAGCTGAGATTTGGTTTTCACCTGGGTATATCCTATAGATACCAGGAAGCAGATGAATCTTTTATTACCCTGAATGCTTGTTCTCATGTCTAAGTGAATAGAAGTCAGATGGGCCAAATGCTCAGGGCTCCTGTCTACTAGAGACAGAGAGCCCCCTGGCTCCCTCATTCTAAATTAACTCTGTATCTTTTTGTCTTTCATCTTCATTCATCCTCTGGCTGGGAGCAAACTTGTAGGTTGACCTCCTACAAGTGGGGCCTGAAAAGGGACGTGACTGGGGAAGGTCAGGGAATTGGGATCTGTATAGGGATCTGACCAGGGAAGTCCACCCAGGCAGAAGGAATAGTGAGTCAGCGATCAGGGAGCTCCACAGCAGAAGAGGAGCCAACCTAGACAGCTAAGAAAAGGAAAAGTAGATGTGCAGGGAAATTTTTCTCACTAGGGTAATAGGGGCAGAATTCATTGATTGAAGTACAGCATTATACCCCTTTTTTGGAAATTCTGTTGCACTAGTCTGGCACTCAAGTCAGTACTTAGTTGCTTTCTTATCAGATATAATCTTTGGTTTCTTAGACTAGCACGTTTAATGTAGAAAGTTGGGGTCAAGTGGGAAAGAATTTTTTTTGGTACCAAAGATCAAACTCAAGACCTTGTGCTTATGAGGCAGGTGCAGCACCACTGAGCTAAATCACCGGCCCTGAGTGGGAAAGAATTTAAAGTGTGCTCATTCCTAGGGCTCTATTATATTCCCAAAACTTTCTCCACATGGAGCTTGATCTGTGAAATTCTTTGTCCTTTTACTGTGGGAAAATATCCTACATTTAGTGCACCCTTGAGAGAGGATAAAAATGGAGTGAATAGCCTTGGTTCCCTTCTCTTACCTTTTCTCTTCCTCCTCCCCTGCACTTGGGCTCAATACAGATAAAAGGTTTATAATAAGTAAGATGGAGGCTGCTTTAGGATTTGTAGGCTGTTGATGCATGTGGGCACTTTGCATCCCATACTTCCATCTCCAGCTGCAGGTCCACAGGACTGAATTATGGTAGTTATTAATCCTAAGGATTGCTTCTTACCATCTCCTTAAACCCACTAGATCCAATATAAATGAACTTTCTTGTCACTGGGGATGAGGAACAGTTCCATCCTATGTCAGCATTTTGTCAATCAAACTTTAGATCCTTTTAGGAAAAATTCCCTCAAGCCTATATAATACATTGTATGGATGGTATATTGCTTACTGTTGATTCTCAGCAATAACTTACCCTTCTTTTACTGAAAGTAAGTGAGCTTTGATACAATGTGGGTTATGTATAACCCTAGAGAAAGTGCAATCTCCCCCTATAGTTATTTGGGTACTCTGGTGGTGGAAAGAGCAGTTCAGGTGACACCTGAAGCCCTTAAAGAGCTCCAAATAATAGAAGCTGCTTTGGCAGATAAACAGGTACTTCAAGTTATTATCTTCCTAACCAGCTTGCAAGGGGTTTTCAGACTTATGCAAATCTAAAGGCTGGACTGGTTCAGTGGGCCTGCCACCGCAGTGTGCAACTTTGGGGATTTGATCCCAATCATATCATGTTCCCCATTGATCTTGCACAGCATACTTATTTATTACAAACTTTCTTGGTCTGGCAAATAGCCTTTGAGATTATATAGGATGAGTTGATAATCACTATCTGTCTGATAAGTTTGTACAGTTATATTGTCAGTATTTGTCTTACCTAGTAATAGTTAAACAATTCCTCTTACAGATGCCTCAACTTACATTGCAGAGGAATCTTCTCATGGTTTTCTGGCTTACTGGACTATGCAAAATCACCAGAAAGCTGCTGCCCCTGGACTTTCAGCTCAAAGATGAGAATTAGTTGCTGTAATTACTGTATTAGTATGTAATATGAGCCAGGTGTGGTGGTTCATGTCTGTTGGGAGGCTGAGGCAGGAGGATTGCTGTGAGTTTGAGGCCAGCCTGGGCTATATAGTGACCTCAAGGATAGCCTGAACTACAGAGAAAGACCCTGTCTACAAAAAAAATAAACGTACTCTGGCAGAACTGTTAACATTTTGTGTGATTCCACCTATGTAGTTAGTGTCACCAATTGCTTGAAGATAGCTGCCACAAAGGGCATCCTGGATTCCCTTCTGTTCAATCTGTTTTTATGATTACAGAAAGCCATTTGAAATAGGACTCCCTTTTTCTGTAGAGATCATGCGTGCTCACATTCTGGTCTTTCTGGACCAGTGGCAGAAGGAAATCATCACACTGATAGACACATCCCCTTGACTTTTCAATAGGCAAGGCTTTCACATTCTTATTTTCCATTAAAAAGCTATAATCAGGGCCGGGGATTTAGCTCAGTGGTTCTGGTGCCTACCTTGCAAGCTCAAGGTCCCAAGTTTGATCCCTGGTACCAAAAAAAAAAGGCTATAATCAGGGGCCAGAGATTTAGCTCAGAGGTGCAGCCGCCTGCCTCGCAAGCACAAGGTCCCGAGTTTGATCCCTGGTACCAACAAAAACAAAAACAAAAAAAAGGCTATAATCAGCCTCCAGGTGAATGAGCTATGGCCAATTGACGTGGCCATATATACTCCAAACTGTGGAGTATATATAATCCAATTTGGCAGACTTCAGTATGTGAAAATTACTTTTTAGCAGCCTTTAGAGGGAACAATTACATGTGGCTGTCAAAACAGCAGTTTTGGCTATCAGCTGTGACTATCCAATAACTATGGCTATCAAAGCAACATTGTGAAGTATATATAGCTAGATATTCCAACCAGACAAACTGTCAGTTTAGGGCCATCTTAAAAACTGTTTTTACTTTCACAGGTGCAAAGGTTTTCATTCCTTTAGATTCTTATTACAAGAGATCTCTATTAATTGACCTACAAAAGTTCTGACTAGTCTCATTTATAGTTACAAACTTGAAAACTATAAAGGGTTATTATAACTTGGACAAATACATGAGTGCAGTCTGATTTATAAACAAATCATCTTGTCTGTGTTTGTCCATCTGTCTTTTCTATTGTTACAATATGAACAGCTGTTTTGTTTGAGCTTAATAGTTTGTTCATTTTTACTTTTTGGATTTTTTGAGTTAGTAACCTAAACTGGCTCATAGATAAGTATCATTAGCGTTAAAGTCATGCTCCCCACCCAGATTGCCAGCTGATTGAAATGATGTCAGGGCTGGTTTTACAAACATGATGCACATTGTTGTCTGTGTACAATAAATCAGGAACCTTTCATTGGTCAAGAATAATGTGTTAATTGTTACAATCTGGTTCCATAGGTCTTCTAAAAATTAGTTAAGGTAATTAAATGAGGACTCTTAGGCTTAGGGAGACTGCTGGACAGGACTCTCCTTGGTGAATAAAGGATCAGATGCCTGGAAATATTTTATTCCAGTCTTTGTTCACAAAATGGATCTCAATAGTGTCCATAGTCCTATGGGAGAAACATCCCAATAAACATTGCTAAGCATATTATTGGGATATGTTTACATTGGGCATTGTCAAAGGAATAGGTTTTCTGTGGATAAAACAATAAGGTATTCTTCAAAGATTCTCTTGGTACAAAATGAAACTAAATTAAGGGACAAAGAGTTTTATATAGCTGTGACACTCATTCTTGCTGATTGTATGGTGTACTGAATATATTTACACATGCCATCTGGGTGTACAGGTCTTCTAAGATATAAAACCAGGATCGTTTATGATGATAACCTTTTTTAGACTCAGATATCTGCCTTTCTCTTGCACTCCAGCAACTTGTGGCAAGAGGTACATTTATAAACTGACACATTCTCCTTAGATATTATATTAAAGAATAACAAATTAGGTGAGAGTTTTCTTTGTGTCATTTAATGTTTTGTGATCAAATGAAGATGTTTGACTAAAAGGCTACTCTATATTAAGATAGACATTTAAGGGGCCAGGGATTTAGCTCAGTGGTTCCCTGCCCGCAAGTGCAAGGTCCCCAGTTTGATCCCTGGTACCAAAACCCCAAAAAAAGATAGACATTTAAGTGTATTACAAAGATAATATCATCATGATTATTATGCTAAAATACTATTTATAACCACAAGTTTTCTCTGTAAACTATATAACTGTTGTCTGTTAATTCTACAGGGATGCGACTACTAAAAACAACCATAGTTGTTAAGAAATAATGGTCCTAACTGTGATTTATATTTAGATGAAATTATAATAGTTAAGTTCATTGCCCTCACTGCAATACTAATGTCATTGATCTTCTCTTCTGAGTGTTCAACAACTAAAGTTTGGAGACCGGAATTAGATAGGTAACTGGGCTAAGAGTATAGCCAACATTTTTGCAATAGCCCTCCAAGGTCAACAAGGATCCAGGACATGGGAGAACCCTTTCTGCAGGATCCTACAACTATGTGAGTCACGCAACCTCCTCACCAGAGAGATTACTGGACCCCAGACGGGACAGGAATCAACAAATGTACAGTGTGCCAAAGGAGGGTCACCAAAGCGGGAAAGTCTCATGTTTCACCCAAAGCAACATGGTCAAGCAAGGCCATGACCAATCCTGATGGCTGACACTGACAGAGGAGTTAAGAGGCTCTATGCATGGTTCCAAAGTAATGCCTGAGGAGACTTAACCAACTTTGATAGACACCAAAAGGTTAATTTTAATTAATACAGGTCTTACTTTAACTTGGCCTTAAAAACCTAGTAGAGAAGTATAACTAAAAGATATATAAGATTAATGCCATAGTAATAGAGCTAGATACAAAAAGGAGCTCCAACCACTGACTTCTGGCAGTTTCCAGTGATGCTGGTAGCTGACAACTGTTACGGTTCATTAGAAACTACAGTGTTATCTATAAAATCTTAACAAGAGTCTTTAAATTCTTTAGCTACAATTGTCCTTCAAAATCACCAAACTCACCTTCTAACACCTGAGACTAGAGAGACTTATAACAAAATATCAGATTTATGGATAACTTCCATCAGTAGAGGGCTCCAAGAGCCAGTGGGTTACATTTGCTATTCCAGTCTTCTAGGAGCAGTTTCTAAACATTGCCCTTTCTCTAACCTGCCATTCCATTCTATTGCTCATGCTTTGATTGCACATGCTCTAATTCTTGATAAATCTGTTCATTCTTGCCTAGAGGCTGTTAAACTCCAAGTGCCTGTACAGATGGAACAAATGACAAATGTTGTAGACTTTTTCCAGAATCCACCAGATTGACCTTGTAAAGAAAGTTCATAACTGCTAAACTATAGCATAACTTCTATCCAAGGCCTATTAGATTAGTTCTCTAGAGAAGGCCCCTGACATTGGTCTCCCTTACATCAACACTTTTCAGCTTGAAGCAGCTAAATGAAAATTATGCCCCTTTTCCTCTAACTACAGTTAGGGATACTTCTTCAGAAAGGGGAATATTGAGCCAGGGATTTAGCTCAGCTGTTTTGCCACCTGCTGTGCAAGCACAAGGACCCAAGTTCATCCCTGGTACCAAAAAATGGGGGGGGGGGATATTATACACAGTTAAGCTAATTAGAAATATTATAGTGAGGCTGGAGTAGGCCCTCAGGGAAGTCAGTGCAGAAAACCACTGTGGCCAAAGACATTCACTGAAGGCCAGAATTTAAGAAAAAGAGGAACCCAATAACATATGAAACAGGCACAACTGCTGCTAATACAAAAACAAGAAGGGGGAGATATATGAGACCAGATAATGAGGACTGAGTCCTCACTGACCTTCTCTGTAAGTAGAGAGGACAAAAACAACAGGTTGTGTCTCCCTTGCCAACACAAGGTCATGCTAGCACGTTGAAAGTCCTAGAGAAGAGTCTATACAACTGAGATCTGGTTGTTTACCTGGGTATTGCTACAGATAACAGGAAGCAGATGAAACTTTTATTACCCTGATTGCTTGTTCTCATGTCTAAGTGAATAAAAGTGAGGTGGCCAAATGCTCAGGGCTTCTGTCTACTAGAGGCAGAGAGCCCCTGGTCCCCTCATTCTAAATTAACTTTATGTCTTTTTGTCTTTCATCTTTGTTCATCCTCCAGTCAGGAGCAAACTTGTAGGCTGGTCTCCTACATGTATTGATTTATCTTTGTCATGTTATTTTCCTATTGTTGGTTCCCTTTTTCCCCCTCTGTTTAATTGCTTACCTTGCTGGGTGAATTCATTCTGTTGGGAATTATGGAATTGTAGTCCTTATTGTCTCTTTCTAGAATGTCCTTCAGAACATTTTGGAGTGCTGGTTTGGTGATCATGAATTTCTTCAGGTGTTCTGTGTCATGGAAGTATCTTATTTCTCCATCAATTTTCAAAGATAATTTTGCAGGGTACATCAACCTGGGTTGGAGGTTATTTCCTTTTAGGGCTTGAAATACTTCAAGTTCTCTTTGACTCAAGAGTTTGTGTTGAGAAGTCTGCTGTGATTCTGATGGGCTTTCCTTTATAGGTGATTTGTTTCTTTTCTCTTAATATTCTGTTCTTGTGTTGAATTTCTGGAATCTTGAATAGTATGTGTCTTGGTATACATTTTTTTTGATCATGGGTAATTGGAATTCTGTATGCCTCACTTATCTGTATGTCAAATTCTTTTTCCAGGCTTGGGAAGTTTTCGGCCATTACTTCTGTGAACAGGTTTTTTATGTCATTTATGCTATTTCCTGCTTTTTCATTGACTCTGATCAATCTTACATTAATCTTCTTTGGATCATCTAGCAGCTGTTGGATTAATCTTTTGTGGCCCCTTCCTATTTTTAAGAAATCTTATTTTTCACAGTTGCTAACTGCAATCCTGTCTTCTATATCTGATATTCTGTCCTCATATTGCCTCATTC